>NC_047091.1:27140273-27442634 GCF_902459505.1 Geotrypetes seraphini
TGCAAAATATAAAGATCACACATGCCAGGGATGGTGTTGGGGGGGGGGGGGAAAGGCAGCTGCCCTGGGCCCCAAGGCTCTGGGGGCCCTCGTGGGCCAGCATGTCTTCCCACTTCTCTCTGCGCCGGTTCAATGTCAGCCTCACTTTCTGTCTCGCTGAAAAATCTGCTGGCCTCTCCAGCAATTCAGAACCATTGCTCGCGGCTCCCCTTCCTGCGTTCCATCTGCCGCGGTCTACCTGAAACAGGAAGCTGCATCACTGGGGAACAGACCACGGCAGACAGAAAGCAGGGAGGAGAGCCGTTGGCAACGTTTCTGAATCATTGCCAAGGTCGGCGGATTTTTCAGCAAGACAGAAGGTGAGGGCAACATCGGACCAGCGCGGAGAGAAGAGGGAGAACATGCTGGGCTGAGGAAGCCCCCTGGATTAACTTACCGTACTTTTTTTTTAAGTATGAAGGGGGAGAGTATTAAAATTGCCAGACTGTGCATGGGGGAGAGCTTATGGGGTCGTAACAGAGAGCGATGGTGGGCAATGGTCTGAAGGGAGAAAGTTGAACCTGAGGAAAGAGACACTTGAAGGGAATGGGACATATTGCACTAACCTCTCTACTGAAAAAGACCGACCTTGACCCCTCTATTCTCTCCAATTACCGTCCAATAGCAAATATCCCTCTCCTAACCAAGATGTTAGAATCCATCATATCCACTCAACTCTCATCCTACCTAGAAAGATTCTCTATTCTTCTACCCCACCAATTCAGCTTCAGACCCAACTTCAGCACCGAATCCCTATTAGCCTCACTAATCTCTAAGGTACAACAACTTCATTCTCGCAACAAATTCGCTGTACTTCTACAATTCGACCTCTCCGCAGCTTTCGACGTCGTCCATCATGATATCCTAATCTTCCAACTCTCTGAAATAGGCATAAGTTCCACAGTCCTAGACTGGTTCTCGAAATTCCTACGCTTACGCTCCTACACCGTTAACATAAATGGTACCTTATCCCCTCCCTGGAAGCCGATATGTGGAGTCCCGCAAGGCTCACCCCTCTCTCCTATCCTTTTCAATATTTACATGTCCTCTTTGAAACTCCTTCATCTATCCCCCCTGGAAACTCTCTACACCTATGCTGACGATATCCTCATCCTCCTTGAGACCGACTCGAACCTCACTAACCTTGCTGAGAACATATCCGCATGTATAATGAACCTTCAATCCTGGGCACATTCTGTACAAATGAAATTGAACGAGTCCAAAACAAAACTACTTTGGCTCGGCCCAATATTAGGTCACTTACCCACCTCCATCCCATTATCTTCTGGCTCCACTCTTCAGCTTGAGTTTTCAAGCAAAGTCCTTGGCATCATCATAGACTCCTCTCTCTCCTTCAATGACCACCTCAACTTCTTGGTAAAAAAATGCTTCTTTAGTCTTCATATGCTGAGGAAAGTGAGATCGTACTTTCATCATTCTCATTTCATCGTCCTTGTTCAATCCACCATCCTCTCTAGACTGGATTATTGCAACTCCATCTATTTAAGCCTAACTAAAAAAAACCTCCATAGACTTCAGCTAATCCAGAATGCCGCGGCCAAGCTTATTTTCGCTAAAGGCAAGTTCGACCACGTCTCCCCACTCTTGTCCAAACTTCACTGGCTCCCAGTTCACTCCAGAGTCCTCT
The DNA here is from genome assembly GCF_902459505.1 of Geotrypetes seraphini. Classification (NCBI taxonomy): domain Eukaryota; kingdom Metazoa; phylum Chordata; class Amphibia; order Gymnophiona; family Dermophiidae; genus Geotrypetes; species Geotrypetes seraphini. The sequence goes on from NC_047091.1 coordinate 27,141,961, forward strand.
TTAAATGTGCCTGTTTAGCTTTCAAGATCCTACATGGCATCCTCCCTCCCGTTATCCCACTCTTCTGGAACTCCTCTAACCCTAATTCCACTAGATCCTCCCAAAAACTGAAACTATCATTCCCCTCTGCAAAGGTATATCCCGCTTAGGAAAACTAGGAACATCCCTCCCCTTTAGAACCACAGAACTCTGGAACAACCTCACATCCCCGCTCAGAATTTCAAGCTCCCTTCAATCCTTCCGCAAACACCTGAAAACTTGGCTCTTTTCAAAAATCTAACACCTCCCGCTCTTTGGTACCCTGTCCCTCTATATCTTCCTAGCTCCTTTCCTATAACCCTTCATTGTAGCTCCTTATCAATCTAACCCTGTAAACCGTGCCGAGCTCTACGCTTGTGGAGATGGCGCGGTATACAAACCTAAGGTTTAGTTTAGTTTAGGACTGTTGGGAAGAGAAAGGGAGAGACTGTGGGTCAGAGGGAGGAATGGAGACAGGCAGGGAGAGATATGGGATGGGGGGCAGTTAGGAAGAGAAAGGGAGAGAAGTTAGACCGGGGATGGAAAGGAGGGAGAAATGTTAGACCTGTGGGTGGAAGGGAGAGAGAGATGCAGCATCAATTTTTTCCCCTCCATTTTATTGTTCAGCATCGAGGGGGAAGGGAAGAACAACAGAAAGCAGAGGGAGCAAAATGTAGGAGCATGGGGGGGGGGGTAGAGGAGGAGAGATGGACCCATGGGAGGACAGGAGGGAAGAGAGCTGGGATAAGAAGATGCTAGGGGATGGAGAGAAAGGGGCAGGGAGATATGGCCTGACCAGTGGAGAGAGGGAGGGGTATTCTGAAATTGGTGAGCTATTTGGATGAGGTCAAAAAGGAGATGACAAGATGAATGAGAGAACAGTGAGTACAGTGGTAGAAATGTGGTAATGAGGAGTATATAGAAGGAAATAGGAGGCTGGAAAAGGATTGAGATGGGAAATTAGAGAGCTAGGGACTGAGGTGAAATTGAGAATTGAGAGGTAACTCAAAATTTTAAAAGAAGGGTGAGAAAAAGGACAAGATTTGAGTGGACAGAAAAAGGAAAGCTGAAAGGGAAAAATCAATATGTTGGAGACAGGCATAAGGAGGGAATGGAACAAGAGAAAAAATGGACAGCAGACAATGTAAAGAGAATTAGTTGACAAAAAAGCAGAAAGAGAAACTGGGACCAGGATGATGGAAAAACAAAATGTCCAGACAACAAGGTAGAACAAATTGTTTTATTTTGAATTTATTAACTGGGATATGTTAGCTTTGGGATATGTGCATCACAATTATTTATGTATTGTGTTCATTTGAGGGAGGGTCTGGAGCCCAAAATTAGTGGTTTGGCACCAAAGTTTCTCCTGGCCTGAGTGCAGTAGAGAAATACTTGAGCTGGTGGGGCATTCCCAAGCCCTGCTAACTGAAGACATCTTCTTCCAGTCTGGCAAGCTTTGCAGCTAATGGCAATATCCTCAAGCTGACCTGAGGAGGTGGCTGTCAGTTGGTGAGGCTTGGGGATCCCCACCAGCTACAGCAAGGGAGATGTTCATTTTTGAGGAGGTCCAGCACCCTCTCATGGTTATGCCACTGATTGTATTCAAAATGAAGTACAGTGCTTGCCGAGTTTAACTTTTGGGGATTTCCAGTTCAGCTTTGGCATTCATATTTCTACTTCTAATTTGTGATCTATATTTGGTGAAGGTCTGTCTGTCTGTTTTGTGTGTGAAGAAGTCATTTAAAGGTGGGTGGGGAAATTGGGAGACAGGCAGGTAGAAGAGGGGCCCCAACATGATTAAAACTGGCCCTGGTTAGGGGAGAGCCTCCTCTGATCAAAATCACAGCTTTTTTTTACCCGCAGGCCCTGTACCCCATTTGTAGCCATTCCATTTGCACTGCCTGATCTCTTCTGAGCAGGACCAGGATCAATGTTTAGACACATTGGTTGGTTTGGGAATAAAAAGACCAGCTGCAGTAAGGAGCATTTCCCTCTTGTAATGCAGTTGGACCATGTCTGGTTGTTGAAAGCTATATTCCAGCATCCCACTGCTCTTCCCCTCCCTGTTCTTTCTCTCCTGTCCCTATTCCCTTTATTTTGACCCTCTTAGCCCCCCCCTCCCCTTTCGTCACAATGTTAAAGGCTTGGGCGTGAATGTGATGACCTTTCTTGTCAGCATATTACAGTTCTTTTCCTCCCTATTAATTTAATTTAAAGTTGTAAATCTGCCAGTTAGCTGAGTCAATATGGCACATTTTAATAAGCTATTGTACATTACAGGCTCCAGTTCTATCACAGCAGCGGTTGTGTGAACGTTGCAGGTTGCACAAAGCGATAGGCTTTCATATTTTTTTGATTCTCTTTGTGGAGTTGTCTGCCTTTACTTGGTGATCAGGAAAGAAGTAAAGACATGCTTTTAAGGCAGATTAGATGCATGAGAGGGAGCGTCAGTGAAGTGGGGTTTTTCTTTGTGCTAGCTCTGTATTTTATTATGTGAAACCATGAAGTCACAGTTGAGAACGTGCTTTAGCAAAGCAGTCTAAGTGGCTTGTTTACTAAACTGCATTAAGCATGGATCAGGACAGGTCATGATTCTAGCTGTCGTGGCTGCGCTTGACTCCAGCCACGATCCATTGGGAAACCCCTAAACACCATTCCCCAGCTGTCCCCCCTCCTCCCTCCCAAGTTTCTTTTTCAGGAAGGGCGATCACAACATCCTGTAGAGATGAGAGCGGTCCTCCTATTCAGCCGCCCCATTTGCCCCTGCCATTCAAAATGGCACCTCTGACCCCAATGTTGTAAGCACACCCCTAAGTTCCTCAGTGTTGACTTTTTAGAATGTCATTTCTTTTTGTCATTAAATATCTTCTGCTGAGTTTGCATTTCTCCAGAGATAGAGTTCTTCAGTCATCACTTTACAACACCAGCTACGAGTTATTGTCCTGTCCTCATGTCAGCAGGTGGTATTGCTCAGTTTCTATTTCATAGCTTTCATCTCAGTGGGTTCTGCAGGAGAATAGGAACTGCATAGCATAGGCAAGATGAATAGGAAACAGGAAGGGCCTGGATTTCATTAAAAAAAATACACAAGAATATGATTTCATGTCTCAGTTAAAAGGGAAAGAAATTCCTCAAATTAATGTTGTGAAAATATGTAAAACCAAAACAATACAAGAATACCCTTGTATCAAAAGCACACAAGTAAAAATACAAAAAAAAATAATCCAGGAACCATAAGCGTACTCTTATTGATTTTGTATTAGATTCTGTATCCCATCAGAACACAATCTCATGTTTCTCGTTCAGCGGTGAAGAAGAGCGATCACTACATCCTGTACAGATGGATTGGGATGACATGGAGGAAGGAAGGAGGCAGTACCAAAACCCCATGACAAACCCCATGACACAGAAGCAGAAAACACAGGCTACCATAATATTGCAAAGTGATTGATCATCAGGACCCCATATAAGACTAACATTGTCTGTCTTCCCTTATGACACAGAGCCACAGATGTGAACCTCTAATTCCCTCTACAGCCCACGGATACTTTTTGCATGCTGTCTACACAAATTTCCCAAAAAGAAAGGAGACTGACTCACTTCTGCCTCGCCTTTGTCAACTCTGTATACATAAGAACCTAAGAATAGCCTTCCTGGGTCCGACCAATGGTCCATCAAGCCCAGTAGCCCATCCAGGTCTCTAGTACCTGGCCAAAACCCAAGGAGTAGCAATCTTCCATGCTACCGATCCAGGGCAAGCAGTGGCTTCCCCATCTCTTTCTCAATAACAGACTATGAAAACTAATGAACATTGAGTTGAAAATGCAATCTACACTTGCTGTTTTCCAACCCTAACCTCCCCTTTCCCATGAATACCTTCCCTAAAAGTGGCAATTTTCAGCTGTCCCAATCCAGCTAACAGGAAATGTATCATATTGTACAAATTAATGTTTACTTACAAATATGGCTTTGAAAATTGTCTGCCTAATGGAAGGACTTTATTACAAATAAACAAACACAGGAGTGCAAAAGACTTCTGGAGCATAAGAAGGAAAGAAAAGGCTTTTGAGATAGGGAAGGAGTCAGCAGAATGAATTAACAGTGCACAAACCTCATGAGAAACACAAATTCTAGATCACTTGTAACTTCCAAGTGACATGGAAGTTGCGTCTGCTGTTTTCACTTCCCTTTGAAGAGTGCCAGATATCTGAGTCCTATTGAACAGCAGCCATTGCAAAAAGGTTAATTTTTGAAGCTGTTCAAGGCAATGACCATAGATTAGTGCTGAACCTTGTTAAGACAGTTGTGATGGTAGTTGGCAGAATTGAAGATCCATTATGGCCTGAAACTAATTGAGATTAATAATATGAGATTTATGTTACACCAGAAATTAAAGATACTTAAGAGTCTGGCTCAATTCAGCATTAAGTATGAAAGACCAAATGTTGGCAGTGGTCAAGTCTGCTTTCTTCCACATGAGACTTAAGTAGAGTAAAGTCGATGCTTTCATCTTATGATTTTAATTTGCTGGTACAAATTATAGTAATTCAAAGATTGGACTACTGCAATGCTCTTTATCACGGTGGTACAAAATGCAGCGGCACATTTGATATGTGGTGAAAGTAGATTTGAACACGTTGAAACAGCTCCATTGGTTACCTGTCAAATATCGTATTGTTTTCAAAGCCCTAGTATTGATTTTTAAAGTTATTCATTATAAAATTCCTTGGTATTTGACGCAAGTGATTAGATCCCAATTAGTTCTTTAAGATCAGAGGGAACCGTGCGATTAGCAACAAATGAATTGTTACATGCATATTATGCAAATACCAGAGCATTTGTAATCTCGAAGGCAGGCGTATCATTATGGAATAACTTGACTGGACCATTAAGATTGCTCCCTGAGGTTCAGAGATTTAAGAAGGTATTGAAAACAGCTCTGTTCATAGAAGTTTTTAAATGACTGGATTAGATTACTGGCTGGGGTGAATGTTACTTAAATTATGTGTCGTTATTTTAAATGTTTGTATGATTTATGCTTGTATTTTGTAAACCTCTTAGGTTTAAGCGGGTTAGAAATTTTTTAAAAATAAATACATTAAAAAAGGATATTCATGACCCATCCACTTTTCATTTTCTACTTGAAACTACCCAAATACGGTAAATTTACCCAAACCACGAATCTGATGAGGGCCTTGATACGATAGCCACAGCTGGACATGAGCTGGTGGCTTAGAGGTGAGCAGTTCGGTAATGCTGCGTGGTCCCCAGTTGGTTCAAGCTCTCTTTCTTCTGTGCCAATGCAATTTGGCAAGATGATGATTTTTTTTCTCTAGGCTGTGCTGGTTCTTGCCCTCCTACACTTCACGTTCTGTTCTCTTGGAGTCTGAAGCAGTACAGAGACAGACGTTGAAAACTCCCATTTCAGCAGCCTCTCTCAACACTTTCAAATATCACTCCTCAGGGCTTTTTAATAATAACACTTCATTAAATCTGACAGCAATAAATATGGCATAGAGTTTAACAATACGCAATAGGCAATATCAGCAAATCTATTCCCATTTAAATCCCCAAAGCATAATACATAAAGAGTGAAGAAAATAAACATCGAATAGTACATTTTTGTAGGCTCCCAGTGTATGACAGAAGATGAACACAATATGGACAATCTATCTGCCCATCCACACTAACAGTGGTTTAATCGGCTAGAGAAAGAACATTTTCCATCACAGTTTTAACTAGCTAGATATAAGCTTGGAGTCCTACTGAAAATTCATTTTGGTTCCAGCACTCCAATGGGATCTTACCCGATATGTGTGACCTGGATTGGCCACTGTTGGAAACAGGATACTGGGCTTGATTGACCCTTTGGACTGTCCCAATATGGCAACTCTTATGTTCTTATCACAACCGTCTCAGATTCTTCCCTCCCAGAGCCGTCATTCTAAACTGCAGAGCCCTCTGCTTGCCCACTTACCCCAAGGTCTCAGCTCTTAGGTCTACCCATCCTCCTAGTCATCAAGCCCCCCTCTCATATTTGGGAACTAAGAGATATCCTTCCCTCCCCCTCCAGTTTCAGCACTAAGTTCCAAAAGGCACCAGTGGGAGGTCTGGGGAGAAGGAGGAATGTGGCTATGCATTAGAGGTGAGCAGAGAATTAGGATGTCAGAGTTGTGGAAGGTAAGTTGGAGGAATCTGAAAATATGTAAACCACTTTGATTGTAACCACACAGAAAAAGAGGCATATTAAGTCCCATCCCCTTTTACCCCATCAGAGTTAGCAGTAGATCAAGGAAAAGTAGGGTGAATGTTGGGTCTTGATGTGGGACCCATTAAGTTAACCCCCCTAACCACAGCAATTCCTCTGGAGCTGCCCCACTTTATCAGCAACTGAAACTAGGCAGTGGTACGTTTTCAGTCATTCAGATTTAGAAATATGTCTAGATTATTTTGAGGTTTAAACGCCAAGGGAATGACCTGATATATGTAACCAGTATTGCTCTGGGAAAGGCTTTAATTGGCTGTACGATAGACATAGAAAGGCTTCTGAATATTCCTATTAATGACATTGTGCATCCCACCTATAATAAAGTAGTGCCGGGAGAGTGGATGCCACTATCTAAGGATCCCAAGCAGAAAGGGGACCTCATCATCTCTTTCGACATCCATTTCCCAGAGAGACTCTCTCAGCAAAATAAACAATTCATCAGACAAGCACTGCCGCTGTAATGCAAGGCCTCCTGCCACAGTAACCAATTCCGCACCTATTGCCTGGACACTGCTTTTATACACATCTCTTGTGTAATGGCTGCACACATTTAATAAATTATATTTATATCATAAAAAAAAAAGAAATATGTCTAGATTCTTTTGAAAATGGAGCTCAATAGTTTATCAAACATTTGGGCAGCTCATGCTGGCAAGCTGCCCAATACCTGGCTGGCAGCCAACACTGAATATCTGGGTATAATTCAGCCAGAGTTTAAAGAAACATTCAATGCCAAAGACTGAATGTTGCCCCCAAATTCAGAAAAATGTCCCTTTCAACTTTTGTGCCTCCTCCCAAATGATCATAATGAAGCCTTTAATCCTCTTTATAATTTCATTGTTTAACCGGTGCCAGTTATATCTGTAGTTTCATGAAAAGGAGCTGCTAAATATTCATGGAGGCCACTGAGTAATGCTGCTTTCCCCCCCCCCCCCTCTGCATTTGGTAGAACCTTTTGTAAAATGCATAGGAAATTGAATGCCCAACTTAGAGCTCAAAACAACTGGAAAATGGTACCTAGCAGACAAAGAACTGGTGTTGTGTTCTCTGTGTGGGTTATGAGAGGAGCACCTCTCTGAACAAAGCCTACCTCTGGATAACTTGAACGATGCATGTCCACAGGCTAAGCCACCCATAATGTGCCCTCATATAGGTGCAGACCATAAGTGTGGACACCTGCACACAACACCTATGAACTTGTTATTGAGACAGACAAGTGGGAAGCCGCTGCTTGCCCTGGATCGGTAGCATGGATACAGAGAGAATATGCACACTGCTGCAAATACAGAAAATTAATAAAGACTCACTGCAAATGCAAAGTGTTACACGTACACAACACCTGCTTTAGCCAAAATGCTCGAATGAAAGTCTAGCTCTTGCTTTAATGAAAGTGCAGGGACTCGGCTGTTATTGGAATTAATATTTAGAGCCACAGATAGCTCTGGAGTCAGTTCTTACGTTAAAGTGCTTCAGATGAGCATCTGACATCATGAAAGCGTAGGGGCTCAGCTCATGCTGTGATTAAAGTGCTACGGATCAGCTTATGTAGTTTTGGAAGTCTTTTGAACTTTAATGTAATAATAATAATAATAATAACTTTATTTTTATATACCGCCTGTAATCTTGCGACTTGTAGGCGGTTTACAATAAACAAAACTGTAATAGAAGTGTGTTGACTCAACTCCTGCTGTAGTAACAATCATGATTTCTACTTCCTGTTTCTGGGATAGTATGAGCTGAATGTTAAGGACTTAAATATGATGGAGTGAGGTGTAAAAGGCGTGTGAAGTTTCTATCTGCATTAACTTAATACCAGCATTAGAGAGAAGCAGTGCACCAAGGAAAGTCTCAGAACTGTATTATTCCAAGCTCTTTGAAGATTTCTTTTCTGCCGTTCGCATGTATTTCTGCGCTACACCATAAGGCACATGTGCAGCTACCGTCCCCATCTCCTTCGCCCCTTCCACGTGAAACATCTGGTCATCAAAGAAGATATGTGGACGAATTTTCTCCAGAAGAGGCCCTTTAGGGGCTCCGGCAAGAAACAGGGCCTCATCTGTCTCCAGCCCCCAGCTCCGGAGTGTCTTAAGTGCACGAGCCCCTGAGCTGGCAGCGCTCCGAGCTGTCACCAGATAGGTTCGAATCGGGCATTCCATCCTCAGACCTTTGCAGTAAAATTTTTTCTGTAGTTTTCCCAGTGCTTCCAAGAAGCCCTTTAATGGCCCCTGTGTATGAAAAGTACATGGTATCATTAGATCTTTCCAATGAATATATATATCCCTCTACTTTCCAGTACTATACATGCACTCCAGACTGAGTATCCAATAACCCAGGGAACCGACAGTCCCCATAACAGAAACCCAGGAACATCCCTTCTTCTCATTTCCGGCGGTGCTTGTACTAAGCCCCAGTTTCTCACCCTGATCTTACTTCTGAATTTTAGTTCAGGAAAATCAGTGATAAAAAACCACTGCGTTAAAGGGTAGAGCGGTGGACATTCAAATCATATTGCTCCTGCTTGTGAGAAATGCACTGAAATCTAAAATCTAGCACTTTTCTATTGGAACATAGAAACATGATGGCAGATAAAGGCCAATTGGCCTATCTATTGAGTAAAGGTGGAAGCAGAACAGCGATATGAAGTGAAATTCAGCACTTCACTCCAAATCTCTGTGAGCCCCTCGACCCCTGGTAATCTAAGGGGATCCCTTCTGACCCCTCCCTCCCATCTTCCAGGAGCGATATCCACTCACTGCTGCTTCCGGCACCACTAACTTTGGATCCTAGTGCTAGGGTTAGTTTTTTTATGTGGATGGGGGGGATGGCAGTGATTAGGGGATTTGGATTGGGAGGGGTACTGCTTAGGGAGTCCCTTTAAGATGTAGTCCAGGAGGATCGAGCTGAGGGATTAAAACCGAATGTGAGGTGGGCTCACAGTCATTTAGCAAAGCTACGGTACAGAGATACCACATGGTAGGTTAAGGGATGCTAAAAGCTTGCTTTTTATCACACCTAGATAACTTCTCCCCTAAATAATTCTGAGCAAATGCATGCAAAACCATTTTGGCTTTTTTTTTTTTGTATCATTTATATTTCACATATCCTACAGTTCTATGCGGATTACAAATTATTCAGATACTCAAGCATTTTTCCCTAACTGTCCCGGTGTAAAATGAATTGCACAGCTTGGGTTCAACCTCCTCTCCCTGGTAACTGCTTAAAGTAATGGATGCCTTACTAAAATAAAAATAGCTCCCCATTCCCAATCTCTTAAGAAATGCCAGCTCCCTTTGATCTCTTCCTCAACCTAATCTGTTTCCCAATAAGAGTCTCTCAGCCCTCACCCCATCTCTGACCCTGGTACGTTGCAGGGGACCTGAACACATCTGCCCTGTTAACATCCTTACTTAAATGGGGTTGACGGCCTCTTGGTGGGAAGGGTTCTCTTGCCTGCGTGGCCCTTTTTTTGCATATTTTGGCTACAAATTGCAGCTGCCACAGATGAATGAATCACGCTAAATTTCTGCATGGTATAATAGGGCAACAATGCTCCATTATACCACCGTTTAGTAAATAAAAGGGATCTGAGGCAATAGAGGGTAAAGTCACAAGGACCAGCACTGGGAGAAGCAGGGTTTGAACCTGCTGCTCTGACCTGTAGACTAGAGAATGACACGGGGACAAATTTTCCCCATCTCCACGGGAACTCTTTTCCCCATCCCGTCCTCACAAGTTTTGTCACTGTCCCTGCCCCATTCCTGTAAGCTGTGCCTTAACCACACAAGCTTCAAACACCTATGATTTTAAAGTGTTTGAGGCTTGTGCAGATGAGGACAGAGCTAGCAGGGATGAGGCAGGGGCAGGAAAATATGTCCCCGTGTCCTTCTCTACTGTAGATCACTCATCCACGCTGATATTAAATATAAATCTGAAGCAAAAAGGGAAATACTAGTAAACTTGTTTGTCATCTCCAGTTCTATTAGGTAAAACATTTCTTCTGGTACTGATGTTTTCACGCTGTGCTTTTTTTTTTTCTTAAATATTTTATTGAAATAAAAAAGAAATCCTTACAAACTAAAACATAAAATAATATTAATACGATATAATACAAAAAAAATGAGTCTTAGGATGTCGTGACTTTAACCTACTATCCCATATACTGCCACTCTTAACTGCATCAATTTTCTCATATTTGCTTTGCAAGCATAACACATTCCAGTTTTGTTATAATTATTAACCCCTTCCTTTACAAAGCCGTGCTAACAGCTCCAACGCTCATACAATTCCTATGAGTGTCCAAGCTGTTACTGCGGTGGCCGGGGCTAAAAACGCTAGTATGGCTTCGTAAAGGAGGGGGTAAGTTCTTCAATAGTAGTGCTTTATACAGGTTTAATGCAAACTTTATACCGAAGCCCCCCTAATATAATTATTGAATTAGTTAATGGTTCGGATATACCAAACAAAGTTGACACAGTTAACCAAACTTGACTCCAACTAGTAGCTACATATGGACATTGAAATATTATATGCTCCATAGTTCCAATTGCTTCCTTACAAGTCTAGCAAAATTTCCCTTTGGAGTCATTCATTCTTGATAATGTAGCTGGGGTCCATCATGCCTTATGCATTAGGAAAAAAGACTTGCTGAATGTAATGAAGTGTAATTGATATCCAGACTGATAACACAGTGCAGCTGCAAAGCAGTGGTAATGGTGGGCTGGCAGGGAATCTTGATAGGGGAGGATCAGAAGGTTGGAGACGGAGGAGCCAACTTTTCAAAATGATTGACCCACAGAGCTGGCTCCTGTGGTTGGAGAGGAGATTCTACATTGGAATTCTCCTCCCGGTCACCCTGACTAGAGACAAAAAGAAGCAGAGGCCACTTTCGTAAGGACTTTTTTCTTGGGGAGGGTTCTGTTTTGTACTCTAGGAATTTGCATAGTTCACCTAATGGCAACAGTGGTGGCACATTTGCGAATAACATGTGCATCCATGCAGTTTAAATTTATCAAGCCCAGAAGTTAGGAAGCACAGGGATTGCAGAAACAGGAAGTAGAAATCAAGTTGGACACCAATGCCTCAGGAACAAGAAACGTACGTCTGTAGTTCGCTATTTACTTTATTTGGTTAAACTTGATACATTGTCTTACAAATTAATAAAAGCAATGTGGTTTATGATAAAATTTATAAAAGAAATAACTTAAAAACACCAAAAAAGAGGAAGGAAAATTAATTATTCAGCAATGATTTTACTTTCACTTTTAGTGAAGCTTTGTATGCTGCTACTCAACCGCTTATGTGTCCCCTGAGGAAGACGTTACCATATGCTGAAACAGGGATCCTTGTTGGGACTTTTACTTGGTTAATAAAAGATTGATTACTGGTTGAAAAGACACCACCCTTGCCTATTTTGTTTGACAGTCCCTCAGCAATAATTATACCATGTAACAAAATTGGGGTTTGATTTTTGGTTGGGGTTGTGCAGTGATGTACTAAGGGGGGGGGGGCGGGGGGGGGTGGTCTGCCCCGGGTGCACGCCTTAGGGGGGGTGCACAGCCGGCCAGGTCCGGGTCGTCCTGCCCTACTGTGCAACAGGACCTGCACCTCAGCACGGCTGCTGGTAGACCCCTCTGACTTACTTGCTCTGAAGTGGAGTCGGCAGCCATGCACTAGAAGGTCCTGCGATGACTCATCTGCCGATTCTGCTCCGGAAGAAGTATGTTACATCGGAGGGGGTGGACCCACAGACGCAGTCATCGCAGGACTTTGCCGCAACTCCCTGGGTCTAGCCAGGTCCACCCTCTCCGATGCAACTTACTTCTTCCGGAGAAGAGCCGGCAGACGAGTCTTCGCGGGACCTTCCAGCGCGCGACTGCCGACTCCGCTCCAGAGCAAGTACGTCGGAGTGGGTTGGCATAAGCAGCCAGATCCATATGGTAAATGACTGAACCAGTATTCATCTCTTTATAAAATTTCCCTCAAAGTGCCGATACACACATGAACATACCCACATTCTGAAGTGACGTCTTGGTTGTCCGAATCAGGACAGAATTAAAGGGTGAGAAAACTAGGCACATGCCTGGAGGCTGAATGTTTAGGGGAAATTTTTGCCATGGGAGATTTGCCCTGTTAGACATGCAAATTCAGCAGTTCCTTCTGAAAGAAGCCTGATCGGTCGGGTCACACCCTGATGTAGCCTATTGGTGAAACGTTGGCCTTCGTTGGTGTGCCAATCAGCAAGAAGATAAGTGGATTTTTCCTCTATCAAAAATCTTTTTAGATATCAGTGAAGCACAGTTTTATGCTTAAGTGCTCAGTATTTATTGAAGGTTTTGCCTGTGAGGTTATCGCTCAACCACCTTTTATATCCACCTTTGTGGAGGTGGGAGGGCCTGTTCTGAAGCTTTTTCCTTCTTTTTGAGCTAATACTGAGCCTTCACTGCTCTTACACTGTATTTTGAACATCATAACAGTCTCCATTTGAAAGTGTTTATCATTCTATATATTGGTTTTCAATACATCTGTGTTTGTTGGTGCTATACACATGCTAGGTACGCCACTGGGGTTGTGTTTTTTTTGTGCCCGTGCCACAAAACTTTGCTTTTGTGACCAGTACATTGATACTTTGAAATTTATCTTTTTTTGCAGAACATTCCAGTTTGATTCATAAGAACATAAGAATTGCCGCAGCTGGCTCATACCATCGTGGCCAGCAGTCCATCGTGCCCAGCAGTCCACTCATGCGGCGGCCCGCTGGTCAAAGACCAGCGCCCTAACTGAGACTAGCCCTACCCGCGTATGATTCTAAGCCAAGTAAACTTAGGGGCCCTTTTACTAAGGTGCAAACATCCAGCAAATGCATTTTGATCTGTATGTGGTCAATTTATCAAGACAAGAGGGAAAAAGTACTCCATAGAAGCATCTGCTTCAAGACAAACCTCAGACACCTCACTTTACATGCAAGCACTGCCAGAAAACTCTGGAAGGTAAGACAATTCTGTTTCTCTGCTCCTTAACTTCGATCCTCAAAACCGCCTCTATTGAAACCCTACTCCATTCATTAGTCATCTCTCATCTTGACTACTGCAACTCCTTATATCATGGGATCAATTAAAAAGAAACACATCATCTGCAGCTTATCCAAAGCACAACTATCAAACTCATTAACAAAGCTAGAAAATACGACCATGTCACTCCTTTTCTCCGAGAAGCGCACTGGTTACCCGTCTCACATCGCACCACATATAAAATTCTCCTGCTCGTCTTCAAAATAAAACTTACGCGCTCTCCAGCATTTCTTGACAAACACATAATTCCTTACTCATCATCAAGGGCCCTCAGATCAGCAGATCAGAACTTACTGACACTGAACTTTATTACACTAGAAATACAAATTTTTCCGTTATAGCCCCTGCACTCTGGAATGCCTTGTCATCTCATCTCCGCCATGAACACTCTCTCGATAAATTCAAAGCCAAACTCAAAACCTTCTTATTCCAAGACGCATTCCAGAGTGACATAATAATTACCTCCCTTTACTGCAGCACACTCCACATAAAGAATCGCTTCTATGAAGCGACCCCCAATCCTTGTCGTCATACCCCTTCCCTTCATACCTCCCTTTATTTTTACTTTTATGATGCAATTATCAACTCCCCTGTCCCCCAACTCCCTCAAGTCCAGGTATGTCAACGTCTTAGTCTTCTTTATGTTTCACTTTTTTTTTTACTACCCCATTTTATATTTATCATTATGCTTTTACCGACATTGATGGTCGGTATTTTAAATGTAAATAAACTTGGAAACTTGTTATAAAATTTCTTAGAATGTTTAATTTTTTAATAATATTAGTCATAGATGAAATAAATGTATTGTTTTCATGACCACAATTTCATTTTGTTCTTCAGGATGGTAAGGAGGATAAACAAGAGCCATGGAGTTTGCTATCCCAAGAATTTGGTGGGGCCACTCAAGCAGCTGCTGCTTCTTTTTTTTTTTTTTTGGGGGGGGGTTTCACGTTCCCATCTCTCTCCAGCCTTCCCCCCAGCATCCTGGCCTTACCTGGTGGTCTAGCGGGCTTTCGGGGTAGGAGCGATCTTCCTACGCTCCTACCCCGTGTAGATCGCCAATAGGAAATGGCTGCTGTAAGCTCCTGTTGTAGTCTTGAGAGACTACGGGAACTCACGGCAGTCATTTCCTATTGGCGATCTGCACGGGGCAAGAGCGTAGGAAGATCGCTTCTGCCCCGAAAGCCCGCTAGACCACTAGGTAAGACCAGGATGCCGGGGGGAAGGCAGGAGGGAGGCGGGGGTGGGTCAGAACCGGACGAGAAGATATTCGCGATTTTTCCCTATTCGCGGTCCGGCTGTGCCCTTTTCCCTGCAAATACCGAGGGAGAAGTGTAAATACATGTTAATTGTGATTCATATGTTGCTTTTTATGACTTTATAAGAATGAAAAGATGAAAATTCAGTGTTTTCAAGTTTTAAACAGGTCATTTGCAAATTTTGACTATCCTGGTCACAATAGCAAAGAAATAACAGACATTTTCTATATTTTTTTAGGCATGAGCATTTAGGAAATTACACTTACTAGCCAGGATGACTATGAATAAACCAGAGACACAGAGGGAAAAGGATACATCTAATCTGACTCAGATCTAGGAATGGCTGAAGCAATGTAATACCAATATCAACTCATCACGTCAAAAGACTGATTAAATAGCCAAGTTCTCAGGTCTATTCAATCAGTTTTTCCTCTAAAATATAATAATGACAACTGTACACAGCTGTATTCGGCTCCTGCCTTCAAAGGCCATAAAGTTCTTAATTCCATTAAAATGATCCAACGTAAAAAGGGAGTAATAGCAAGAGGTGACTTACCTTATTTTCATTAGTATACCAAGGTAGACCACCTCAATCTTCTTTCAAAATCCAAGTAAAAGAAAGCTGATGTCTCTCATAAGTTGCATCTCCAGAAAGATAACAGTGGCTTGGATTGTGGTTGTAATTAATGTTTCCCTCAGTATACCAATGAAAAGAAGTGAGCCATTGCTATGACAATATGCTCTTTTGGTGGAATTCATTACTTTGTAGATCCCCAGTGAAGAAGTTATGAGCAGAAACATGGTCACATTGTTATGTTTGGCATCCATACATAGTGGGGGCTCTCTTCTCTTGTTTCACAGGTAGAAGGGTGGGAACTGCCTATGCATGGGAATAGGGACAGGCAGTGTGGGAATAAGTGAAGAGGAGGTACCTGGGCCAGAGGTTTGTTTTCATAAGTTTTTTCATGCTCAAAGAACTTGTCGAGCCCGTGTGCTTTGACAATCTGCTCAGACTCATCCGAAAAGAGCACAGCGTCACCATCAAAAGCCACTCGAAGCTGCTGTTCACACACTTGCACCTCCTTACTGGGGCTGAAGACTGTGGCAGCTGCAATTCCTACAGGAATGAAATCAAAAGTGGCAGAGGTGGTCTCCACTGAACAGGTCTCACTCGTTCCATTATAATATAGGTGGCTCTGTAATATAAATGATTTCAGCCATACATGGGAACAGATTCTGTCAGTCCCAGTGAGTTACTAAAGCTCAAATGCTTTCCACAGCCAGAGTGATTATTAACCCTTTCTTACAGACAGTATTAACTGTAGAACTGCTTGTGTTTAAAAATAAACACACACAATTAACCCAAAAGCTCCTGCCATACACACCTGGATTCTTTATATGGCATCCAGATATGAGTGCGCTCTTAAAATGCCCACACAAATGAATTAATTGAATAATCAGTTCAGAATGATCTGCAAGCTAACTCGCACCCATGAGAATTTGCATGCAACTCAAAAGTGGGTGTGGTGTGGGAGGGGCATGAGCATGTCAAGGACGTTGCAAAAAAGTTGCACACGTAGTTATCAAATACTGGGTCAGTGCATCCAGGATTCAACAGCGCTTGAGGTCTTGGCACCCATTTTTGTGTGGGATTTATAGAATCTGGCCCTAGATTGTCTCCCCTACATGCAGTGAGAATTAACCCTAATTCCCATGACATAGTGAAGGTAGGTTCCAGTTCTGACTCTGTTTCTCACCCTCTTGAATCGCTTCCTGTACTTTCTGGGAATCAGAGGAGAGGTAAAGATTGGTGTGATATGCTTTCAGATAACCAATAGGGCTGTTCCCTCCGGTCATGCAGAAGCGTTCGATAAATAGATCTGATGAGGAGAAAGAAGATACATGTGTTATTTTTGAGATGTACACGTGACTCACTGGAAGAGCTTCTGCCTCTGCACCCAGAGGTTTTGAGATCAAATCCCAGTGCTGCTCCTTGTGACCCTGGGCAAGTCACTCAATCCTCCAGTGCCCACTGCTTTGAAGGCCAATGCCACAAAAAGGCAGTATACAAGTTCCCCTTCCCTTGAAGTCCTCTCAAGGAGCATCATTATCTGTACCCTCATCAAAAGAAAGCCTTCTCAGGAGTGGCCCCCATGCTTTGGAATTTACTCCCAGAGGGGCTACGTCTAACTCAGAAAGCAGGTGAAGCCTTTAATATGAGGGTTCTTCAAAAAGTTTCCACACTTTCTTATTTTTGCGGGAAATGGTTGGAGCATGAGAAGTGTCATGTGACTAGTCAGTCAGGCAAGCCGGCTCACCTATGGAAAAGTGATGTCATTTGCTTTTGAGATATTTAATAAATAGTGGACACTTTTTGAAGATCCCTCATATATGGCATGATTGACTCTACACTTATTGTTCCTCTGTAACTAAATCAGTATGAACCACGTGCCTTGAGTTTAGCCTACCATCTGTTTATCCCAACACACTCTACCTCCCATCTTGTCCCCATCTATAACTGCACCTGACCCCTCGGCTATTATTACAGAGAAGCATTAGCATCATATCTATGTTATTTGAATGTTCTGATTTGTGCTTTTTAGCCGTTTCATAAGTATTACGCTGACATTGTATTAGACTTCTCTTATTTGAATTTCATAGGAAATCCTATTGCTGCTTAACAAAATTGTATGTTCTATGTTGCATGGTACTTGCTGTACACCATCTTGGGATGAATCTCTTGATAAAGGTGGTTAATAAACCCCAATAACTAAATATTAATAATAATAGATTTATGTCCCGTCATACCTTTTCTGTTCAAGACGGTGTATAATAATAGAGGAGTACATTGAGATTACCATGAGAATTGGTAAGCATAGAGATTACAGCATTCAATTTAGAGGTGTGACGCGTTGCTTAGGTAGTGGGGTGGGGGCGTGTAGGAAGAAAAATAGCCGGGGCTTGGGCTGTTAAATAAATTTATCGAATAAGTGGGGTTTTAGCGCTTTTCTGAATGAGTGGTATGACAGAGAGTTCAGGAGGAGGCCACATAGGGTGGTGTTCCAGATTCCTGCTTGAAAGGCTAATGTCCTGTCAAAGAATCTCTTGTAATGGCAGCTCCTTGGTGTCGGGAAAGTGAACAGTAATGTTCTGTGGGCGAGGCAACGTGACTCAGGAGATAGGTGGGTGCTATGCCAAATAGTGTGTTGTAGCATAGGCAGCCAAATTTGAAGACGATTCTGGCCTCGATCGGAAGCCAGTGAGGAGAACAGTTGGGTCTGTTTCTTTCTAACTGTGCTACTGCAACACCCCAAGCTTGGCCCAGGGCTAAGGACACCTCACTGTATCAGATTTATAAAGGGCAGTAGGCTCGGGAGAACATCTGCTTTTGTAAAATCCTTGTGCTTGGTACATCTGACTGTGCAGGCTCTGTAGGGGCCATAGACTCAATCACTGCCTTCATCAGAAGGCTTAACGATATCTATAGGTATACTTTGGAGGAAAGGCAGGAGAGGGGAGATATGATATAGATATTCAAATACCTATGTGGCATAAATAGGCCAGTCTCTTTCAATTGAAAGAAAACTCCAGGGTGAGAGGGCTTTTATCTGTCATGTTTCTACGCGACTTCTGTTTCAGAATGGGCCACACGCTAAGGACAGCTGACTCTGTAGAGGCACCAGGCTTTGTATGCTCCATATAGGTCCCAGGACAGATGACTCTGTAAGAACCCCAAGCTCAGGGCACCTGGTTCATAGGGATCCTTGAGTCTGCAGTCTCTGGACATGAAGGGTTGGATCTTCTAACTGGACGCCTATTGCAAGCCTGTTTTGTGAAGACTCTGTGCCTTTATGAAACAGATCTAGGGCTTGTGCTTTCTACTGCTCTACATTTTCCCCATGTATTTTACAAACTATGTGCTTACATGTTATAGGAAAAGTGTTCCTGCACAAATTATTAAGCTTTCTCTTACTATTGACAACCCTAGACCTACTGATGAAGGTATGTACATTATGGGCATGTGGTTTAAGGGTGGGTCTAGCTATCCGACCCATCAGTTTTCTTACGGGATCTATCTACCTCCTCTAATTTTACCTATCCCCTTTGTGCACTGTGGTGTTCTAAATACCTTTTGCTGCCTGGACAGAAAAAGCTTGATATTGCCTCCTCCCATCCCAAGGAGTCCGTCTACCAAAATTTCTATCTTTAATTGTTACCAGTTTTTCCCACTGGTGCCCGTCCTTCGTTCAAATGTACCAAGTTAACAACTTACTTCTCATCAACATCTTATGTTATTTTTTTCACCTTCGCAGTCTTGCACCTTTGTAACTCAAAGAGCAATCTCCTTTCTCTTCTCCTACTTATGCTCTGAATATCGTCGACTGTATAATGCTACTCATTGTGAAACCGTGTAATACACAGACCCTGTAACTCTCCTGTTACTATCACTAGATGTTCAATGCTATACTCTGTAATTCGCTGTCTGTACAGTTTCTCTTCATTGTAAACCGCCTAGAAGTCGTAAGATTGTGGTGGTATATAAGAATAAAGTTATTATTATTATTATTATTATCACAGTTCTATGTCCTCTCTGTCTAGGGTTACCTGAACATGTCCTCTTTTTAGAGGATTATCCGGGTGCCCAGACAGATTTCCAAAACCCGGCTCTGCATCTGGAGAGACACAGCCTGGACTCAGGGAAGAAGAGACGAGGTTTGTGTGTGGGCGAAGCTGGGGGTGGAAAGGGGCGGGGCCACGTGCCTTCTTTTTTGCACAAACAAATCTGATAGCCCTAGCTCGGTCCAGACTATACCTCCAGAAATGTCTACATGCTTGCTACGTAAAGGAAGACCCACTTTTCTTGCGAGTATTTTTAGGCTTGGGTGTAGTCACACAGCTTTATAAAATCCCTTTTTCATATACAGTATAGAACAGGTTTTCCATGTTCAAAAACCTGTAAAAACGTTATCCATAAAACGCCTGACTGACTTGTCACTTACTGTAATGGTTTATGGTGTTAATCAGACGAACCCCCACCTGGGCATGGTTATTTGTCACAAGAACAATATCAAAGAGATCCTCACTGTCGGGATATATTTCACGCAGGTGCTTATTTACTGCTTCCAGGGCCTGTGGTGCAGAAGAAAATAAATTGTTTTATCTCTTTTAGTGGGAAGCCTGGAAGGGATGCAAAGGAACAAGCTTCATTTGAGGCAGATCAAGAAATCAGCTGCAGAGCACACACTGCACCCAAACACCTTCCAGGACCCTTGTCTCTCAAACCATACAGCTTCCAGTCCCTTCAGCTCACTGCAGTCTCTCTCCCTTCACTCAAATAGCCTCCTAGAGCTCGCTGCCATCTCTCTCACAACACCCAAACAGCCCCCCTCACTTGTCTTCATTTATCCTGCATCATCTATGGCTCCTCTCTTGAAGGCACCATCTTTGTCCCTGAGGATATCTTACTGTTATCAGGCTTGACTCCTTTCCTTTCTTTCAAGCAGAGATATCATTCACAATCTTGGCCCTCCATCGAGCTCCTGTCATCTCTGTTTCTAATATTCCCTATGAAATAGCCACTTTATTTCTAACAAACTTCATTTCATTTGCAAGACGTTAACCTGCCTATCTAATAATTCTAGGCAACGTAGAATATATAATATGCAGAGAAATATGTAAGGATGAGCTCCCACCCAAAATGTAAAGTTTTGGAGGGGTAATGTTGAAGCAAACAAGCCCCCAATGATATAATGTGGTGGCTTTACACTCCACATGGTCCCGGGTTCAATACCCTCATAGAAGGTGTAGTAGGAAGTTAATTAACGACAAGGACAGCCAAGAGCAATTGCATCAAGAATATAATGTGCAGAAATAGGCTTAATATTACAGAAAGGCAATGTTTAGAAAGATGCATCAAGCATTTACTGGGTTACAGATGTACAGAAAGAAATAGGAATAAGCTTTACAAATATAGAGTGGATTCAGAGACTGCGAGAGAGAGAGAGAGACTGCTAGAGAGAGAGAGGGGTTGGTCCAGGCTTCAGGGAGAAAGAGTAAGCCAGGCGAGAGAAAGGATTTCACCTCATAGAATCTATGATATTAAGTACCCCTGTCTTTTGTAAACTATTTGAAACAGAGGGACTGGAGGATGGAGTTGCTGTTAATTTCCAGTATCACTCTGTCTAGACTAGAGAGTTGCGCGGGGACAGAAATCCCACCCATTCCTGCCCGTCCCCGCCAGGATCCTCTCCGTCCCCACCCGTCCCCGCCAGGATCCTCTCCACCCCCACCCGACCCCGTCAGGATCCTCTCTGTCCCCACCCATCCCCACAAGGAATTACCTCCATCCCCGCCCGTCCCCATAAAAAGCAGCAATTACTTCTGACAGGATCATCAATTCCACAGTTTCTTTTGTGTTTGCGCTGCTGTTTTCCTTGTGGAATCTCTTTGGTGGAACCCTTTTTTTGTTTTCTGTTCAGGTAATTAACTTATAAATCCCCTCTTTTACTAAGGCTGACGTGTCCATTATATTATATGAACGAACCCTGCTTCCAAAGCCTTCCATTCCCGTGGGAGTCCCGTGGGCCAGAGGGGGGTCCCCGTGGGAGTCCCGTGGGTTAGGGGGGGATTCCCGCGATCCCCGTGCAGACCTCTAGTCTAGATCAGGGTGGGCAATTCCAGACCTCAAGGGCCGCAATCCAGTCGGGTTTTCAGGATTTCTCCAATGAATATGCATGAGATCTATTTGCATGCACTGCAAACCCGACTGGATTCTGGCCCTCGAGGACTGGAGTTGCCCACCCCTGCTCTAGACCAAGTGGTTCCCAACCCTGTCCTGGAGGACCACCAGCCAGTCAGGTTTTTGGGATAGCCCTAATGAATATGCATGAGAGAGATTTGCATATAATGGAGGTGTCAGGCATGCAAATCTGCCCCATGTATATTCATTAGGGCTAGCCTGAAAACCTGACTGGCTGGTAGTCCTTCATGACAGGGTTGGGAACCACTGCTCTAGACCAGGGGTGTCAAAGTCCCTCCTCGAGGGCCGCAATCCAGTCGGGTTTGCAGGATTTCCCCAATGAATATGCATGAGATCTATTAGCATACAGTGAAAGCAATGCATGCAAATGGATCTTGTGCATATTCATTGGGGAAATCCTGAAAACCCGACTGGATTGCGGCCCTCGAGGAGGGACTTTGACACCTGTGCTCTAGACAATGGTTTCTGATTAACTATGCAGCTGGGGATGGTGTCCATCTTAAGTATCAGACATTAGCACATTAGCTGTACCAAGGTCTTTTGTTACTTATAAGCACTGATACTTTAGATGTAATTTAGGCATACTGAGGCTGTCTGCACTGGCATGCCCCAAGGTCAGATATAACTGATATGATCTCCCTTGGCCTTTGCTGACATTGGTAAGGCCAACAGAAAATGCTGACAGCTAGCAATGTAAGGCTGGGCTGAGAAAATATATGACAAATATATTTGCATTTGATAAACATTTTACAAAGTTGGGGTATGCATCAAACCCAAATGCATGGGAATGCCAAGAGGGTGTGGTCTGGGCAGTCTCAGGTGAGACAAGGGTGTGGCACGCTCATAGGTATTTATTCCCTATTTCAGAAGGGGACTAAATATCTGTGTCCTAAAAGACTGATATCAAGAGTTTAGGATTTAGGAAAGAGCCACCATTGAGCAGTGTTCCGCCGGAGAGATTACGGGGAGTTGTCCCATTAATCCCCCAGTGGTTTTGTCTCCACATCAACAGTTTGCAGGCAGTACGAGGGTCCGCTGAAAAGTTCTCAGCCCAACAGGAAAGCTGAGGCAGTCTTAGACCAGCGATTCCCCACTTTTTTTGGTTCCGTCAGAAAAATATAAAATGAAAAAAAAAGTGGAAAATCGCTGGGCTAAGTGTATGGCCCTCGCTGGAGATTCCCTCAACTTTGTTGGTTGGGCTGAGAACATTTCAGAGGCCCCTTGGATATAAAAGTTAAGTTAAAAAAGGGGGTTTAAGGACCAATTGAAAGCATCTTTTGGGGGTTTAATTGTGGTGCTGGACTTCTGGGCATATTTTCTGTTGCCTCAACTTTTAGATTGATAATTACAACTTTGGAGGTAAGAAACGGCGCAAGGTGATTTTGTTTTATCTTTGCTAATCTCTGCATGATGGTTGTCTTGATGTCTGTTATTAATGATTGTATGTGTTTTAATTTGATGCTTAGTAGGATATTTCTTAATGATGTAGGTTTTACTTTATTTTCTGCCTATAGCTAAACAGATTACAATTCAATCTGGAAAGAGGGGGGCAGGGAAGGAGGGAGAAAATCATATTCCATCAGATGAGAAAAGCCACAAGCGCCAACAGAGTAATTATTAGCTAATCAGTTAACCACCTAATTAGCCCTACAGCACTATCATACACATTTCTAGGTGGATACATAATCAAATAAACAGCCTCCACAGAACCACACAAATACCAAACTGCTCAAAAAGCAAATGTCTTATAACATATTCACACCAAATTATGCAAAGCTACCAGATGCTGGGCCAGTAGGCAGGTAAAATGGTGGATGATCAGACAAACAAGATTGGGTTATGGCTTTAGGGCTAGATTCACTAAGCAAACCGATCGTGCACTGATCGGTTTGCGAGCCCTTAGCAACCAGATTTCCCTCCTGCAGTATTCACTAACCTGTGTAGCGATCCGCTTCCGGTGTGCGCATGCAAATGAGGGGAACTACATGCAAAGTAGGCAGAGACGCGATTCACTAAACTTTTTTTAGATCTGACTGTGCTCGCAAAAAGTGATTGCTCATGACCAGTCGCTGAAGCCCTTTGCAACTGCCCTGCTTTCTGCCGCCCTGTTTTCTAACTTGTCAGCCCCACCTCCTGCAGCCCTGAACGAGCCTGCCTGCCTGCCCTGAACCCGAACCCCCTGCCTGCCTGCCCCAACTCTCCTGCTCTCTGCCGCCCTTCCCCGCAATGCAGCGCCAGCTTTAAACCCGCGGACTCGCACTGAAGGGAAGGAGGGAAGAGGCTGCCGCTACCGCCACATAGGAGCAGGAGAGTCGGGCCCCAAACATGCCTGCCCTGACTGCCTGTGCAAGCCCGTGGTTTTAACCCGAAGTGGTTAAACCCACGGGCTCGCAAAAGTTTAACGTTTAAACAAAAAGTTGTGGCTAGGACGGGTCTGTGCATCCGTGCAGACAGATGGGGGCGTTCTTCCGATCGCCCCATCTGCATATTTTAGGTTAGAGAATTCGTCGGACTTATCTTCTTTTTCAAGGGTCCCGCAGCAACAAGGGGGCATCCGTGGAAAATCAGGGGCGGGAAACTGCATGGGGACACCAGGAAATTCTTTTTCACTGAAAGGGTGGTTGATCGCTGGAATAGTCTTCCACTTCAGGTTATTGAGGCCAGCAGCGTGCTTGATTTTAAGGCCAAATGGGATAGACACGTGGGATCTATTCACAGAGAAAGGTAGGGGAGGGTCTTTGGGGTGGGCAGACTTGATGGGCCGTGGCCCTTATCTGCCGTCTATTTCTATCTGAATCGGAAATGGATTGTTCCAATTTGGGCAGGTTAGTGAATCTAGCCTTTTGTTCTGTGCTCTACCAATCCAGTCCTAGGTCTCCTGGTTTGGGGCAGGGTGCCATAGGAGAGAGAAGCCTCTTTTAGAGGCTTTGAGGGGGGGGGGGGCAGAAAGCACAAGTTCTGAGTAGCTGCAGACGAGGAAAGATAAATTCTTACCTTCACAAAGGGGAAAGCTGCACCTGGTTTGAGGGGCTCATTTTCATGTTCCAGCTGATATTTCACATATTCTTCAAGCCCTTGTTCCCTGTAAATTTTCTGTTCTTCCTCCATACGGAAAAGGGCGAGTGAGGACACTGCAATGGTTATAGCATTTTGCGGCTTTGGCTGTGAGAGAAAAAAAGAGCAAGATACAAGTGTTCTGCCCTACCATTTATTATTTATATAGTGCTACCAGACACATGCAAGACACAGACCCTTCTGGAAAGAGCTTACAATCTAATTATGATAACAAACAGGACAAAAAGGGGAATTACAAAGCCAGTGATGAAGTGGTTAGGGTAGGGGAATGACAAACAGATATGAATGCTTTTCAAGTTGGTTGGCGTTAGGACTTAAAAGAAGATTCAAAAAGTGGGCTTTTCGCATGGCTTTGAATACTGCCAGAGATGGAACCTGATGTACCAAGTCAGGCAGTTTGTTCCAGGCATACGGAGCAGCAAAGTAGAAGGGATGGAGTCAGGAGATGGCAGTAGAGGAGAAGGGTGGTGGATGCCTAGAATGCCCTCCCAAGGGAGGTGGTGGAGAGGAAAACGGTGATGGAATCTCCAATTAGAAAATGAATGATATAAAACAAACTAAGACCGGTACTGGGAAATCCTGAACGGTCTGTGTCCCATATATGGTGATTTGGTTTAGGATGAGCTGGGGAGGGCTTTGATAGAAGCTCCAGTGACAGGATGGTTAGGATAGGCTGGAGTGGGCTTCGATGGCAAATCCAGCACTGGCAGACTTCTATGATCCATTGCTCAGAAATAGTAAAAAAAAAGACTATTATAGCCATGAATGTATAATGAGTGTGACTATTGGGCAGACTGAATGGACAGTTCGGGTCCTTATCTGCTGCCATTTACTATGGACTAGATTCACTAAGCCCACTGATCAAGTCCCAACCACTTAGTGAGCCGATTTTCTTCCAACCCGATTCACTAACCTCGTGGCCGACCATCCTTCGATCAGATCTGATCCGTGCATGCAAATGAGGGGAAATGGCATGCAAAGTAGGAAGGAAGCGATTCACTAAAGAAATGCAGACACACTGACTGGGCTGGCCGATCCAAAAACCAGCGGCCGAGGACCCTGCTCTCTGCCCCGATTCTCCTGCTCCGGCCACCCTGCTCTCTGCCCTGATCTCCTGCTCATTTGCTCTCTGCCCCGACTCTCCTGCAGTGCAAGCCCGTGGTTTTAACCCGCAGGATAAAACCACGGCTTGCGAAGTTAAAAGTAAAAAAAAAAAAGGCTCGTGAAACGTAAAGTTTTTTTTAAAAAAGTTTTTTTCCAGTTCTGCGCATGCGTCGAGATTGCTGGAGAGCGATCCATGCAGTCGGCTGGGGGTGTGATTTAACCCTTGCTGTGAGCAGGAGCCCTGTCTAATTTGGAGTGGGCATGACGAAGCACCGCCCCTCCCAAAGTATCTTCCTTATTCTCTAGACAGGAATTTACTCCTCTGCCCCTCCCCAGGTTGGAGCTTAGCTCTCACCTCTTTGAAAATGATGGTCAGAGCCTAACTCCAGTGTTGCTCTTCCCTCTCGATGCTCAGAGAACAGCACACAAACAAACCAGTGTAGTTACTTACCTGTAACGTAGGTTCTCCGTGGACAGCAGGATAGTCAGCCACTGTGGCTGACTCATCCTGCTTGTCCTAGGAGAGCTGCTTATAACTGCTGGGAACCTTCTGCCAACTCAGAACTGGTGTTGTGTGTGTGTATGGGGGGGGGGGTTTGAAGAAAGAAGTTCTTTTGATTTTAAGTTTAAAATCTTTATTTCAAATGAAAGAAATTTGAAAAACCTATATTTAAAAGCACAGAAAAATAGTGCCAATGTTTACTTCACTTCAGGGTTTGCCTAGCACATGTGCACAAGAGTTGTGCTCACTGCAGAACTCTTGTGCCAGGCATGTTCCTCCACCTTATTTTTAATCTCACAGTGCACATATAGTTTAAATGCTGTTCTTTTGAGCATTGAAAGCTGTGCCTCCAGTGTGGGGTGGAAGCTGTTTGCTTTAGCGCTGCAGCTTTAAACTTCAGACCCCGACCTGCGGGAAACCACCCCATGTCATTCTTTAGTGTCTATCTGAACCTCAGACCTTCTACACCAGCATTCTTCAATGCAAGATTTGAGGGTCAGTGGCTGGAAACCATCCTGTGTCCTTCTTTAGTGTCTGTCTCAACCTCAGTCCTTCTACACCAGCATTCTTCAATGCAAGGCTTGAGGGTCAGTGGCTGGAAACCATCCTGTGTCCTTCTTTAGTGTCTGTCTCAACCTCAGTCCTTCTACACCAGCATTCTTCAATGCAAGGCTTGAGGGTCAGTGGCTGGAAACCATCCCGTGTCCTTCTTTAGTGTCTGTCTCAACCTCAGTCCTTCTACACCAGCATTCTTCAATGCAAGGCTTGAGGGTCAGTGGCTGAAAACCATCCTGTGTCCTTCTTTAGTATCCGTCTCAACCTCAATCCTTCTACACCAGCATTCTTCAATGCAAGGCTTGAGGGTCGGTGGCTGGAAACCATCCTGTGTCCTTCTTTAGTATCCGTCTCAACCTCAATCCTTCTACACCAGCATTCTTCAATGTAAGGCTTGAGGGTCAGTGGCTGGAAACCATCCCGTGTCAGTCTTTAGTGTCTGTCTCAACCTCGGTCCTTCTGAGGGTCAGTGGCTGGGCCCATTCACACTCTGATTCTTCCCTCTCTCCTTAAAGAATGACAGAGGAATGGTTTCCTGCGATTAACCGCAGGAACAAATTCTGTTTCTTAGTCATTCTCTAAGTCGTTTCTCTACCTCCATCTCTTACCCCTCTATAAAACCCTTAGAGGAAGGGCTGTGGCTTACCAGTTGAGCTGCTACCTCTGCACCCAGAGGTTGTGAGATCAAATCCCAGTGCTGCTCCTTGTGAACCTGGGCAAGTCACCCAATCCTTCAGTGCCAAAGCCACAAAAAGGCAGTGTACAAGTCCCCCTTCCCTTTCCCCACCTAAGCCAGGAGCCTGTTCTCTATTTACTGTAACACCTTTATCTCTGTTCCAGTTATGAGCCCCTTCTTAGCTGGGATAGGAGCCAGGCAGACCTTAGGCGCATTCTGAAAATCAATTAAAACCGTTCTATTTGACAAATTCATCACCTAAACAGATGACCTTCACTCACTATGATATTTCCCCTTTGCAAACCTGATGTAATTTCTCATGTAACCCCCATTTCTTATGTAACATTTCTCTTCTTGCATTCTGTAATTCGCTGATTGTCCAGCCTTCTTTCAATGTGAACTACCTAGAAGTCATTTGACTATGGCGGTATAGAAAAATAAAGTTATTATTATTATTATTGGTTGTATGTTAGATTAAAACCTTTCAACTCTGACCTTGGAGAAGTTATTTCACCCTCTGTTGTTTAGATTGGGATCCCTCCTCAGAAGAAATCTTACTAATCTGTATCTCATTCAACCTCAGAATTGGAAAGATGAGTACTAAAATCTCTTCTCTCTGGCACTTTTTGATGGAGGAGAAAAGAAGAGACCTTGGAAGGTTAAGGTTGAGTTTGAAGTATTTCCTGTCTCAATGCCAGAGATTCTTTCTCACGCTGATGCCAAAAATATTTGAATAGTCAGATCTTGTTTGTAGAAGACTGAAAAACAAAGGCTTATTGTACAATGGAAGTCTGGAATAAGAGAAAATGTATATTAGGTGAGATCTAAAGCCAGATGTGAGAGACCTCTTAAAAAAGCTTCTTTATGGATTTTCAACATACTGTATATATCAATGATCTAGAGCAGTGGTTCCCAACCCTGTCCTGGAGGAACACCAGGCCAATTGGGTTTTCAGGCTAGCCCTAATGAATATGCATGAAGCAAATTTGCATGCCTATCACTTCCATCATATGCAAATCTCTCTCATGCATATTCATTAGGGCTAGCCTGAAAACCCGATTGGCCTGGTGTTCCTCCAGGACAGGGTTGGGAATCACTGATCTAGAGATAGAAATAACTAGAGAGATAATTAAATTTGCTGATGACACAATGTTGTTTAGGATTGTGAAAAAAATTGCAAGAGCACCTTGGTGTCAAAATGGCAGATGACGTTTAATGTGAGCAAGTGCAAAGTGATGCATGTGGGAAAGAGGAGTCCAAACTATAGCTATGTGATGCTGGGTTCTATGTTAGGAGTCACTGCCCAAGAAAAGGATCCAGGTGTCGTTGTGGAGGATACGTTGAAACCCTCAGCTCAATGTGTGGTGGCTGCTAGGAAAACAAAGAGAATTTTAGGAACTGTGTGCAGTTTTGGTCGCTGTATCTCAAAAAAGATTTAGTGGAATAAGAAAAAGGTACAGAGAAGTGCAACAAAAATGATAAAAGAGATGAGACGACTTTCCTATGAGGAGAGGCTAAAGTGGCTAATGCTCTTCAGCTTGGAGAAGAGACGGCTCAGGGGTGATATGATAGAGGTCTATAAAATACTGAGTGGAATGGAAAGGGTAGATGGGAATCGCTTGTTCACTCTTTCCAAAAATACTAGGACCAGGGGGGCATGCGATGAAGCTACTAAATAGTAGATTTATAAACTGGAGGAAATATTTCTTCACACAGTGTGTAATTAAACTCTAGGATTCGTTGCCAGAGAATGTGGTGAAATCAGTTAGCTTAGCAGGGTTTAAAAAAGGCTTGGCTAATTTCCTAAAAATAAGTCCATTGGCCATTATTGAGATGGCTTGGGGAAATCCACTTATTCCTAGGATAAGTAGCATAGAATCTGTTTTACGCCTTGGGATCTAGCTAGGTACTTGGGACCTGGATTGGCCACCGTTGGAAATAGGATGCTGGGCTTGATGGACCTTCAATTCTTATGTTCTTATGAATTGCTTGATGTCTCAGTCAGATTCTGTGTTTGGCCACGAGAGAGATTTCGGTTTGATTCCTGAATCTCAATTTCAGCTCCCTGGGCCAGGTTCTGCAGTCCCTCCTCTCTAGTGCCGGAGTTAGGGCAGTGGGCTGAGAACCAGGGGAGTCAGGCTTCAAATCCTACTTCACTACAAAGTTAGGGCCTGTTTGGTTAATGTAATTTAACACATTAAATAAATCAATCCCTGTTATTCTCATCTGGCCCTATTAACAAACTTTCATGTACAAGGTTCCTTCAAAAAGTTTCCACACTTTCATATTTTTGCGGGAAATGCTTGGGGTGGAAGAAGTGGTAAGAGGGCGTGTCGTAGAATGTCATGTGACTAGTCAGTCAAGCAACAGGGTGATTATGTGGAAAAGTGACATCATTTGATTTTGAGATATTTAATAAACAAGTGTTTAAAAAAGAAAAGTGCAGAAGCTTTTTGAAGATCCTTCGTATATTAGCATCTCACATAGGGTTCTTTCTTCCTCTCACTCTGTGTGTGCCCTCGCTTTCCCTCAATGGGGCTGGGAGAAACACTAACTACATGGGTCAATGACTGGCTGAGTGGTAGACTTCAGAGGGTGGTAGTTAATGGTACCCTCTCTAAAACATCGGAGGTGACCAGTGGAGTACCGCCGGGCTCAGTCTTGGGCCCGCTCCTTTTCAACATATGCATAGGGGACCTAACTCAGGGGCTTCAAGGTAAGATAACGTTATTCGCTGACGACGCCAAACTATGCAATATAGTGAGAGACGGCAATTCACCCGATAGTATGACATAGGACCTACATTTTTTGGAGCTTTGGTCCTCGACCTGGCAGCTGGGCTTCAACGCTAAGAAATGCAAGATCATGCACCTCGGCAGCAGAAATCTGTGCAGAACTTACACCTTGAATGGTGAGACCTTAGCTAGAACTTCAACAGAACGAGACTTGGGAGTGATCATCAGCGCAGACATGAAAACTGCTGATCATGTGGAGAAGGCTTCATCTAAGGCAAGACAGTTGTTAGGTTGCATCCACAGGAGTTTCGTCAGCTATTATATAGAACCATGGTGAGACCTCATTTGGAATACTGTGTGCAATTCTGGAGGCCACACTACCGAAAAGATGTGCTGAGAGTAGAGTCGGTGCAACGGATGGCCACCAGGATGGTCGTGGGGCTCAAGGATCTATCGTACGAGGAAAGGCTGAAAAATTTGCGGCTGTACTCACTCGAGGAATGTAGGGAGAGAGGAGACATGATCGAAACGTTTAAGTATATTACCGGCCGTATCGAGATGGAAGAAGAGATTCTCTTTCTCAAAGGACCCTCAGCCACAAGAGGGCATCCGCTCAAACTCAGGGGCGGGAAATTTCATGGCGACACCAGGAAATATTTCTTCACCGAGAGAGTGGTTGATCCTTGGAACGAGCTCCCAGTGCAGGTGATCGAGGCAAACAGCGTGCAAGAATTTATGAGCAAATGGGATGCCCATGTGGGATCCCTTAGAGGGTTAAGCCAAGGGAACCTGTTACCAGGAGTGGGATCCCTAGGATAGTAGACTTGGGGGTGGGTCAGTAGAGTGGGCAGACCTGATGGGCTACAGCCCTTATCTGCCTTCATCTTCTATGTTTCTATGTTTCCCTCCCATGGTCTATGCATCCTGCCCTACTTCTTTCCACCATGCAGTTTCTCTCTTTCTTCCCCTTCCCTCCCTCTCATCATGCAATCTTTCTGTTTCTCTCTCTTAGCGTGCAATCGATGCTGCCTACCTGCACTATTCTCTCTCTTTTCTGCCTTGATTTGCAACTCCCAACCTAATGGGGGGGGGGGAGTGTGGTGCAGTGGCTAGAACTACAGCCTTGGCACCCTGAGGTTGTGGGTTCAAATCCCACACTGCTCCTTGCGACCCTGGGCAAATCACTTAATCCCCATTGCCTGATGTACATTAGATAGAGTGGGAGCCCACCAGGACAGCTAGAGAATAATGTTTGAGTACCAGAAAAGCCAGGTTTAAATCTCTCTGCCACTCCTTGCCATCTTGGGTAAGTTATATGAGCCTTCATTTCGTCAGCTGCAAACATAGATTGTAAGACCTCTAGAAAAAGGAATATATCTACCTGTATGTAAATGCCCCAATAATAACCTTTATCCTTCATTTTTTTCTGTCACTTTGTAGTCAATCTCTCTTTCTCAAAGCTCTTTTCTCTATGCCTGCAGTCTCCACCTATCCAGAATTCCTCCCTCTCCCTGCTTATTTTAACTCTACAATCAGAAGCAGAACAGCCAAATGGACAGGGCCAGCTGGGTCCAAGTTGGTAATGTGAAGACAGAGGCAGCGCTCTAGTGGTTTCCCCAGGATCAAATTAAAGTTCAGATGTGAACATAGGGACAAATGCTGGTTTCATGAACAACCCAACACAAAACAGATGGAGCTTCTCTTTATCTGCTTCTCCCCTGCCCGAGCAACAGGAGCTTGGAGTTGAGTGGCTCTGTTTGAGTAACAGTGACCACACCAAGAGTTTCCCCACCAGTAACAGCCATGATAGAACCAGCAAACCAAGTATTTCCATCTGTAGCAATTCGTGAAGCCACCATCTCATTTCCCACCGACGGGCACAGAAAACCCAGCATGGAATATGTTATATTGTTCTTTCTATCAGGATCACAACAAACGATCATCCCTCCAACAATGCTACGGCAGATGTGGACTGGTCTCTAAAGCACTTGTCACTCTGTACCAGTCCAGCAAAACAATCCCACCCAAGATCAAGCGTCTGCCTCATCTGCGGAGTAATTGCTGCTGCTCAGCTTCTGACACTGCCATCACTCACCCCCTTCGAGCAGACAACGGGGCCTATTTCACCAGCTGCTGCTGTCTAGCAAGGTGGAACTCACCGACTTGGGTCTGTGTTTGGGGGCCAGGGCTTCATAGAAGGCTTTGGCTTCATCCCCTCCGGATGATCCTTTGGAGCTCATGCCCCGCTGCTTTAGATCTGCCAGGGGAGAGATGGGGGCATCGCACCCGGAGCCTCGATCGGGCTGTGGAGGAGGAGGAGCAGCTGATCGAAATTCGGGTCACTCTGGTCTAACGCTGGCGAGCCAGCAAACCATGACAGCTTCGCAGAAGATAAGACCCCGACTAAATGCAGAACGAGTGACTCACCAGTGAAAAAATAGCAACAGACAAAACCTGGACTGGAGCCCCGGGACTGTGCATTTCCCAAACCAGAAGAGGTTAAAATGAATGCGCTGCAAGAGGGTTTTTAAACAAAGACTGGGGCAAGTTCCTGGAGGAAAGATCAATCTGGAGTTTCCTTTTGAAGGACATTCCTTCCCCCCTCCTCGTCTTCTTTCCTTTTTATGTTGGCCTTTCTTGTAATTATTATATTTCATCTATACTTGCCCATTGTTTTCGTGTCTGGTCCAAATTTGTCTGTCAATATGTCCTTGTAAGTCTCCCCCTTATTTTTAACAATCTATGATAGGCGTTTTAATAAAACTTGGAAATAGAGAATGACACGGTGACAATTCATCACCGGTCCCGTCCCCGCGGGAAACCATATTCATGTCATTCTTTAAGGAGAGAAGAAAGAATCAGAGTATAATTGAGCACAACCACTGACCCGCAAGCTTTGCTTTGAAGAATGCTGGTGTAGAAGGACCGAAGTTGAAATTAGACACTAGAAAATTACATGGATGTTTTCCCGCGGTTATCCGCGGGGACGGGAACGGTGATGAATTTTGTCACTGTGTCATTCTCTACTTGGAAACTTGGATTTTGACAGGACTGCTTGTCCTGGGATTGGTAGCATGGAATCTTGCTACTCTTTGGGACGTCCTGGAATGTTGCCCGTCTCACTGCTGTAACCTCACGCAAGCGCTTTCCTGCGTCTGTACGCGATTGTCCTCTCCACTCCACCTCACAATCACATACAGAGTGAGACGCAGGAAAGCGCTTGCGTGAGGTTACAGCAGTGAGGCGGGCAACGTTCCAGAACATAAGGTAACTATTAGAGGCAGTGTAATCTCGTGCTGGAGGTGAGAGCTGAAGGCGGTTGTAGACACAACTACCGGACACTAAAGGCACAAGTTAGAAACATAGAATATGACGGCAGAAAAGGGCCATAGCCCATCAAGTCTGCCCATGCTAAAGACCCACCCTCAGAACTTCACCCCGCTAGAGATCCCACATGCATATCCCATTTCTTTTTAAAATCTAGCACGCTGCTGGCCTTAATCACTTACAGTGGAAGTTCATTCCAATGATCGACCACCCTTACGGTGAAGAAATACTTCCTGGTGTCACCATGAAATTGCCCACCTTTGATTTTCAGTGGATGTCCTCTTGTGGTCGAAGGTCCTTTAAGAAAGAAGATATCGTCTTCCACCTCGATGCGGCCTGTGATATATTTAAACGTCTCAATCATGTCCCCCCTCTCTCTATGTTCCTCGAGCAAGTATAGCTGCAATTTATTCAGTCTTTCCTCATATGGGAGGTTCTTGAGTCCCGAGACCATCGTTGAACCGACTCAATTCTCCGCATATCTTTTTGATAATGTGGTCTCCAGAATTGAACACAATATTCCAGATGAGGTCTCATTATGGATCTATACAAGGGCATTATGACTTCAGGCCTCCGGCTGACGAAACCTCTACGGATGCATCCCACCATTTGTCTAGCCTTGGATGCAGCTTTCTCCACCTGATTGGCAGTTTTCATGTCTTCACTAATGATCACTCCCAAATCACGTTCTGCCTTAGTCCTAGCTAAGGTCTCACCATTTAGTGTGTAAGTTCTGCACGGGTTTCTGCTGCCAAGGTGCATGACCTTACATTTTTTAGCTTTGAAGCCTAGCTGCCAAGTTGAGGACCAATGTTCCAATAAGAGTAGGTCCTGCTCCATACTGTCGGGCAAAGCACTGTTACCTACTATGTTGCATAGTTTGGCGGCGTCAGTGAATAATGTTATTTTACCTTGAATCCCCTGAGTTAGGTCTCTTATGTATATGTTGAAAAGGATCGGTCCCAAGACCAAGCCCTGTGGCACTCCACTGGTCACCTCTGATGTATTGGAGAGGGTACCGTTAACCACTACCCTCTGGAGTCTACCGCTTAACCAGTCATTGACCCATGTCATCAATGTTGCTCCCAATCCCCTCGATGTCATCTTGCTCAACAATCTGCGGTGCGGGACACTATCAAAAGCTTTGCTGAAGTCCAGAGACTCCCCCATATCCAGTTTCCTTGTAACCCAGTCAAAGAAGCTGATTAGATTGGATTGGCAGGACCTTCCCTTTGTGAATCCATGCTGGTGGGGATCCTGTAGATTCTCCTCGATCAGGATCATATCTAATTTGTGTTTAATAAGTCTTTCCATGAGTTTACTTACTATTGAGGTGAGACTCACCGGTCTGTAATTCGCAGCCTCCGTCCTGCAACCCTTTTTGTGCAGTGGAATGACGTTAGCCGTTTTCCAGTCCAAGGGGACTTTTCCGGTACTCAGGGAAAGATTGAAGAGCATGGATAGCGGTTCCGCCAGGACATCACACAACTCCCTAAGAATCCTGGGGTGTAGATTGTCCGGTTCCATGGCTTTGTTCACCTTGAGTCTTGATAGTTCGCAGTAGACGCTGCCGGATGTAAACTTGA
Source organism: Geotrypetes seraphini (assembly GCF_902459505.1). Classification (NCBI taxonomy): domain Eukaryota; kingdom Metazoa; phylum Chordata; class Amphibia; order Gymnophiona; family Dermophiidae; genus Geotrypetes; species Geotrypetes seraphini. The sequence continues at coordinate 27,176,893 of NC_047091.1, forward strand.
AATTTTGAAACGGGTCTTCTGAGGTTTGCCTTGCCTGCAGCTGTGAACCGGTCCCCGGCGCCTCGCAGGTAAAGACTGAGCAGAAGTATTCATTTAGTAGTTTGGCTTTATCAGAATCCGATTCTGCATAATTCCCGTCTGTTTTCCTGAGGCGTACTATCCCATCTGTGTTTCGTTTCCTGTCGCTAATGTATCTGAAGAAGGATTTATCCCCTTTTTTTAATGTTTTTTGCTAGATGTTCTTCCATTTGAATCTTGGCCTCTCTGACTGCCGCTTTGACTGCTTTAGACCTGGTCAGATAGTCTTCTTTTGCCACCCTGTTTCCTGTTTGCTTGTAGGAAATAAAAGCTTTTTTCTTTTCCTTAACAAGATCCGAGATCTCTGCAGTGAACCACTGGGGCTTGTTTTTCCTCTGGCGTTTGCTTACTGTCTTTGTATAGCTGTTTGTTGCCTCATGCAAAGTGCATTTCAGGGTTGACCACATAGCCTCTACATTAACGTTTTCAGCTTGGTTTTGTAGCGCCCGATGAACGAAGTCTCCCATGCGTTTAAAGTCAGTGCCCCGAAAGTCGAGGACCTTTGTTGATGTGTTTGATCTAGTGAAGCCTTTCTTGATGTTGAACCATACCATGTTGTGGTCGCTGGAGGCTAGCGTATCGCCTACCAAAACTTCTGAAACGTTTTCTCCGTTGGTGAGTATCAGGTCCAGTGTCGCCTGATCTCTAGTGGGCTCCAGTACCATTTGTTTGAGTCGCGCTCCTTTATGGAGGTTAAAAGCCTTCTGCTACCGCTGGTAGTAGCGGAAAGTGTGTTCCAATCAGCATCGGGCATATTGAAGTCCCCTAGCAGTACCGTGTCCCCTCGTAAAGTGATGTTCTCTATGTCTTTGATTAATTCCATATCCTTGTCTTCCTGTTGTTATGGAGGTCTGTATACCACGCCAAGATACAGGCATTTTTCGTTTCCTCTGGCCAGGTTCACCCAGAGTGATTCCCTGGTGTACTTGACATCCGTGATTCTGGTAACTTTGATGTTATCTCTAGTGTATAGTGCTACCCCACCCCCTATCCTGCCCTCTCTGTCTCGACGAAGTAAGTTGTAACTTGGTATAGCCATGTCCCACCCATGTGAGTCTGTGAACCAAGTCTCAGATATCGCTATTACATCGAGGTCGGCGTTCGTTATTTCTGTCTCCAATTCTAGAATTTTATTGCCTAAGCTGTGTGCATTAACATACATACTTTATGTTTGCTAAGACCCTGTGTAGAATTTCCCGCCTGAGTTTGAGTGGCTCTTATAGTATTATTTTTACTGTGTGTACTTACCTCGGTCTCAGAAATGGAGTGTCGACTCGCCTCTCCTGGAAAATTACTTACTGCGCTGGTACATGAGTGGGTACCCTCCCCCAACTTACCTAGTTTAAAGCCCTTTGAAGTAGGCGGGCTAGTCGATGTCCAAAGACGTTCTTGCCTCTTCTGGTCAGGTGGAGTCCGTCTGATCCCTGCAGTTCCATAAAGAATTATTCTGTATAATCCCGGGGGCCAAGTTTGAGACCACTGTTATAGATGATTCCTCTTGGCTAAAAACATAGCCAGGAGTGGTATATAACCATGCCAGTGTGCAAAATAGCGATATTGTATAGTAAGGCCTTAAGCATATATCAACCCTATAAAGCAGTAATGCAAACAAAATAAATGAGGGGAAGATAATTCAATAATTATATAAAATGATTAAATAGTTAACTCTAACAACATTCATAATTGAAATCAGAGCCATAATAGCATCTAATACATCAAATCTAAATCAAAAAATTGTGTGCATAATAGCGACAGCATACAATCATATGCAAACTAAAAAGAGTTCAATTATGCACAACTAGAATGTTATACCAAGTAGTACATTGGTTGAATCCAGGGTTTAATTTCTGGAGGAATAACTCCTGAGCAGCAGCTTGCAGGGAAGAAAGTAAACTCGGAGCAAATAACAGAGCTATTCCCCTCCCTCTCGCCCTTTTCTGATAAAAGGTATGGAAAACCTTTCATCCGCTGAGAGATTGGAGAAACTGGGACTCTTTTCCCTGGAGAAGAGGAGACTTACTAAACTAAACTAAGCCTTAGGTTTATATACCGCATCATCTCCACGGAAGTGGAGCTCAACACGGTTTACAAAGCTTAAAAATATAAGAAGAGAGGAGAATGATTTACAAGAGTGTATGGATAGAAGGAATATAAACAGGAGAAGAAATGATCTTATGTTAGAAAGATGATTATGTGTTAGAAAAGAGCCAGGTTTTCAGTTGTTTGCGGAATAATTGGAGGGAGCTCAGGTTCCACAGCGGGATAGTGAGATCGTTCCAAAGGCCCGTGATTTTGGAGACGAGGGACTTTCCCAGTTTGCCCGCATAGAGGATACCATGCAGAGAGGGGAAGGATAGTTTATGTCTGTGGGCGGATCTGGTGGTAGAAGGCCTTGAGGCGTTAAAAGATAGTGGGATTAGGGGCGGAAGGATGCCGTGAATGATCTTGAAAGCCAGACAGGAGCATTTGAAATGAATTCTGGAAAGCACTGGAAGCCAGTGAAGATTGGTAAGTAGTGGGGAGACGTGGTCGAATTTGCGTTTTGCAAAAATCAACTTGGCTGCGGTATTTTGTATAAGCTGGAGTCTGTGGAGACTTTTTTTTGTAAGGCATACATAAATGGCATTACAGTAGTCGAGTTTGGAGAGAATGGTGGATTGTACAAGGATGGCGAAATGTTTTTGGTGAAAGTAGGATCTTACTTTCCTCAGCATGTGGAGGCTGAAAAAGCATGATTTTGCCAAGGAATTGAGGTGGTCGTTGAGGGAGAGAGAGGAATCGATAATGATGCCGAGGACCTTGCTTGAGAACTCAAGGTGTAGAGCCGAGCCTGTGGGTAGTGTGAAAAGGGTAGGCAGGTATTCTAATTTTGGGCCGAGCCAAGATCATGAAGGGCATAGAGAGAATGGAGAGGGACAGATTCTTCAAACTTTTGAAAAATAAAAGAACAAGAGGGCATTCGAAAAAATTGAAAGGGGACAGATTCAAAACCAATGCTAGGAAGTTCTTCTTTACCCAACGTGTGGTGGATACCTGGAATGCACTTCCAGAGGGCGTAATAGGGCAGAGTACGGTACTAGGGTTTAAGAAAGGATTGGACAATTTCCTGCTGGAAAAGGGGATAGAGGGGTATAGATAGAGGATTACTGCAAAGGTTCTGGACCTGTTGGGCCGCCGCATGAGCGGACTGCTGGGCACGATGGACCTCAGGTCTGACCCAGCGGAGACATTGCTTATGTTCTTTCTCTATGAACTGTCATCTTTTGCTCCTACCTGAGCTGAAGAAGGACATCATTAGGTATTTTTCTGTTCTTGGAGGGCTCACAGTCTAAGGCTAGGGACTTTACTTTATATATATCTTAGCTAAATGCTGTGCATCCTGTTTTATGTCTCTGGGCCATGCGACAATTATTGTGCACTAAGCTTTCATTTTTACCTAAGGCAATGGAGGATTAAGGGCCCCTTTTACAAAGCAGCAGTAGCAACTCTCACGCAGCAAATACACTGAAGCCCATAAGAATTGAATGGCAGGGGAATCGCTACTGCAGCTTTGTAAAAGGAGCCAGGGCTTTTCACTCTCTAAGACTGCAGTTAGGCTTCTGGGCAGAAGGGGGGGCATTAGACGGTTAAAAGAAAACTACATGTCCCAGAATGCCCTGCGTTTGCAGCAGTGCTGAGTCAGAGGGGTGGGACTACGGGAGGACTTTAGGCAATCGGAGAGGTCCTAGGCAGGCACAATTTGGCTGAGGTAAGCCAAGCTTTGTTTATAGAGTGGGAGACAAATGAGCTAGAACACAAGGCTTTTACATGCAAATTGTGTGTTTGTGTCTTGACCTCTCCTAAAAACCTAATCCAGCCTGCCACACCTAAGTGACGTCCAAGATGGAATCTGAGTTGGGCTCCCCTGGACCTCAGCTCGCTGCTCTAGCCAATAAAGAAGGTATCACCTTATAAAAAAAAAAGCCCAATGACCCAATCATGGTTTATTAATTTAGATTCTGTCTGAACCAAGGTGCATTACATTGTACAATACATAATCATGAATAAAACAAAGAAAACATACAGACATAAAATGTACAAGTGTATTCAAATGTTCTTTTTCTCTGTGTATTGCTGCAATCAGACAAGGGCTGCCTCATGTTCTTGAAAGCTTACGCAATTCCTTGCAATATTGCACAGTACGCACCACACTAAGGGCCCCTGTTACAAAGCCACGCTAACGATGCCTGGGTTTCACTGCACTTACTGCAGTCGCATCGCAACCACGGCTTTGTAACAGGGGCCCTAAAGGTCTACATGCTTCAGCAAATGAAAATCCCTTTAGCCCTTTTGCGACGATTCTCGTGTCAGATAAAGCCAGGAATGGTTCAATGCATTTAATTTTTCAGTTAGAATATTAGAACCAAACCCAACAGTGCAAAGAACTGTTCTGCTGAGTTAGAAAAAGATGAAGGGGCTCTGTGGTAAAACTCAGCACCTCTCCTTCCTTCCCTCCACTGTTGCTGCTGTCTTCAGCAGGTCTGCCTGCTTCTGCCTTTACACCCCTCTGCTGGGAGAAGGGGGCTTCTAGGGGTTTGTCTGGGGTTATCTTTCGTTTGCTGCTTGATCATTCTGGGGCCTGAAATCCAGTGGGAGATACCTATAAATGTGTAGGAGAGGCTCCCATCCAGTTATCTCCCGCTGACTGGGTGATCCTCAAATTCTCAGTAGCAAATAATTGCATAGTGCTGCTGAAAGTCTAAGGAGACCCCTGAGAACTATGTGGTTAGTGCCAGGGTGGGCTGGGGCAGAGCCAGGAGATTACCCAGGCACCACAGACATTCAACAGTGGTACTCGGATAACTATGCCAAAAGGCTGAAGATGTATGTGGGGGGCTGGGTAACTCCCAACAGGCTTCCAGCTGTCGGATTTTCAGCACGGATAGGTGCCAGACAAAATTGAGCAAAGTTGACTGAATCTTACCCCCCTCCATTGGGCTGAAAATTTCTGGGAGTAAGGAACTGGTTCTATTTCAAGGGCTGCACTCGGGAGATGTTTATTCTTTACAACTTATATATATATGTATATACACCACTTTTAGGAAGGAACGCATAAATAACAGTTTACAGAACAGGAAAAAACCACCATCTATCGTTCAAAAAGGAGAGGAGGGAGAAAGGAAGAGAAGCATATTTGGCGGTTCTTCTGCAGGATACCAGATTGTGCCACTTGAAATATGCCTGCAGACAGGACAAGAATCTTTTCACATTTTCATTGCTTTGCTAAGCCTCTCCCAGGTCTGATATACTCTCTTTTATTTAATAATGACGGTAAGACACATTTTATGATTCTTAAAGGTTAATAAGTGTCCTGAGGCCACAGAAGGGGCAACCAAAGGTGAGAAGATGTGACATCAGCTCAGAAAAGAAAGAAACCACATGTTGAGGGAGAAAGAGACAATAAAGTTATAAAGCCTTTTTCTGTGGTCTCAAATGTGCGTTCACCAACAAGAAACGTGCACTGATTTGCATGCCATGCACAGGCATTGGGGGAGCAGGGGTGCACACAGAAAGCGCATGCATAAAATACACTTCTGTTTGGAATATGGTGCCACATTGAAGCCCCTGAACCTGTCTCTTCGGGGCCTAAAAGCAGAGGCCACTTTTTCTTGATAGATTACCAGTAGAATGTGTCAAGAATGTGCCCGCAGTCTAGGTGTGATTGTTGGCAGCAATCTGCCCCGCCCAGACTCCCTGTATGTGAATACCCACTATAAGACATAGCATGCGTGTTTACAGAACGATGCTTAACCAGTCATTAACATTCATATATGGTAGCGTGCAAGAAAAAGGACCAGAATATTGGCATTCACCTGTGTCCCACCTTCTAAATTTAGCTGGATATTTACAAAATTATTCCTTAATTGTCAAGTCAAACATAGGAGAGGGAGTGGGGGGGGGGGGGGAAGGGCAAATCTGCCACTTGAATATTCTCTGATGGTTGCTCCTGTACATCATTACATAGGCCAAAGTGATTTGTCATTTTGTGGGGCCTCCAGACCCATTTCTACTTTGAGGTGAGAGGGGTGGTCAACTGTCCAAATGTGTAAAGCAGTCAGAGGTCAAATGCACTCCTGGGGCTGGTCTTGAGCAGTTTCTCATCTACCAGAGTAGTCAAGAGTCAGAAGCAAAAGCAGATCAAGTCAACAGAAACGTCTAAGTCTGTTTAGGGCCATGGTGCTAGTTGTTCAAAGTTAGCAGTGTCCAAAGTCCATTCTCAAAAAATACATCCCCAATTTTATTTTATTTATTTATTTTTTTAATCGTCTGCTTCTATGTCCAGCCATTTGATTGTCCAGACCGCTAGCTTTATACTACATTCTCGTCCAAAAAATCGTCCTAGAACAAGACCTTTTGGATGTGGGCAGGGCCAGCAAAGTGATGGACTGGACACCCAGACATGGCAACAGAGTAGTGGGGCATCTTACAGGGCACTGCTGTGAACTTCACAAAAAGGGTGCCACATATACATCTCACCACAACTCCCTTGCAGGTCATGGAGAGCCCCCCCTCCCCAAATATCCCTAAAACCTACTATACCCATCTGTCTACCACCCCAATAGCCCTTATGGCTGCAGGTGCCACCTATATGGCAGTAGAGTGGGATTTGGGGGGGGGGGGTTGGTGGGCTCACATTTTCCACCATGAATGTAGTGGTTAGAGTGGCTTATGGGCCTGGGTCATCCTTGCTATGGTTCACTAGCCCTTCCTCTCCACCCCCCACCCCCATCTACTTAAGCCACCTCTGTGCAGCTCTACTAGGCTTTCCTATGCCAGGTGCTGATGTTTTGGAGGCAGATGTGGGGAGGGGGGGCCAGTGATCATTGGGGGAGTGTGTGGTGTCTGTATTTTGTGTCTGCAGTGGTTATGTGGTCACTTTGGATACCTTTAGGGCACTTCGACCTATTTGTAGATCGCCTAAGTCACAACGTATAAGTTCTGTCCAGGCAACCTCGCAAAACTTTCGATTATCCCTGCAATATGACTAAATCTAGGCCGGTTCACATCCCGCCCTCACCACTCCTTCAAAAACGCCCCTTTCAGCTCTGGGTGCACAGCAAGATTCAGAGACCTAAAAAGTCTCTGAATATGTCTAAAAACCTGGTTTGATTATCAGCACTTGGACCAACTGTCTTTTAGGTCGTCCATGTGCCGATTTGGGCAGGTTTTTAGTGTCCAGCTTTCGCATCCATAATTGGCCACTGAGAAAACGAGTGCGTGGGCAAGTCTGATCTCCGTTTGGTGTGTTATTTCTTTGCCTTTGAATACTTTATTGAAAGCCTCCTTTGAAGAGCGACCAAGTGCTATTCTGCGGAGTATTTCTTCCCTGCTAGTTGCTTCTTTGTTTTCAAAAGAGCCCAGTAGATTGAAATCCTTTACAACTTCTATTCTATTGCCTTCAATATCAAAATCTTCATCATTTTCCATCATGTTTATGTTCAGTTCTAATCTTATATTATGACTTTCGGCTTTGACTTTTCTCAGTAGATAGATGAGCGTTGTATCATCTGCATAGCGCAGCAACAAAGATCTGCTTCAGTGGTGAGGGGCGAGCAGGATGAGGCCTAGACAAGTGGGTGAGCCAAATAGGTTTTACTGGTGGAAATGGGGCTTCTGAGTATTGCCAGCCTCATTGTACCGTGTGGAGGTGGGAAGAGAACAGGCATGTTGCATGCAGGGAATGTGGTAGAATGCAAACTAACACAGGGAGAGTGCATACAAGAGAGGAACATACACTGTCCCTTCCAAAGCTGCTGCTTCTACTGTACAAGTGTCTTAGCAATGGCAGGCCCACAAGCACATTTATTCATTTAAAACAATCTTCTATATCAAAAGCCTGCCAGACTTTGCATTTTGTAAACTCTAAACACCATGCCATGCACACTTACAACTGTGTTTTGACTTCAGAATTGGCTCTTTCCATCTGTAGAACCCAGGAAACCTTCTAAAATTGCTGGCATTGTAACTAACAGAAAGAGCAGATCCATATCCATGCGTAATATTTCCAGGGACAAGAGCCAGCTCTATCTGGGTGTAGTTTTCCTTATTGGTGAAAAATTATTGCTCCCTACGTTAACCATGGCAAGGGCAGAAATGATAAATCCAGTGAAAGCAATCACCAGGATTAAAATTTGGCAGTTGAACAAAAACCCGACACTCTTCCTCCGATTCAGCAGGAGAAAAGTGTCCACACAGTCCGCGTGCAAGATTTCTATCTGCAATTCAGAGTCAGAAACGAGAAACTGGCTCTACATTTTCAGAAGAAAACACCTGAGGGACATTTTCCCTTTGAAAAATTGCTTGTGGTCAACAGGTACAAATTACCCGTATGCCTACCAGCTCCCTGTTGGGTTTAAAAATGACTCCCAAAGACTTATATTGCAGTGAACAACTTTACCACTGACTAGGAGAATTCCAAATCAGGGATCAAGTCCCAAATCTCCCAGTGCTGCTCCTTATGACCTCCCCATGGGAACAAAACGTTTAGGCTTCACCTAAGCACAGGACTTTATGGTACTGAGATCTTTAGGTGCCAGGACTTTCAGGCCTGATTCTCTTATCTCAGCCTGAGTTTTTTTTCTCTCCAGCAGCACCCCAGCTATGTTCTCTCCCTGCTTCCCTCGTAAAATCTGGTAACCCTAGATACGAAACTATCATAAAATCCTTCCCTTTGGAGGTTAGGATAGTACTTCCCAATCCCTCTGTGACTGTGACTCCATGATTTCAGCAAAAAAAATATTATGTGACCCCCTCACCCCCAGAGGTGTAGCACAATGATGCAACTTTGGAAAGCCCATTTGGGTCCCAACACACAGCTTAAGAAGCTGTTGGCTAGGATAACTCTGGTCTTCATTCATTTTTAAGCTGGAGTCAACAGAGCTGAAGGAGAACCATCAACTATCTTTCCACGCAAGGCTATGACACTGCCATAGGAGGCAGGTGCCTGAGCACCCTCAATATTGACCAGGAAAGAGTAATTTCCATTGGGTTTAGCACCCCAATCATTTTAACACCTTGGCTCCTCTGGACACTGCTGACCAGTGTGTGTCAATGACATCTGCCCAATCAGTCTATCTTCAAACTTTTTATTGTATGCTGAAGAAGGTCAGCATTTCCACATGCATTTTCTTCATCTACTGAGAAATGCCTTCTCCTTTAAGCATGTGGCTTTTCTTCCCATCCACTTTCCTCTTTGTGTCATGAGCTTGGGTAGAGAGGTAAAGAGTAGCAGAAAAACAGCCATAATGATGATGAGGGCTGCCCCAGAGGGCTCCAGGAGGTTTCATTGGCCCCTAGGCCTTGCATTGAAGAACATTGAGCTAGAGGTTTCATGACCCTAGTAACAAGACTTCAAGGCAACATCAATCATATCTGCCACACCAAAATAACCAAAACTGATCATGTCATCTAACATTCATGGAAGGTCCTGACATCTTCCAACTATCCACAACCCACTGTATGACGAGAATTACCCACATTTATCTCTCTCTGTCTATATAAGTAATCAAAGCTGAAGCTGTACAACAAATGCATAATTACAGTCCTTTAAAACTGCCCTTACGACTGGCAGGGTCTATTTGTAGATCGTTATTAACAAGACAAGCCTTTTACCTGTCAACTCACTATGGAAGTGTGTAATTCACCTTCTGTGCTATTCTTAAGAACATAAGAATAGCCTTACTGGGTCAGACCAATGGTCCATCTAGTCTAGTATCCTGTCTTCATGGAGGCAAATCCAAGTCACAAGTCCCTGGCAAAAACTCAAACAGTAGCAGCATTCCATGCTACCATCCCATGTCTGTCTCAACAGCAGACTATGGACTTTTCCTCTGATAATTTGTCCAAACCTTTTTAAAAACTAGCTACATTAACTACTCTTAATACACAAGCTACTACTACAGCTCAATGTCAACCACCTTCAGCTCTTGAGGTGGCAAGTGTTGAACAGTTTAATGCAAACTGAAGGACCTTCCATCCAGAATAACACATGCTACACCCTAATAACAGCCCTGCAAGTGCCTAAGAGAGGCAGCAGTGCTGTTAGGAAGATGCAGGATGGGAGCTCAGCTAGAGCAGCACAGAGAAGGAAACTCAAGCTAGGAGAAGGATAAGAGAATTGGGCCTAAATGTCCTGGTACCTAAAAGGAGGCACCTTAACGTCACAAACTTGTTCAAAATGGGTGTGCATTTCCCATCTGCTAAAGGAGCAAAATAGATCATATATATCTGAAAACAAGTGGACAGGGATTCAGTCAGCAGCGATAGTCAGGCCCATCCGGAATATTCAGTGACACTATCTGAACAGAGCCACTGGATATCCTCATAGACCATCTCTGTTTTATCCGGAGAGAGCCACTGAATTTCCTCAAAGATCTCCTCTGTACTACCTAGAGTGTTGCAGTGATCTGTGGGCAGATGAAGGGCAGTCCACAGAGTTGGTTGGCAGCCATATTCAGACTCTAACTGGATAACTATCCAGCAAAAAGGCTGTCTTAACTCTACCCAGTTAGATAACCAAATAGGGCACTGGATATCATCCATCCTACCACACTATCTACCACCTAGCTACTGGCACTGAATATCTGTTGTTAATTCATGGCAGCTGGCATAAAAAAAAAAAAACCAAAACACTAACCCCTGTAGCTCAATACTGACCCAAAAGGAAAGGGTTGAGACATGTATACAGTACTGCCTTTTTGTAGTTACACATTCAAAGCAGATTTCATATATACAGGTACAGTACTTATTTTGTACCTGAAGTAATAGAGGATTAAGTGACTTGCCCAGTGTCACAAGGAGCAGTGTTGGAATTGATCCCACAACTTCAGGGTGTTGAGGCATCAGCTCTTCCACTAGGCCACTCTGTTTTCCTACCTTAGAAATGCCTCCTTTTATCTCAGCTCTGGAAACCAGCATTTGCCTGTAGCTTGAGAGTTCATCATGGTTGCTCTACCAGGGAACCTGTCTTTAAAAAAAGGGACCCCGGTTTAGGCCACTGCTTTACTCCCATGTCTTCTGAGCTGTCAGGTGCTCACCATTCCTGCTACTGAACAGAGGAAGAAATCTTTTTCCTTTACCATCATTCAGCTGTGGATACCACTTACATTTTCACTCATTTTAGGGATGGGTAAATTAGGATCAGCTGCAGCTATTCTGGCTTTAAGAATCAGATTGAGGTATGAGAGATTGTGACGTTTTACGATTCACTTTGACTGAGAGTATCTGATATGGAGTTCAGTTTGGGGATGTTGGGGGGGTGTTAAGAAATATTTTGCTCAGGGGAACAGGTTCTAAATATAGTATACAAGACTTGTAAGGGCTGAGGCAGGGGTGGTCGGCTGGACTGTGACAAGATTATTAGCACAAACATTGCTTCTATTTTTGCATATCACACTGCAAGAGGAGGACGATGGAGGGGTCACTCTTTGCTGCTTCTTTGAACTCCTCTAGAGTGATTTGATCATCTCTGTCTTTATCCATCTTGGTGAAGATCTTTTCAACACGTTGCTGAGGCGTCAGTCCATCCTGATTCACTTTCATCATGATCCCTGACCCCACCATCTTGTAAATAGCCTGGAGAAGGATGCGGTGAGTTGGCATTTCAGCATGTGTTCATGTGAGATGAAAAGGAGACAGAAAATAAAAAGTCATCGTTACTAGAGAGAAAGTAAATCTACATTGAAGTCTCTTTTTAAGGACTCTGACTCATGATTACAGTAATGGAAAGTACAGTCAACCCTCAATTTTATGGACCCAGATTTGACGGCCTGGATTCTGCAGAGGGTGTGTTTCATCTTCCTCCCTGCACATGCTCTTGTAACGTTAGATGATATTTGGATGACAGTGAAACAGATCTCAGTTATCAAATGTTCTAGTGAGGAGGCTGCAGAGCAAGGACATGAGGAGAGGAAGAGGATTCAGATGAAGATGCAGACGAATTGGTAGTGGAGCCCATGATGGCTCATGTTCACTTTTATCACTTACACTGATGTATCTGACAAGCCTGAGGTTAAACCTTACTATGAGCATATGAGAGGTTGAAGAGAAATTGTGATCCAGCAGCAGTATAAAGAGGGAAGGAGCTGAAGCCGAACACTTTCTCTGTCCTGTAATGCCCGTGGAAAGACTGTCAAGAGAACCTGAGGAGGCAGATGCTCATCAAAACCAACATTCTTACATCTAAACAAATCTATTAGATTTCTTATGGTTTTATTTCTTTCTTTATATTTCTAGGCCTTCCCCTGGAAACAACAGACAATCAACAATTATGGACACTCTTTCACCGAGGGTTGACTATATTGTATTTACGACTTAGCTAGTTACCATCCCACCATCTGAGGTTTCAGCTCCCAAAAAATACAAGCAAGATATGTACTTGAAATGTACTGTAAATTACCTACCGAGAAAATTGGTCAGAGTCTGGTACAGATTCCCTCGTATTATATGACATTCCATTTAATGCTTATAACCTGCACTAGCCTTCCAGGTTCAGGGCAGTTTACACTAATAAGAGAGACCAGGCCATCCCTGGGATATTTTCTATTTCAATATCCGTATCATGTATGGTGTCTCTTTTCTATTATTAATAGCGTTCTTTTCTTCCTTTTCGTCCTTCAAGTTATTCTGATCTCTCTAGACCTTGTAGCCATAACACACTTCTTTTGAAGCTGCCTGACCTTAGCCTCTGGAACCTGATTCTCCTTACTGGCCATTCTTTCATAGCCCACCCCTCCTTGGTCATTTCTACCCCCTGGTATTTGCTTTCTAGAGTTCCACAAGGTTTGATTGTCTCAGCACTCTTCAGAATCTTTCTTGAGTTTACTTTATCTATACAGCTTCTCCCCCCCACCCCAACTCTTATTCAACCTTCAACGTTTATTGCCTCATCTTCCAAACTGGCTCTCAGAAAACAAACTATAACTCAACACGGTGAAGCCTGAGTCCACTGCTTATTCCTAGGATAAGCATCATAAAATCTGTTTTACTCCTTGGGATCTTGCCAGGAACATGTGTTAGCAAGAGGATATTGGGCTTGATGGACCTTTGTTCTGTCCCAGTATGGCAACTCTTATGTATGAATTCCTGATTTTCACCCTTTCCTCCAGAGCCATTACTCTTGACCAGGATCTTTCCTTTCATCTACACATATCCCATGTTATGCCCCCATGTTGTTTACACTGTGGTAGCTTGAGAAGGAACCACAATCTATCTTCTCTCCATATCGTGTTGCTGGCACTGGTTCTCTCTAAATTGGATTATTGCCTTCAAATCTCTTCCAGGAGGATCCCTTCCAAGGTTCTTATCCTCATGTATCAGATTCAATCTTCAGGGCTCTCCTATTTCTCACTATCCTTCTCCTACCCTACACTCCTGAATGTCATTTTGAAGTCCCTTCCTGTTGCCTTGGCATCACTCCTGCTCTTCATGTTTCCGTTCTGTTCTTTGGAACAACAAACCTCTTTATCTCAGGTTAGGGCTATCCCTTTCCAATTTCAAATCACAAGCAATGGCTTTCTACTTCTCGGCAACTTATCCATCACTGTTTGATTAATGTTTCTTTGACTGCAGTGATGGTGATAGGTGACTTCCCCCCAGCCCAACCTTGGTCTTCCCTTCATGTAATATTATATTCTCTCCTCTTCTTCACCATGGTTGTTTGTCCTTTCTTGCACCTGTGGCTGCTTTCCCTTTCTATTACTATGTAAACCTCTGGAGTGCTAGAAGATATGCTCATACACTACATTCTGCCTGGCGGTGGTCAGATGTCTGAGCAGCAGCATGCTGGTGTGGTAGCTTGTGGCTGGACACTGAAAGGGAGGGGGTCCTTTGTGTTAAATAAGAGACCTTCTTTAACCATGCCCCTTTCAGCTTGTGTGTGTGAGCTTATGTCCCATTGCTTGCTTGTCTAAGGGAAAGGGGATGGGGTTTCATAATACCACCTTTCTGTGGCTACAGTTAAAGCAGTTTACATATTACATATATGTATTTATTTGGCTGTGCAGCTGCCAGGCAGGCAGACTCTGCAAGATCTGGCACATGCAGCCCTAACAGACTAACTAATGTGACACTTTAGCTGAATGGGTTTCCGGTACCTCAATAATCTCCAGCATCTCCAGGCGGGTGATCTTGCCATCTCCATCTAGATCATACATCTCAAAGGCCCAGTTCAATTTCTGTTCAAAGCTTCCCCGAGATGTGACAGACAGCGCACAAATGAATTCCCTGAAGTCAATGGTACCATCACTATTCTTGTCAAACGTGCGGAAAGCGTGTTGTGCAAACTTGGAAGCATCTCCATATGGGAAAAACTGTAACAGGTAAGAGAAGAAGAGAGTATTGTAAGGAAATACTTTTTCACAGAAGGGTGGTAGATGCATGGAAGAGGTGGTGAAGATAGAGACTGTGTCTGAATTCAAGAAGGCATGGGAGAGGCACATGGGATCTCTTAGAGAGAGGAGGAGATAGTGGATTCTGAGGCTGGACCATTTGGCCTTTATTTGCCATCATGTTTCTATAACCATAAAGCTCTATGACTTCACAATGCAAGTGTTAAGAACCTTAGCTTATATCAATAAAGCTCTTTGATATCACAATGCAGGTGTAAAGAACCTTAGCCAATAGGGAGAGGAGGAGATAGTGGATGCTGTGGATGGGCCATATGGCCTTTATCTGCCATTATGTTTCTATAACCATAAAGCTCTATGACATCACAATGCAGGTGTAAAGAGTTTTAGCCAATATGGAAAGGATGAGATAGTGGGAACCTTAGCCAATAGGGAGAGGAGGAGATATTGGATGCTGTGGATTGGCCATATGGCCTTTATCTGCCATTATGTTTCTATAACCATAAAACTCTATGACATCACAATTCAGGTGTAAAGAGTTTTAGCCAATAGGGAAAGGATGAGATAGTGGGTGCTGCGGATGGACCATTTGGCCTTCATTTGCCATCATGTTTCTATAACCATAAAGCTCTATGACCTCACAATGCAGTAAGAGGAGATGCAAATGTTAAGAGCCTTAGCATGTAGGGAGAGGAGGAGATAGTGGATGATGTGGATGGGCCATTTGGCCTTTATCTGCCATCATGTTTCTATGTTTTTGGAGGGCGGTTCTCCTTTAAAGGTTGTCTCCCAATAAGATTTCTCTTTCTGAGTTTGAAATTGCCTGTGCTTTTCTTGGGTGAGGCTATAAGTGCATCACTATGGGGGCGAGTTATTGAGGTTTGGTAAAAGTTGGGATTTGCTGCATCTTGGCTCACCCCAGGAGTCACTAAGTGCGGTATCTTCTCAGTGACTCCCACGGCACATACAGTACATAATGCAGTTTATGATCAGCCTCACAAGTGACATTACTCATTCCACCTGGGAATCAACCTGCAGCCTGATGCTCCTGGGACAATAAGTCACATTCTCCCCCAAACAGGGGTGGGCTGACAGTGATCTGAGCCCTCAGGCAAAAAGGGTCATCTTTATCTTAAATTAAAATTTGATTTATCACAGAATGGCCAAAATCGCATCACATCAGTTTACATAAAAATTAAAATGGTAAAAATCCGTTTTGAAAAAAAAAAAAAAGTTAAACAAATATTAAAAAATAAAAAAAAAACCACCCCAAACCAGTTATATTTCTCATCATAGAATCCATCGCAGCCTGTACACTTAGACCAGCGAGTGCCCAGTTTTTCCATCCCATCAGAAAAACAGGTTTTGTCCAATTTTAAAAATGATTTGTTTGTGTTTAACCTCACTTTTCAAACCACCCTCATGCATCAAAGCAATAAGCAGAGGTACCTGGTCAATTAAGAGCAACAGAGAACATAAATGGTTTAACCAGTAAAAGACCTGCCTAGAGAAATGTGTTTTGAGTGATGTCTTGAATTCAGTTAAAGTGGGCAGGTTCCTGATGTGTGATGAGAGATTATTCCAAAGCTTTGGACCTATATAACGGAGGGAGAGTATGGCTTATTGGACTGCTGGTTAGAAGCTAAAGCACAATTTGCTGTTCATTACAAGCTGCATGATTCACTTTACAGAGTAAGGAGGTATTTTGCATGCTTGCTTCTCATCACTCTATATCCCAGAGTAATTTTTATTCATGTGTGATACAGTAATATAATGCATATTATTGCTATTTAGCAAATAACACACCCTAATAATGTCCCCTTGACTTGGTCACCCTTATTGCAGAAGATTTGCCCCGCTTGGATCAGCTGGAAGGCCTGTACCCCAGTCATAAGACATAAGAAATGCCTCCACCGAATCAGACCATTGGTCCATCCAGTCCGGTGACCCGCACACGCGGAGGCCAATCCAGGTGTTCCCTGATGAAGACCCTATTTTCCCGTATCCCTCAATGTGATTTGCAAGCTGTGTGTGGATCTGTTAAACACAACAGGTTTGTGATAGTAGAAGCTAAAATGTGTTTGTTTTGGGAGGCAAAGATTTTTTCAGGATAGTTAAAAAAAATAATAACAACTAAGATCATTTTCAAACTATCTCTTTAGCAACTAGCTGAAAGGCAGAACTAAATCAACAGTGCCCTCAATCAATATTTAGCTGCCATGGTCAGTGGATTTTTTTAAACACTGGCTGAGGTGCTCAAAGTATCCAGATATTGTGCCACTATCTGGACAGTATCTGGTGCTGAATATTCTGATAAAGTGGTCGTATCAGAACGTATCCAGATTGTGACAAAGCCAGATAACTTTATCCAGCCATCTGTCCTAAGTTATCTGGATAATTTATCCAGATAGCAGACGGAACGTCCCCGCCCCCATCTGCAAAGTGCAGAGTTGGTCTATATCAGTGGTCTCAAACTCAAAGCCTTTGCAGGGCCACATTTTGGATTTGTAGGTACTTGGGAGGGCCTCAGAAAAAATAGTTACTGTCTTATTAAAGAAATGACAATTTTGCATGAGGTAAAACTCTTTATAGTTTATAAATCTTTCCTTTTGGCTAAGTCTTAATAATACTATTGTCATTTATAGCTAAAGAGACATATGACCAAGAAACTGTTTTATTTTACTTTTGTGATTATGATACATATACCGAGGGCCTCAAAATACATATACCTGGCGGGCCGCATGTGGCCCCCGGGTCGCGTGTTTGAGACCACTAGTCTATATGGATATTCAGAGGGGGTTTAAAAGGAATTCAGAACCACTGTCTGATATCCCAGTCAGCAGGAGTTGTTAAGTGCTTTTGAATAGCGACTTTCATAGTTATATGTTCAGCATGATTAAATATATGAATTGATGTAACTACCACAGCCAATGACCCAGAACCCAGACTATCGCAGAGCTTGTAAATCCCTCCCTGAGCAAAATGCCTAGGTTCACCTTTGTCTTAATTAGATTGGAAGCTCTTTTGAGCAGCGATCATCTCTTGAGTGTTTAATGTACAGCGCTGCGTGCTTCTGGTAGCTCCATAGAAATCATAAATAGTACCAGTAGAATTCAGCTGACAATGTTGACACTTTCTGCTCCCAATAAACCCTCTAAAACATTTTCTTCAGAAGGTCTTTGAAGCAATATTTATTTATTAAATCACATTCCACAAACCTAGTGTGGATTTGAGACCTTGCACAATTCCTCACCAAAACCACGAGTGAGATGGGGGGGGGTAGTACAAGCCAAATGAGGGCACCAGTTTAAGATCGAGAGATGGCCAGTTAAACAAGGGGGCACTTTGTGGTGAAACAGGCTGCACTGCATTTTCACACTCGGTGAAGTGAGTCTCTAATTAACAACCTAGAACTTTTCCTGCATTTAATTGATAGTGTAGGGAGGGGCTCTTCAGATGTAATGATTTGGGAAGTGGGCAAGGCTTTATCTTATCCCACAAGAGGGAGAGCAAATTCAAAATTAACCAATTAATGGCTACAATTAAACGCTTTCACCAGTTAAGCCTCTTCACAGATCATAGCAATTTAGCTGTGGGGAGCAGCCAGTTAAATTACTGTGATTTATCCAAGACCAAGCTGCAGATCTACAATTACTCCAAAAATATGGCTGCACAGCTAGCAATGGGACTAGAGCATTGCAAACAGCTATGTGCGGGGAGTGCAAGGGAGGCGAGAGCTCCAAAATTATGTCCCTGCTTGACTGCAATGCAGTGGGCAGGTCATTCTGCTTTGGGAAAGTCCTGCATCCTGACACCACACAGGCTGCGGTGACTTCCAGTGGAAGTGGGACAGAAGCATCGAGAGCTCTCTGACTTATTGTGCAGACCGGCAGCTTAATTCTGGTTCCATTCTTCCAGCTGAGTGTCTTGAGGTCACTGCCCCTGACTCAATAAGGACCACAACTTTCAGTTACAGCTTAAAAGGTGGCTCTTTTATCAGCTTTTTCCTGTTTTATACTTTTAAGTTTTTCAATCTAGTTTGCATTAAGAAAAATTTAATGTCTGATGATATTGCCAGAGGTTGTGGTAAGAGCGGATAGCGTAGCTGGTTTTAAGAAAGGTTTGGATAAGTACCTGGAGGAAAAGTCCATAGTCTGTTATTGAGAAAGACACAGAGGAAGCCACTTCTTGCCCTGGATCGGTAGCATGGAATATTGCTATTCCTTGGGTTTTGGCCAGGTACTAGGGACCTGGATTGGCCACCGTGAGAATGGGCTACTGGGCTTGATGGACCATTGGTCTGACCCAGTAAGACTATTCTTATGTTCTTATTTGTTATATGCATTATATTCAAAAGGCAATATCCAGATAACTTCATCATTTATCTGGATGTTTCCCTTTAGCTGTGGCTCTCCATCCGGCATAGCTTTACAGACTGTCTCAGCATTATCCAGAGCTAGAGCAGAACTAAAACTTACCCAGATAACAGACTGAATAATCACTACTATCCTCTCTCTAGATACCACCTGCTTACTTACATGCCCAGACAATTCAATATACTCCTCACTGCACCCCAAAATTATACTCTCCCCCTCCCCTCTCTGTTCGTAATCTGGCACCTCTGCGGTGGCTGATGGGGATCCCGGACCCAGGGTGGAGAAGCTGCTTCATTGCCGTGCCCACCCTCTGCCGCTGGAGCTGCTGTATTGTGTCCTTCAAGCCTGGGCCCTGGGAAGGATAAGCAGCCACTGGAGCTGCTGCATTGGCCACCCTCATGGCTGTTTCTCCCCTCGGCTCATAGCTGTTAGTGAAAACCTTGCATTTTCAGTCTCAACCACTGTGGAGTTTTGTTTGTTGTTCCTGGGATAGTGAAAGCGATGATTCCCCCTTTGGGATTTCTGCTATCATGTTGGCATTACTTAGGGATCACAAATGCGAGCAAGAAAACAGTGCTGTGCTCCTTTCAGGAACGAGTGTAGAACAATGCACTCACACTGTCAGGGTGTGCCTTTACCAGGAACGAATGTAGGCATTCCCGGCAGCAGAGTTATGACTGACATATGCACAATTGCTGGAACTTTCTTGGCGGGAACAGGTGGTGGGATTTTCTAACAGTACCTAAGCACATATAAGAACATAAGAACATAAGCAGTGCCTCTGCCGGGTCAGACCAGAGGTCCATCCCGCCCAGCAGTCCGCCCCCGCGGCGGCCCAACAGGTCATGACCTGCCTTAATCACCAGAATGGGCCCCCTTGCCCCCTAGGTTTCTCATCGAAGTCCTATCTTCCCATCAATGTCCTAACCCTCCAGCCTTGCACCTGCACGACCTGGTGAGCTGTCTATACTTATGCAACACCCCAGCACCTCCCTCAGTACCCCACGATCCCCTTTTCCCTCAGGAATCTGTCCAATCCCTGTTTGAATCCCTGTACTGTACTCTGCCGGATCACTTCCTCCAGGAGCGCATTCCATTTGTCCACGACCCTTTGGGTGAAGAAAAACTTCCTTGCATTTGATTTGAACCTATCTCCCTTCAGTTTCTCTGAGTGCCCCCTCGTACCTGTCGTCCATTTTAGTCTGAAGAACCTGTCCCTGTCCACCTTCTCTATGCCCCTAAGTATTTTGAAGGTCTCTATCATATCCCCCCTGAGCCTCCTCTTTCTAGAAAAAGCACAACTTATGTACAAATCTGAGTATCTTAATATCTCCAGATTCTTTGTAACCCAGAAAGCATGTCAGCAATCCCCCTGCATGGAGTACACAGTGCCACAAGAGGGCAGCAGAGGGCTTATTTAGGATTTCCATACACAGGACTTTGTACATACCATGACCAGAACAAAAAGAACAGAACGGTGTGACCTAATCTTGTTTAAGCAGGAGACAGGTCAACTTTCTAGAAATGAAGAATATCCAGCCTAAAGCTATCTAAAGTGGGGGTTCTGGCGGGTCATATTAAAGACTTCTTCAACAAATCTCTGGAGATGGGAGTGGTTCCTGGGGACTGGAGAAAAGCAGATGTGGTCTCTCTTCACAAAAGTGGTCACAGGGTTGAAGCGGGAAACTACAGGCCGGTGAGCCTCACTTTGGTTGTTGGAAAAATAATGGAAGTGTTGCTGATAAAAAGAATAGTGAGCTTCCTAGAATCTAATGGGTTACAGGATCCGAGGCAACATGGCTTTACTAAAGGTAAATCGTGCCAAATGAACCTGAATAAATTTTTTGATGGGGTGACCATAGAGTTGGATCGAGGACATATGCTAGATGTAATTTACTTAGATTTCAGCAAAGCCTTTGGCACGGTTCCTAATAGGAGGTTCTTGAACAAACTTGAAGGGCTGAAGTTAGGACCCAAAGTGGAGAACTGGATTAGAAACTGGTTGACGGACAGACGCCAGAGGGTGGTGGTTAATGGAAGTCACTCAGAGGAAGGAAAAGTGAGTAGTGGAGTCCCTCAGGGTTCGGTGCTGGGGCCGATTCTGTTCAATATGTTTGTGAGTGGCATTGCTGAAGGGTTAGAAGGAAAAGTTTGCCTTTTTGCGGATGATACCAAGATTTGTAACAGAGTAGACACCGAAGAGGGAGTGGAAAACATGAATAAGGATCTACAAAAGTTAGAGAAATGACCTAAAATCTGGCAACTAAAATTCAATGCAGAGTAATGCATTTGGGGATTAATAATCGGAAGGAGCCATATATGTTGGGAGGGGAGGGGAGAGGCTGATATGCACATCTGGGGAGAGGGACCTTGGGGTGATAGTGTCCGAAGATCTAAAGGTGAAAAAACAGTGCGACAAGGCGGTGGCTGCTGCCAGAAGGATGCTGGGCTGTATAAAGAGAGGTGTTGATGCCCCTGTACAGGTCATTGGTGAGGCCCCACTTGGAGTATTGTGTTCAGTTTTGGAGACTATCTGGTGAAGGAGCAGTCCAGAGGAAGGTGACAAAAATGATAGGAGGTTTGCGACAAGACACATATAAGGAGAGACCAGAATCCCTGAATAGGTATACCTTAGAGAAAAGGAGGGACAGGGGAGATACGATTCAGATGTTCAAATACTTGAAAGGTATTAACGTAGAACAAAATCTTTTCCAGAGAAAGGAAAATGGTAATACCAGAGGACATAATTTGAGGTTGAGGGGTGGGAGACTCAAGAGCAATATAAGGAAATTCTTCTTTACGGAGAGGGTGGTGGATGCCTGGAATGCGCTCCTGAGAGAGGTGGTGGAGAGGAAAACGGTGACGGAGTTCAAAGAAGCGTGGGATGAACACAGAGGATCTAGAATCAGAAAATAATAGTAAATAGTGAAGAACTAAGGCCAGTACTGGGCAGACTTGCACGGTCTGTGTTCAGTATATGGCCGTTTGGGGGATGATGGGCTGGGAGAGTGTAGATGGGCTGGAGTGAGCTTTGACGGAGACTTCAGTAGTTGAAACTAAGCATAGTACCGGGCAGAGCTTTGGATTCTTGCCCAGAAATAACTAAGGAGAAGAAGAAAGAACCCCCACAAATTTTTAGATTGAATCAGATTGGGCAGACTAGAAGGACCATTTGGGTCTTTATCTGCCGTCATCTACTATATTACTATGTAAGTGGCATGAGAGCGGCTACTAAAATGGCCAGTGGTCTTTATCATAAAGTGTATGGGCATAGATTTAAAGACCTCAATATGTATACCTTGGAAGAAAGGCAGAAGATGGGGGTGTGATACAGATGTTGAAATACCTCCATGGCATCAATGCAGATGAGGTATCTCTTTCAATTGAAAGGAAGGCACATAGTGACGAGAAGCAAGTTGCAAAGTGTAGGACTATGTACTGAGAAAATGGATTGGCGGGCACGTTCATAAATAATTTCTCGGTAAGTTGGAATGACAAGGCTGTGGATCTCTAAGAGATAGTAGATGGTGTCAATGCATGGACTGGATAGGCCATATGGTCTTTAACTAGCATCAGAGGCACAGAGGAAGAGATAATAGAGATTAGAAGATGGTATAGATGGGCTGCTTTCTTAAAAATGATAAAGTTACTGCCCTTAAGCTGCATTTTCTGTGGCTAGAGAGTGAATGTATTCCCTGATGTCTCCAGGACCATCCACGCTCATATTCGACAAGAATTGTCTTTGGAGCTTTGGGTGTTGCAACTGGGGACTCCTGCCTTTCTCATGTAAACATTTTAATACATTATCAGGCTAATAAATGTATATTTTGTTTTTGTTTTTACAGCAAGTGTTGAGGCTATGTAGAATTATTATGAAAAGTTTTATTCTTAATTTTGGGCGTCTTCCTTTCTCTGTGATTTTATTTTTTCCTTTATTTTGAAGTTTTCTGACTGTATGTTTATATCATATATAATTAATTGGAAAAAGAAACATTTTTGCCCCTTTCTTCAGCTCCGATATACACCTTGTCCCATGCCCAAGTACCTTGATGTAGAGTTGCTGGAACTCATGAAGATTGAGGATGCCAGTGGGACAGTCCTTCAGAAAACCTTTATACCATTGCTTGAGCTCTTGTTCAGAGAATTCAGTGCTTCTGACCAGATCATCGAGCATTTCAGGAGCAAGTTTACTGTTCTGCTTCCCCATCACGATGCTGCAAAGGAGGAAATGAGACAAGCCTCATGAATAGAAAAATAAAAAAAACCCTCTCTCATAACCCACTGACAAATCTGTAGATAAAGCAGGGATTAGACTCTGGAACAAGCAAGAAATAAAGGCAACCAGATAGAGAGTTTCTTGTCCTCTTCTTCTGTCCTGAGCGCTATCTCCAAATTCAGGGATTCAACCAAGTGAGTGGAGTACAGAAAACACAGTCCCTGCAAGGTGGAGATTAGAGGACAGCCGATTCATCAAAGAACATGTAAGGTGTAAGGGGTCAATATTCAATATGGATAGGCCCTGCCCAGGAAGACCAAAGCTGATGACTCTTATGTGAGCAATGCTGCTGAATACTGGTTCCAACTGCCTGGTACCATCTGGGCCATGCTGGTGCAGTCCAGGACAGTGATATTCGGCTCCAGTGCCCCCACACCTAACCGGGCAGATAGGACTGCATAAACAGTACAAGGGGGGAAGGGAAAATATCTCAGGTTGAAATCAGACAGTAACAGATGGTTAATTAGCAATGTGGCTGGAATATTGGTTGAATCAGTGACAATGAAAGTGACTGTGTTGAGGCCATTCTTCAGACTTCAGGTATGGTGTGATGGTCTTCTGGCATCACATGGAACTGTCTATATGTGCGATAAGCATGATGACAAATTGCCAACTGGCCCGGTTCAATTATGAAGGAGTGTAATCTGCACAGAGTGGTGGGTGACTGGATGAACCACATGGGTCTTGATCTCTGTCATTTACCGTGTTATTTCATTTTTACCCACCTAACGTCTGGATTCACCAAAGACCTGGATATGTAGTGCTGGTTCTGATGATAAATGAGGCAGATAAAGACCTGAATGGTCCATCCAGTCTGCCCAACAGTCACATTAATTCATGATTAAATTGTCTTCCTTTGATATTTTTGGCCCATAGACTGTAGAAGTCCACCGGGTTTCAACTATTGCAGTCGCTGTTGAAGGCCACTCCAGCCTATCCAAACCATCTTAAATCTGCTTGGCACTGTCCTCGCATTTCTGTCAAAGCATCTCCCGTATATGGCAATTTGGTATAGGATGGACTGGACAAGATGATTTGGATAGGCTGGAGTGGAGTGGATCTGGGTCAGCGGCTTTAAAACCACTGACCACATTGGGCTGAAGATCAACTAGTAAATAATTGGCGACATCATAAGTGCTTCTGTTTTGGATTTCCTTGACCTGGCTGACTTGATCTGGGCACCTTCATTTGCAACTCTTCATGAATTGATTCCCTTGTTTTATAGACCTACCATCCCCAGCCTGGTCAGTACAGTAATAGTCCTAAGGCTGGATGCCATGCACAAATACAGATGGACCATGACCCCACCTACACTCCAGTAATCATAGAACACTTTTTTTAAAGTTAAATGTGGTTGAATTAGATTTCCTGTGTGAATTTATTCCAGGGATTATATCAAATCACTGTTATCAAGCAGACCCAACACTATTATCTCCCACCCGCACCAATTCATGTGCTCCACTATGAACTAGGTCTAGAATTGCTTCGCCTCTTGTCAGTTCCTGAACTGGCTGCTCCATAAAGCATAGGGGGCGATAAGTGAAGAGAGACAGTGAGGGGCAGTAAGAGGAGTTTGAATTGTAGTCTGAAATGGATGGGAACTTTAGGAGAAGGATAACGTGAGCATAGCGGCTCTCCCAGAATATAAATTGTGCAGCTGAATTCTGGAGCTTAAGGTAGAAATCGGAGAACTGTTACAATCCCTAGCTAACTTGTCAATTAGAACCGGACAAATACCAGATGACTGGAGGATAGCAAATGTCATCCCAATCTTCAAAAAGGGATCACGGGGAGAACCAGGAAACTACAGACCTGTGAGTCTTACATCGGTTCCAGGGAAGATGGTTGAAGCACTAATTAAGGATAGCATAGTGCAGCACCTGGATAATCATGACCTGATAAGAGATAGTCAACACGGTTTCAGGAAGGGGAAATCATGTTTGACAAATTTGCTTCAATTTTTTGTGAAGGTGAACCGACAAATTGATAGCGGAGAACCGGTGAATATCGTATACTTGGACTTCCAGAAAGCATTCGACAAGGTACCACATGCAAGGCTCATGAGGAAACTACAAAGCCATGGAATAGAAGGGGATATACTAAGATGGATAGGCAAATGGCTGGAGAACAGATTGCAGAGGGTGGGCATAAATGGGAAGTTCTTGGACTGGGAGAAGGTGACGAGCGGCGTGCCCCAGGGCTCGGTTCTTGGGCCCATTTTATTCAATATCTTCATAAATGACCTAGAAGAGGAAACAACAAGTAACATAATCAAGTTTGCAGATGACACAAAACTATGTCGGGCAGTTGGGTCGAAAATGGACAGAGATGCACTTCAAAGAGATTTGAACCAACTGGAGAAATAGGCGGAAAAGTGGCAGATGAAATTTAATATAGAAAAATACAAAGTGATGCACCTGGGCAGGCAAAACAAAGAACAAGAATATAAAATGTTAGATGTAACATTGGACAAGAGCGAACAAGAAAGGGACCTGGGTGTACTGATAGACAGGACCCTAAAGCCGTCGGCTTAATGCGCAGTGGTGGCAAAGAAAGCAAACAGGATGTTGGGCATGATAAAGAAGGGCATCATGAGTAGATCGGCGGACATCATAATGCCGCTTTATAGAGCAATGGTCAGACCACACTTGGAATACTGTGTCCAACACTGGTCTCCCTACCTAAAGAAGGATATAACCCTGCTGGAGAGGGTGCAGAGACGAGCCACGAAACTAATAAAAGGTATGGAGAATTTGAGCTACAAAGAATGCCTCGAAAAACTGGGATTGTTCACCCTCCAGAAGAGAAGGCTGCGAAGGGATATGATCGAGACTTTTAAAATGCTAAAAGGTTTCGACAAAATAGAGCAAGAAACTTCGCTATTCACATTGTCAAAAGTGACTCGAACAAGAGGTCATGGACTAAAACTGAGGGGCGGCAGACTCAGGACTAATGTCAGGAAGTTCTGTTTCACACAGCGAGTGGTGGACGCTTGGAATGCTCTCCCGGAGGAGGTTGTGACAGAGAACCGACGAGAGGGAATGCCACTCTGGATCTAATCCTTAATGGTCTAAGAGGACCTGCAATGGAAGTGGAAGTAGTTGGGAAACAGCTTTCAAGTTCAAAGTTGAAGTAGGAATACCGAAGGGAAAGAGAACCAGAGCGACAACGTTTAACTTCAAGAAAGGAAACTACAAAGCGATGAGGGTAATGGTAAGGAAGAAACTTAGGAACAGTTCAAAGAAATCGCAGACTGTAGAGCAAGCCTGGTCTTTATTCAAAATCTGTATATCCTCAGATTTAGAAAAGAATGCAAAAAGAGCCGAACAAAAGACCCGGCGTGGATAACTAAAGAAGTGAAGAAAGTGATAGGAGATAAGAAAAATTCATTCCGGAAATGGAAAAAGGACAAAACCGGGGAGAACTGGAAAGAGCACAGGAAGCATCAAAAAGAATGTTACCTCGCAGTTAGAAGAGCAAAAAGAGAATATGAAGAGAGGCTAGCCAGAGAAGCACGAAATTTCAAACCGTTCTTCAAATATGTTAAAGGGAAGCAGCCGGCAAGGGAGGAGGTGGGACCGCTGGATGTCGGAGATAGGAAAGGAGTGGTGAAGGAGGAAAAAGAAGTGGCGGATAGACTAAACATGTTCTTTTCGTCAGTATTTACAAAAGAGGACACATCCAACGTACCGGAACCTGAAAAAATCTTTAAAGGATATCAAGCAGAAAAATTAACATCCATGGAGGTAAGCCTTGAAGACATATGCAAGGAGGTAGATAGATTACAAACTGATAAATCTCCAGGCCCGGATGGAATTCACCGTAGGGTATTGAAAGAACTAAAGGAGGAAATAGCGGAACTACTACAGCAGGTTTGCATTCTATCCCTGAAAGCAGGCGTGATCCTGGAGGATTGGAAGATAGCTAATTTTATGCCCATCTTTAAAAAAGGTTCGAGAGGGGACCTGGGGAACTACAGACCAGTAAGTTTGATTTCAGTTCCTGGGAAGATGGCGGAAACGCTGATAAAAGACAGCATTGATGAGCATCTAAAAAGGAACAAACTGATGAAAACAAGCCAACATGGCTTCTGCAAGGGAAGATCATGCCAAACGAACTTATTGCACTTCTTTGAAGGAATTAACAAACGGATGAACAACGGGGACCCCATAGACATCGTATACTTAGATTTCCAAAAAGCCTTTGACAAGGTACCCCTGAACGCCTACTACGGAAACTGAAGAACCATGGGGTGAGACGTACATAGATGGATCAAAAATTGGTTGACAGGTAGGAGGCAAAGGGTGGGAGTGAAGGGCCATTACTCTAACTGGAAGAGAGTCACGAGTAGTGTTCCGCAGGGGTCGGTACTCGGACCGCTGCTGTTCAGTATATTTAAATGACCTAGAAACAGGGACGAAGTGCGAAGTTATAAAATTCTCAGATG
Organism: Geotrypetes seraphini; assembly: GCF_902459505.1. Classification (NCBI taxonomy): domain Eukaryota; kingdom Metazoa; phylum Chordata; class Amphibia; order Gymnophiona; family Dermophiidae; genus Geotrypetes; species Geotrypetes seraphini. Next base: position 27,204,454 of record NC_047091.1, read on the forward strand.
ACACAAAACTATTTAGTGGAGTTAGGACTAAAGAGGACTGCGGAGATTTACAAAGGGACCTGAACAAATTGGGAGAGTGGGCGAAAAGATGGCAGATGAAGTTTAATGTAGAGAAATGTAGTCTTGCATGTAGGAAATAGAAACCCGATGTACAGCTATACGATGGGTGGGCTGGTAATGGGTGAAAGTAGCCTAGAAAAGGACTTGGGGGTACTGGTGGACAAGACAATGAAGCCATCGGCACAGTGCGCAGCAGCTTCTAAGGCGGCGAACAGAATGCTAGGAATTATCAAGAAAGGTGGCGGTACTAGCCCCACTAGGAAACAGTGATCACAACATGATCCAGTGCAAGCTAGAAATTGGATCATCAAAGGTAAAAAGAACCACAACGACAGCACTCAATTTTAAAAAAGGGAATTATGATGCCATGAGGAAAATGGTGGGAAAGAAACTCAACGGCAACACAAGGAAGATGGAGTCCGTAGAAAAAGCCTGGACCCTATTCAAGGGTACGGTGCACGAAGCACAGAACCTGTGCGTCCCCAGGTTCAGGAAAGGGTGCAAAAAAAAAAATCGAGCAAAAAACCCAGTGTGGATAACAAATGCAGTGAAAAAGGCGATAAGTGACAAAAAAGCATCGTTCAAAAAATGGAAAAAGGACCAAACAAAGGACAACCTAAAGGAGTACAAAGAGCATCAAAGGGAGTGTCACCGAGTGGTTAGGAAAGCAAAAAGAGAATATGAGGAGAGACTGGCAGGGGAAGCAACAAACTTCAAATCATTCTTCAGGTATGCAAGGGAAGAAGTGGGGCCCTTGGATGATGGAGACAGGAAGGGAGTGGTAAAGGAGGAAAAAGAGATAGCTGACAAGTTAAATGAGTTCTTCATGTCAGTCTTCACAAGGGAGGACACATCCAACATTCTGGAACCCGAGGAGATCGTAAATGGAGATCAGGATGATAAGCTGGTCCAACTTGAGGTAAGCCAAGAGGATGTCTTCAGGCAGATAGACAGGCTAAAGAGCAACAAATCGCCAGGTCCGGACGGCATTCACCCAAGGGTACTCAAGGAACTAAGGAACGAAATAGCAGAGCCACTTCGACAAATATGCAAACTATCCTTAAAAACTGGAGAGATCCCGGAGGACTGGAAAATAGCAAATGTCACGCCCATCTTCAAGAAGGGTTCAAGGGGTGACCCGGGAAACTACAGGCCGGTGAGCTTGACCTCGGTCCTGGGAAAGATGATGGAAGCACTGATTAAAGACAGCATCTGTGAACACATAGAAAACAATGGACAGCTAAAGTCGAGTCAAGTTTCAAGTTTCAAGTTTATTAGGATTTTATATACCGCCTATCAAGGTTATCTAAGCGGTTTTTACAATCAGGTACTCAAGCATTTTCCCTATCTGTCCCGGTGGGCTCACAATCTATCTAACGTACCTGGGGCTATGGAGGACTGAGTGATTTGCCCAGGGTCACAAGGAGCAGCACGACTTCTGAAAGGGTAGGTCATGCCTCACAAACTTATTGTACTTCTTTGAGGGGGTAAACAGCCAGGTGGATAAAGGGGAATCCATAGACATCATTTACCTTGACTTCCAAAAAGCCTTCGACAAGGTACCACACGAACAACTGCTAAAGAAGCTATGGAACCATGGGGTGCAAGGGGAGGTCCACCGATGGATCAAAATCTGGCTGGCAGACAGGAAACAGAGGGTTGGAGTAAAGGGCCATTACTCAGACTGGCAATGGGTCACGAGCGAAGTTCCGCAGGGGTCGGTGCTGGGACCGCTCCTGTTCAATATATTTATTAACGACCTGGAGGCAGGAACAAAATGTGAGGTTATTAAATTTGTGGATGACACCAAACTAAACAGCAGGGTCCAAAGGGATCTAACGACACTGGAAGAGTGGGCCAAAAAAATGGCAAATGAGCTTCAACATAGGGAAATGCAAGGTCATGCATGTAGGGAAAAAGAACTCGATGTTCACTTACAAAATGGGGAGATCACTGCTAGGGGTAAGTAACCTTGAAAGAGACCTGGGAGTGATGGTAGACACAACATTGAAGACATCGGCACAGTGTGCCACAGCCTCAAGGAAAGCAAACAAAATGTTGGGTATCATTAAGAAGGGTATCACGACCAGGACGAAGGAAGTCATCCTGCCACTGTATCGTGCAATGGTGCGCCCGCATCTGGAGTACTGTGTCCAGTACTGGTCGCCATACCTCAAGAAGGACATGGCAGTACTTGAGGGAGTCCAGAGAAGAGCAACTAAACTGATAAAGGGTATGGAAAACCTCTCATATACTGACAGACTGAAAAAGCTGGGGCTGTTCTCCCTAGAAAAGAGGAGACTTAGAGGAGACATGATAGAAACCTTCAAGATCCTGAAGGGCATAGAAAAGATAGACAGGGACAGATTTTTCAGATTATGGGGAACCACAAGTACAAGGGGGCACTCAGAGAAATTAAAAGGGGACAGGTTTAGAACAAACGCTAGGAAGTTCTTTTTCACCCAGAGGGTGGTGGATACATGGAATGCGCTTCCGGAGGCTGTGATAGGCAGGAGCACATTACAGGGCTTCAAAGAAGGTTTGGATAGGTTCCTAGAGGACAAAGGGATTGAGGGGTACAGATAGGAATAGAGGTAAGTTATAGGGATAGGAGTAGAGGTAGGTTATAGAAATAGTCAGGGACCACTGCTCAGGCAATAGGCCTGATGGGCCACTGCGGGAGTGGACCACTGGGCAAGATGGACCTCTGGTCTGGCTCAGCGGAGGCAACTTCTTATGTTCTTATGTTAACCAGAACGAAAGAAGTTATCCTGACGTTATATTGGGCGATGGTGTGCCCGCATCTGGAGTACTGCATCCAATATTGGTCACCGTATCTTAAGAAGAATATGGCGATACTCGAGAGGGTTCAGAAAAGAGCGACATGATTGATAAGGGTATGGAAAACCTTTCATATGCTGAGAGATTAGAGAAACTGGGGCTCTTTTCCCTGGAAAAGCAGAGACTTAGAGGGACATGATAGAGACTTACAAGATCATGAAAGGCATAGAGAAAGTGGAGAGGGTCAGATTCTTCAAACTTTTGAAAACTACAAGAACGAGAGGGCATTCAGAAAAATTAAAAGGGGACAGATTCAAAACCAATGCTAGGAAGTTCTTCTTCACCCAAAGGGTGGTGGACACCTGGAATGCATTTCCAGAGGGTGTAATAGGACAGAGTACAGTATTGGGGTTCAAGAAGGGATTAGATAATTTCCTGAAGGAAAAGGGGATAGAAGGGTATAGATAGAGGATCACTATAAAGGTCCTGGACCTGATGGGCCACCGCGTGAGCGGACTGCTGGGCATGATGGACCTCTGGTCTGACCCAGCAGAGGCACTGCTTATGTTCTTATGTTGTAATAAGGCAGATCCTGCATTCCACAGCTCACAACTGGGCAGACCCCATATGCCTTATATTCTCGATATCACACAGCTTGCAGCCTAATCATAAGAACATAAGAACTGCCTTCTCCGGATCAGACCCATGGTCCATCGAGTCAGGCGATCCATACACGCAGAGGCCCAGTCAGGTATACACCTGATGTAGTTTTAGTCACCCATACCCCTCTATGCCTCTCGTAAGGAGATGTGCATCTAATTTGCCTTTGAATCCTAGCACAGTGGATTCCTTAATAACCTCCTTTGGGAGAGCATTCCAGGCGTCCACCACTCGCTGCGTGAAGCAGAACTTCCTGACATTTGTCCTGGACTTGTCCCCCCTTAGCTTCAAACCATGTCCTCTTGTCCGTGACACGTTGGACAATGTAAATAATTTATTTTCCTGCTCTATTTTATCGATGCCTTTCAGTATTTTGAACGTCTCGATCATGTCCCCTCGCAGCCTCCTCTTCTCAAGGGAGAACAGTCCCAGTTTCTTGAGTCGTTCCTCATATTCCAAGTTCTCCATACCTCTTATTAGCTTCGTTGCTCGTCTCTGCACCCTCTCCAGCAGTTTTATATCCTTCTTTAGGTTGGGAGACCAATGTTGGACACAATATTCCAAGTGTGGTCTGACCATTGCTCTATACAGCGGCATTATGACTTTCTTCGATCTACTCGTGATTCCTTTCTTTATCATGCCTAACATTCTGTTTGCTTTCTTTGCCGCTGCCGCGCATTGTGCCGATGGCTTCAGGGTCCTATCTATCAGTACACCCAGGTCCTTTTCTTGTTCACTCTTACCCAGAGTTGCGCCTGACATTCTATACTCGTGTTCCTTATTCTTACTACCTAAATGCATTACTTTGCATTTCTCCACGTTGAACTTCATCTGCCATTGCTCTGCCCATTTCTCTAACTGATACAAGTCGCTCTGGAGTTCCTCGCTATCCTCCTGCGATCTGATTGCCCGGCATAGCTTTGTGTCGTCTGCAAACTTAACGATCTCACTGGATATTCCGTCTTCCAGGTCATTGATATAAATATTAAATAGGATCAGCCCAAGTACCGAGCCCTGGGGCACACCACTAGTCACTTTCTCCCAGTCTGAGAACTTTCCATTTATGCCCACTCTCTGCTTTCTGTTTTCCAGCCATTTGCCTATCCACCTTTGTATATCTCCCTCTATTCCATGGCTTTGTAGTTTCCTGAGAAGTCTTTCATGTGGAACCTTGTCGAATGCTTTCTGGAAGTCCAAATATATTATGTCCACTGGCATTCCACTATCAATTTGCTTGTTCACGGTCTCAAAAAATTGAAGTAAATTCGTTAAACATGATTTCCCTTTCCTGAACCCATGTTGACTGGGTTTCAGCAAGTCGTGTGTATCTAAGTGCCGGACTATGCTATCCTTGATCAGTGCTTCAACCATCTTTCCAGGGACAGACGTAAGGCTCACAGGTCTGTAGTTGCCCGCTTCTCCTCTCGATCCTTTTTTGAAAATTAGCGTGATGTTCGCTATCTTCCAGTCATCTGATATCTGTCCAGTTCTGATTGTCAGATTGGTGAGTTTTTGCAATAACTCTCCGATTTCAACCTTCAATTCCTTTAAGACTCTTGGGTGAATTCCATCCGGTCCAGGGGATTTGTCACTTAAGTTTGTCGATCTGGTAGTATATCTGGTCCAACTCCACTTCAACTGTGGTGAGGCTGTCGTCTATTACTCCACTAAACACTTTCAGTGCTTCTGGTATTTTTGCGGTATCCTCATCCGTAAAGACGGATGCAAAGAAGGAATTTAGTTTGTCTGCAATTTGTTTATCTTCCTTAATGTACCCTTTTCTTCCCTGGTCGTCCAGGGGTCCCACCACCTCTTTTGCGGGTTTTTTCCCTTTCATGTATCTAAAGAAGGGCTTGAAGTTTTTGGCCTCTTGCGCTATTTTTTCCTCATAGTCTTTTTTGGCATCCCTCACCGCCTTGTGACATTTCTTCTGATCATCTTTATGTTTTTTCCATGCTTCGGTTGTTTTCATGTGTTTCCATTTTTTGAAAGAGTCCTTCTTTTCTTTTATGGCTTCCCTCACCTGTCTGGTAAGCCATGCCGGTTCTCCCTTACCTTTTGTTCTCCTTCTTTGGAGATCCTTGGAATGTGGAGATTTTGTGCTTCTGTGATAGTATTTTTCAGTAGGGACCATGCCTGGTCTACCGTTTCAAGTTTGTCCACCTTTGTCTTGAGTCGTTGTTTCACCATGGCTCTCATGCGATCGTATTTGCCCTTTTTAAAGTTAAAGGTTTTGGTTAAGGTTTTGGCACGTTTTCTATTCCCGATGTCAAGCTTAAAGTTGATCACATTGTGATCGCTCGTCCCCAGCGGTACCGTAACTTCTACTTCTTTTGTCGGTCCCGTGAGGCCATTTAGTACCAAGTCCAGGGTGGCGTTGCCTCTTGTCAGCTCTTTTACCATTTCAGGTCTGACATTTTTGTATTTGTCTCACCTTCCTGAATAGCTGTCTCCTTGGCCTCCTGGGTAATATTGGCTGAGCCCGGATTATAAGAATCAAGATTTGGGCTCATTTTTCTGTTTGGTTACTGTATAAACATTCTATCGATTTTATACAGGTCCAATGCAACTGTTTATCTTTGCTATCTGTTGCTGTATTACTTTTCTTGAATAAACAGAGTATAAAAAAAACCATTGGGTAAATGAAGCCTTTTCTATGAGATGCACTATGTGAAAACCTGATTTTCTGATACTGAATATGTAAAAAAAATTATAGAGATTTTCATGCGCTAAAAAAAAAAGCTGTTCCAAATAAAAGAAAAAAATGGCCTGCCTGTGATAGCTTCAGGGATTCTGCCACTGCGAAGAATAGGCTCTGAACAGTGCAGGAGTAACCATGGCAACCTCCTTAGCACCAGGTAAAGGCACGATGTCTCTTCCATTAGAACACTTGAGGCAAGACTGCAGGTCGTACAGATTCTCTAGAGCTGTGGTCTTTATTCATTTTTAAATTGGAGCCACTTTGGATTCTAGTGAGGTGAAGAAGAGTCACTAAATACTTCCAGTGGGGGGGGGGGGCATCCCTATGGCCCACCTTCAGACTTCATGAGGGAGTATTCTCAAGGTTGTGATCATTTCCACATGTGTTCTCTTATCATTTCCTTCAAACGTGTGCTCTTGACTTTCCCTTTTCTGTCCATCTCTCCGCTTCCCTCATTCTCCATCTCCGTGGACAACACTCTCATCCTTCCTGTTTTGTCTGTTTGTAATTTTGGGGCCATCTTTGACTCCTCTGTGTCCTTCACCACCCAGATACAACATATCACTAAAACCTGCTGCTTCTTCCTCTATAATATTACCAAAATCTGACCCTTCCTCTGAGCACACTACTAAAACATTTATCCACGCCATGAAGCAGTCCTGCATAGCCTCCATGAATCTGATCTCCCTAGCGCATTTTGAGTTTCCAAGACTCCAGTCTATCCCGGGATAGTTGAAGTCTCCCATAACAATCGTGTTACCGCTTTTACATTCTCGCTTCATCTCAGTTTGCCCAGGTGGACGATAGTACAGGCCCATCTTTATCTCGAGCCCTTTCCTTCCCAGTATTTTAACCCATAGTGATTCCAATTTGTTGGTCATCGCTGCTGTGTCCACTCTGGTCAAGTGTATGCTTTCTTTTATGTATAGGGCTATTCTCCTCTTTTCTGACCTGACCTGTCTTCGCGATAGAGTTTGTACCCCAGCAGTGCTATGTCCCATTTGTTTTTTTCATTCCACCATGTTTAAGAGACCCCAATGAAGTCTAGGTTCTCAGTTTTGGCCATGACTTCTAATTCTCCCATTTTGTTCCTTAGGCTCCTTGCATCAGTATACATGCAATTTAAGTCCTGGTAATTTTTTGTCTTCATTTCCTTTCCCTATGCTACGATCTCTATTTTCTTCTCCTGTGCTACGATCTTCTTATCCTCCTCTTCTGTATATAAATCTCTCTGGTGATATTAGTCATTTACATAAAAAGATGGTGAAACTGCACAAAATATGTGCAAGACATGATGTCAGTATGAACTAAAGGGAAAAGCCAAATAAACTACACTTTTCCCTCCGTATTCGCTGTGATAGGGGATTAACAGAAAAGCAAATACAGAAAAAACGCAAATAACTTTTGCTTATGTTATTAGCTGTTTTCTATTAAAAACCATCGTGGATATGGTGAAACCGCGAATAACATAGTGGGAGACCTGGCCTTTTCCTGAAGGAGAAGAAAACACGTGCTGGGAATCAGCGATTTTCTCTGTAAATGCTTAGAATCAGTGATTTCTCTTTGCAAGCTGATGTAATTTGGGGGGGATAAGCCATCAAACTAAAAACCGTGAATAGTCGAAACTGTGAATACGGAGGGAGAAGTGTAAGTTACTTATCCAATGGTGAATTTCCCTCTGCCCATTGAAAGCACTCTACTGCATGTTGTTCTTCGATGGTGCAATCTTGTATTGGAGGGTCTAGGTTTCTGATCTCGCTGCACTGTGTGTAGACAAACTATCCAACAGGCAATGTACCAGTACATTTGTTGCATTTCACTAGCTGTGTTCCGGTTATCGCATAATTTAACAATTGCCTTCAATTTTTGATTTGTCCTTGAATAATTGAACAAATAATTATCAACATAAGGCACACACAATTTAAACTCAAACAATAAAACCTAAGAGTCAATGTTATGAAACTCTAGGAGGGGAAAGGAAGACATTCAAAAATAATTAAGCAAAATGTAAAATAGGGTAAATGACCCAACAGATCAGCAAAAGCCAAGTTTTCACTAAAACTTTACATTTTGTAAGAGATAATTCAGCTCACATATCAGTCGATAATGAATGCCAAAATCTGGGCGTTGACCCTCTTGAAGAAGCTGTTTTTAGAAGTGAGGAAAACTACCATTTAATTCAAATTAGAAGAACAAGATGGAATCATCAATGATCCATAATACAAAGGAATACCAGTCATAAAAGTTTATGGACCAGAAACAACATGGACGGTCACCTTAGAAGTGTCAATCATGCAACGGTGCCGTTTAGAGAATCGCACCTCTGGCAAGGTAGCCCAGGGTTTTCAAGGCCTACCTTTGATGTGACTCACGCCTATGTAGGCGCCTTCCGGCCACTTCCAGCATTAAGCCAAGCCCACAATAGCATCAGACACCATCAAGTGCCTCTGGAAGTGCAATTTTGGTGCCTTTTTTAGGCACCTTGAATTTTCTATTAAATCCGCTTTTAAACAGCATTTTCTCGGCACCTAAGTTACGACACCATTTATAGAATATGGGCCAAAATTTTTTAATGGATCCAAATCTGCTCTGAGCTCTTTGGGGAGGACAGGAGAGAAAACAAAATACATAAATCTACTGTTCTGGCCGTCAGTGTTCTTTCTATGAAAGAGGAGAAATCTCTCATAAATAAGTTTAACTATCACATTCTATGAGTGTTGGCGCAAAGTCAGAGCATTTAGTGCTCCAGGCCACGGTAGAAACCTCTACTGTGGCTTAGTAAAAGATGGGGGAGGGGAGAGGATTTTTAAAAAACATATCATATAAATAACCAAGAAACATTCATAACACAATCAAGGAAATCTATAGAAAAAGGCTGAAAAATAATCAATATATAGCCATCAGCAGAGAGAGAGAGGGGGAGAGAGAGAGAGAGGGAGAAGAGCTACATCAAGAAATAAGATCTAAGCCTCAATCAATGATTTCAAAGGACTCCAAAAATGTAAATGTTTAATTAACTGTCAGGGGATTAAATATATCTTTTTTGATCTGCTTGAATTAAATAATTTCCTGAGGGATATATGGAGGTTAAATGTTTTGGTTTTCATGAGAAGATTCAATGTATTGTCCATGATGAACTACTTAAATGATAGTAGGGTCCATATTAGGAGTCATCACCCAGGAGAAATATTTCAGTTATTCTTCTCATGTCCATGTTAAATTGAATCTGCCATTAGGATGCACCGTCTTCTGGTCTCTCAAGCTCCTCCCACAATTTCTCATCATTTGCAGGTGATTTAACAACTGAGTAGCCTTTATCCATTGTGCCCATTTAGAGATGTGCTCCAAAGAACTGATCCCAGTACAGACCCCTGTGGCACTCTACTATTCACCTCCCTCCTTTCAGAAAGCTGACCATTTCATACCTAGATTGTTAGAACAGATAAGCACTTTTGTTGTTGATGGAGAGTGTAAAAGAGAAGATTAGGACCTGTGCTTATGTTTTTTTGTAATTGATGAGTGTTAAATGGAGCCGCCTTCTTTTTATTATTTTTGATCTCCACCGGTTTATATCTCTATAATGCAGAAAATTGGTTTTAAGTGTGGGGAGGAGGGTTGTGCCCTAGGCTTTTGTCTGCTTGACAGTTCGAATACTGGTGAGCATTATTTGACCGAGGTCTTTTTTCTCCACTTTATATAATAAACTCAATCTCCTACCCCATTCAACCCACTTTAAAACTCCTGGAAGTGCTGATAGACAGAAGATGTACTATGCAGCCACAAATCAACAAAACAATAAAAAAATAATTTGCAGTCATGAGAAACCTAAGGCAAGTTCGAAAATTCTTTGACAGAAAACAGTTCCAACTCGTGTTACAATCCTTAGTCCTAGGTCTAATAGACTACTGCAACATACTATATCTCCCTTGCCCAGCAACCATGATAAAACAACTACAAACAGTACAAAACACAGCCCTAAGACTTATCTACTCGCTGAAGAAATACGACCACACCACAGAGGCATACCACGACTCACACTGGCTCCCAATACAAGCGAGAGTACTCTTCAAATTCTACTGCCTACTATTAAAATGCCATAAACGGAGACAGCCCAGACCTACTGGAACAACCGATTAATCCAATCTACCTCAACCAGACACAGGAGAACCCACACACCATTCAGCACCCTCTGACCAAAAACGTCAAATGAAAAAAAAATGTACGACAATCTCCTAGTCACTATAGCAGGAAAACTAGACCACCAACTCTCTAACTTACTGATCTCGACCATAGACTACAAAACCTTCAAAAAAGAAATTAAAACCCTATTATTCAAAAAATACATAAAACCAAACTAACACAGTTAGGTCTATCTCAAGCATCACTTGCAAGACTCTCCAATCCTTAGCAACTCAGAAAATGTCCAGACTATTACTTATGTACTTCTAAATGTCCTGACAAATTCATATGTAATCCGCCTTGAACCGCAAGGTAATGGTGGAATAGAAATCACTAATGTAATATCCATTTTTTAATGGGTGTTTAGACCACAGAGATGGTTAAATTTTAGAGATGATGATTAATAGATTTTCTTGTAATTGAAATCGCCCTTATTATAGTGTGGTCAATTTTTTTAGCTTCCCTAATTTCTGTTAAAATTTCATCTGTTTCTTTGTTCAATCCAGGTGGATGATAATACATTCCTATTCCTACCACATTCCTACAAGTATTCTTTTTCCTTCTATCCATAAGGATTCCATGTTGCTATCTGGTTCCTTCTGAATTTATTTCCTTTGAATCAGTATTTTTTAACATATAATGCCGCCATCCCCCTATCCAATTTGATCCACTCCTATCATTACAATATAATTGATATCACAGTGTTCTATCAGTTCTTCTTCTTTCACCATCTCTGAAATGCTTTATTATATCTATTTCTTAATTTACACCCCTTTTACAAAACCGTAGTGTGGTTTTTAGTGCCAGCCACAGCAGTAACATCTCTGATGCTCCTAGAATTCCTATGAGTGTCGGAGCTGTTCCCTCCGCAGCCAGCACTAAAAATCACGCCACAGTTTTGTAAAGGGGGAGGTTAGTGCTATATATTCTTAACTCTCGTTTCTTTTTGTTTTTTTTAGGCTATTGTATACAGTGTGTGTTGGGGGGGGGAGGGGGTTGTATTTACAAGCTGCACAGCAGTTGACAGGGATAGTTTGCTATGCTTACTCTGTTTTTCTTTGGAATTAATAATGATGCGTCTAACCTCCCTAATTTTGATAGTATCTTTCAAAGGTAGTCACAAAGTGAGATTATCAGGTTTCTCCCAGGTTCTAGTTTAAAAGCTACTCTATCTCCTTTATAAATGTTAGCATCAGCAGCCTGATTCTATCCCAGTTAAAGTGGACCCCATCTTTTTAGAAGACTCTCCCTTATCCAGAATGTTGTTTAGTTCCTAACAAATCTAAATCCCTCTTCCCTGCATCATTGTCTCATTCTGGAGTTCTGCCCATTCATGAGACCTGCACGTGGAATGAGGAGAATCTCTGAAAATCATATCCTGTAGATTCTGGATTTCAACTTTCTACCTAAGACCCTAAATTTGGCTTCCACGTGTACCAAAACAAGCAGCTGTGTTTCCTTGCACAGTCTAAATTCTTATTTAGGTGATGTGTGAGGTCCACCACCTTTGTATCAGGCAGGCAAAGCAACAAAAAGCTCTTCATATCCACCAGCCATCCAGCTATCTACATGCCTAACATTCAAATTTCCAGTTAAAATATCCATCCTAATCCTTTCCTTCTGGGCAGAAGCTCCTGGAGAAGCATCCTGCATCTTCTGGAGATCAGGTCCTGGCTACAGAATCACTGCTTTCTTCATTAAGATGATGCTCTCCCTTCTCCAAGGCAATACAGGTGATCTCCCTTCTCCAAGGGACCTGAGAAGGTGATGCTCTCCCTTCTTCAAGGCAGTACAGGTGACTTCCCTTCTTCAAGGTACCTCCTGAGAAGGTGATGCTCTCCCTTCTCCAAGGCAGTACAGGTGACCTCCCTTCTCCAAGGGACCTCCAGGGGACATCCCTTCTCCAAGGCAGTACAGAGGTTGCCATATGAGAGATGTGTCTTCTCTACTATGTCCCCCTGTAGGTCTCCTTTACATGCTACTCTGTCTGCCTCAGCTCCTTCACTATGTAGCCTCAAGAGCTCAGACTTGTTCTCTGACAGCTAGGAGCTCTTTGCACCGAGTGAACACATAGGACCTCTCACTACCCAAGAGTTAATCTGAATAGCACCTCTCTTGCTGCTGGACTGTTATCTGCATCTTAATATTGGCAAGTTATTTAAACTTGCTTTGGGAGTAGGGATACTAATCTAATATAAAGGGACTTAAAATTAATTGGTATATTTTATGCTTTCATTTAGAGTTTGCATCTCACTGACCTGCATATAAATGATTGCTTGGGAAAATCTTTTACTGATCAAAATACCCTGGGCTGACAAATTTTCCTCTCGTCATCTTCATTGAGATAACTGACTATAAATTAATAGAGGTGCCTGGAATAGGTGGGAAAACTAAACTACAGCAAGATGAATTAAAAAAATACCTGTTCTAGGGTTCTAACAATTAAATTTAAACTAGGAGAAAAGATTGCTAGACTATTTTTTCTACGGAGCTTTGAATTCTCTCCTCTCTGACTGACACAGTATAAACTCAGACCAATGGCTCAATTTCCTTCTGTTCTCTCACTTCTGGGACCAATATGGCAAACTTCAAATCCCAAACTCCTTCAATTCTTCAATGTCCTTTAGGTTTTTTAACCTCTGGAAACTTCTGTGTGGACAATTCCCCAAAAATCCCTTTTCTTCTGTTTAAGCTCACTAAACCCAATAGAATATAAATCCACCAAAAGGCAAAACTTCCAAATGCTTAGCACTTCTAGTCTTCAATCCATCAATCACCTTGACTTTCAGGAGCCTTTCCTCAGTTCAGCCATTCTGACCTTGAGGATGGTCAACCCCAACCTGGAGGGGTTTCAGAGCAGAAACTCACATCTCCCAAGTTCCTTCAATGACTTCAGATCAGTAGCTTTCTGGCCACAGTCCAATCCTCATCTTTAACTTGGAAGAACATAAAACAGAACCCTCTTTCTCTTTTGTTCTCTTGAATTGGTAATGAGGTACCTAGCTCAAGCCCTGATCTTCATATAAGATTGGCAGAAAAATGGACAATGCAAACATTTATCCTATGCACTGGGTTGTATGCCCAAAATGAACCCAAACCGACTTACAATGCATTCCAAAAAGCAATAAAAACCGCCCTATTCAACAAATTCATTGACTAAAACAGACCACCCTTAAACTAAAACAAACCCCCTGTAAACGCTATTCAATCTCTCAGGAAGCTCCAATTTTCATGTATTCTTTACCCATGGAACTTAAATTAGTATGTACCTTGTTTATGTAACTTTTCTATTTTAGGCTCCTTATCATTCGCTGACTGTCCAGCCTTCTTTCAATGTGAACCACCTAGAAGTCGCCTGACTATGGCGGTATAGAAAAATAAAGTTATTATTATTATTATTATATATACTCCCATATAACATCATACACGACCATACATTTAAGACATAGATCATTGCTCAATTTGCTGGGGGTTAAAAGGAAGGTCAGATGGATTATGAAAAGCTTAGTTATATATTTTTTCTTGATTACATGTGAGTTTTAATCTATTATATTTGAATTTACTGTATATGAATTTGATGTTAATCAATGTAATCCACTTTGTACAGCCCATTGAAAGAAAAGCAGACTATAAGTTGTTTATGTTAAATTAAATAGCTTTACTGTAGAAGCTAAATAGATGCTGCCACAATGATAATGGTACAACATTACCTATAAACTCACATCCCAGCAGATACTGAGTTATGTCTGAGGATGAGGATACTTAATCCAAAAATTAATATGGTGCTTCTCTTAGCCCCTTTACAAGTATATGTGTGATAAGTTATTAATAATGCATTAGAAGCAAATCTTTTGCAGTAAAAAGAAAGGTGTAAAATAGGGGGATGATATGACAATCTAAGGAGTAGACTCAAGATCAATATTAAAGAATATGTCCTCACAAAGAGAGGGTGAATGCATGGAACGTCCTTATGGACAGGAGCTAGAGGCTAAAATTGAGAGAGTGAGCACAGAAGAGCCACAGTGACAATAACGTGAAGAATCAGATAACACTGTAGACCAGGGGTCTCAAAGTCCCTCCTTGAGGGCCGCAATCCAGTCGGGTTTTCAGGATTTCCCCAATGAATATGCATGAGATCTATGTGCATGCACTGCTTTCAATGCAGATTCATTGGGGAAATCCTGAAAACCCGACTGGATTGCGGCCCTCAAGGAGGGACTTTGAGATCCCTGCTGTAGACTATTTGGATACTACTACTACTAATTTTATTTTTATATACCGCCAAAGCCATGAAAGTTCGAGGCGGTTTACAACAAGAGGCGCTGGACAATCAGCGAAGTAGTTACAATACAAAGTGATCGAAGTAGTTACAATATACTAGGACTAGGAAACATGCGATGAAGCTACTCTGACATCAGAGGGAAGGCTTCTGAGTCAGCCGCGTGCAGGAGCGGCTGCTCGTGGCTTTGTGAAGAGAAGTGCAGCTGGGAGGAGGGAGCCTTTCGGAGGATATACGCTCCCTTGGGAGGCACAAATTTGGCACACAGAACAGAGGGAAGGAAGGACAACGAGGGACGAATTGGGAAATGGAAGGGAGGAATGTTGCATTGGGACAGGGAGAGGCAGGACCCCGGTTCGTAAGTACGAGTCTGACATATTCGGACATTCTTAACCTGGGGACTGCCTATATCTGACCTGTAACCCATTCTAAGCTCCTTTGGGAGGATGGGCTAACAATTCAAATAAATATTATCCTGAGGAGCTTTCCAGGGCCTGTAATTACACGCTGTTGTTGCTGTAGTTGGCTCAGGGAGGAAGATGACAATGGCAGTCAGGCCCAGAAACAAAAGAGGTGAAAGGGGGCAAGGGCATCAAGGGAGGCTGCGTCTGGAGAAGAATTTCAGGTAGAAGAGGGAGGAACTGTAATTAAAGCACCCTCCCTCTCCAATTCTATGGCAAGTTCCACACAATCATGATTGTGGACAGGAAGTGACTCAAGTGTCACATACATTGCTTTGTGTGTGTATTCCTTCCCCCTCAAGCAAACCCACAACATCCACTGCCCTGTCTGAATAATAAGGATTTTTCAAGTGAAGTCTACCGAGGGAGGGGGTGGAGAAGAACATGGTGGCAGAGTTCAAACACAGGATCTCAAATCAGAAAATAATGGGTATACATTGAAGGAACCAAGGCCAGTACTGGGCAGGCTTGCACGGCCTGTATCTGGAATATGGACATTCAGTTGAGGATGGGCTGGAGTGAGCTTTGATGGAGACTCCAATAGTAGGCCCAGAAATATTTAAGTAAAAGGACCATTTACATGAGTGGTCTCAAACTCAAACCCTTTGCAGGGCCACATTTGGGATTTGTAGATACTTGGAGGGCCTCAGAAAAAGTTAATGTCTTATTAAAGAAATGACAATTTTGCATGAGTAAAACTCTTTATAGTTTATAAATCTTTCCTTTTGGCTAAGTCTTAATAATAATATTGTAATTTATAGCTAAAGAGACATACGATCAAGAAACTGTTTTATTTTACTTTTGTGATTATGATAAACATACCGAGGGCATCAAAATAGTACCTGGCAGGCCACGAGTTTGAGACCACCGATTTAAACTAAATAATTAATTTATGGAGCATGTATGGTTGGGTAAACTGGATAGGCCACTCGGGTCTTTATCTGCCATCATTTATATTGTTATTATATATTTACAAAAGGTAAAAAAAAAGTGAAAGTGTTTGAACAGAATTTCTTGTTGAGTTACACCTTTTTAGGGATCCTAATTTTCCCTTTGGCAACACAAATACAGTATAATAAACTTAGTGTGTTTCTTGAGTGATTTATGGGAGCAAAACCCTCTTCATCAGGCACAACTGTACTGGAAGTCACTGGTCCAACACACCAAATTCTAGTGATCCAGGGCATCAAATAACCTCAGCCTTGTTTACATGAATCTTCTGTGGGCCAAACTCATTCCCCCAGGCTCACATAATCAATTACATCATAGACATTTCATTGGAACAATGCAAACATGTGAAAGGAAAATATATCCTTGAAAAACAAGTATCCCGTGCATAATGACCCACCAGAAAATGAAACAGAATGAGGAGGCAGATCAAAAGTTAGGAAGCAGAAGGAAGAGCAGAGCCAATGGTTGCAGCTCCTTTGTGCGACTCCTAGCCTCTTCTCCTCCTACATCCTGCAGCCAATGACTCATTGCTCATAACGCGAGGAAGGAGGGTGGTTGGTTTACTGTCACATAGGCAACTACCAGTGCAAGGAGTACCAATGATCCATGCAATCATGGAGAACAGCTGGCTGACTTTGTTCCCTTCAGTAAATAGGTAGACGGGCCTGTATGGATGTACCAGTTACCAACGGGCTATGGTGCTGCAAATTAGCCAGGACAGCTGTAATATGACCCGGTCATCCAATAAATAGTGAGCAGCTCAGCACTTCATGCTGCTTCCTTTTGAAACTTTTCAGAAGCGTATCTATTGCCGAGCTACAACTAAAGGATAAAGACTTGCAGTTTCTTAGCTTCGATGATGCTTGCTGGTTGAATCTCTCTTGGAGCAGTGGCTCCAAATGGGTTAATTTTGCACCCACCAGGATAGTAATGAACCTCACTCCTAAGCCCAGGTATGAGGAATGTGATCTCAGGCTCTCAAATTCTAATGCTAACGCAGTGCTTGCATCTTGCCAAAGAGCTACTGTGAGGAGACACAGCTTATACCACCACCAGCTAAAATACTGCAGCCAGGAATAGGGCTTCAGCTTACTCAGAGCATACGAGCATTTAATAAAGGCTCCGATTGAGTTTAATGTTTTAGCAAGCTGCAGAGCATATGCCTGCATTCTTACCTTGTGGTGGGTGACTCAGGTGAGGGGTTTTAGCCCAGGGATGATGGCTCTGTCTGTAGGGGTGTCTTGCTCGTCCACCTGCTCAAGCCACACCTGTCATGGAATTTCTTCCCCTCTCCTCGCTTCTGCTCTGAACAGATTTGCATAGATCCTGCCTCCTCTCAATGGGAAGAGACCTGATTGGTTTGGCTCTATCACTGATTGGTAGAGGAGCCTGTCAGCTGCAAGAATAAGACTACAGGTGTGGCTATGAAAATTGTTCCTTGTTTTTTGCTTGTCAAACATTTGCTGAGGTGCCAGAATCAAGGGTCCTTCAGATGTGCCAGTTGAAACAAATCATGATATTTTAATTCAGTCCTAGGTTTATTCTCATGGAATCTGCTGACCTGGCAGGGAATTTCAATTCAAGGAATGGACTACAATCCAGTTTGTTTGGGTCTTTGGCCAATGCCCGGGAGTCAATGTTATAAAGAACCCCTCCACACACACACTTACATACATAATCTTCTCCTCGACACCCACTTCCCTGAAATGCCATCCTGGACTGAGCTACCTTTGGAACAAAGAACTGCCTTTCCACACAGACAGAACCACAGAGTCCACAGAGCAGGGCTACCTACAATTACTGGACTTACAGAAAGGACCAGAGTCCCCTAAAGTAAAACAGCCCCAGGATAGGGCCAGAACCCCAGGACCACCTGCATCTACGTTGCCATGACCTGCAGCTGGTGGGGAATTGGATCCTGTATCTCCCCCCCCCCCCCCCAGGATCTGGCATCTGGCAGTGCTGGCGAGGGAGCACAAAGCTTCCAGATTGATGCTGGTGGAGCTCTAAAATCCTTTCTGATGACTGTTAGGACTCGAGATAAGAAAGAAAGAAGAAAATCATTCCAAAAGCCAATGCAAATGGTTTCTATGGAAACTGGAGCCTGTTCTGCGGAAAATTAGACCTCTCTCTGTGATGTTAGCTGCACAGCAAAGTCAAAGCCAGAGAAATACTCTAAAAAGGAATTATCTATCGGTGATGGGGGGTGGGGGCTCACTCCTGGCAGAGATTGGCACAAGGAGTATCTCAGGTGTTCCTTCCTCTTTCATTGATAACAGGGGAGGAGAAAAAGAGATCTTTTTAGTGATAATTTGGAGTGGGGGGTCTCTTCCTTTACAGGTTGCATAATGAAGGGGACCTCACCTGAAATACAGATACCACACCCGGCCCAGCTCTGGATTATTCCTCTGCTGAGATGGACTTCACACAATCAAAGACAGTGGGTGAGAATGTTTTTCTTTTGGAAGCAAACCTCTCAGCTTTTGCCTGCTGCTCAGTTTGGGAATGGTCACAGGGAGGTTTGGGGCTATGGTGGGATTGTCCCCCTTTACCCGCTTCCTTGAGCAGTAAAGATCTGTACAAGGACCCTAGGAGAAGGCTGCAGGGGGGGCCTGAGACCCCCTCCAAAAAAGGAGGAGGTTTTACTTTCATTGAGAGCCTTATGGTATCCCTAAGCCAAAGAGATGCCTGAGCTGCCACTCCAGTCGCCAACGCACTCAGCTCTTGCATGAGTCCTGTTGGCGGGGGCTGGAGAAACGCTGTCGATTTCCCTTGTCCTACAGGGAAGAGTGGGCTGGATCTTGTAGTGAATCTCTTATCCCCACCAGCAAAGGGATTATATTTAATGCATGGAGAGGGGAGGAAGGAAATGTGTTGCACAATTCCCCCTAAAAACTGGAGGATGGCTATACCTCAGCTAGAGCAGAAAGGAGATTGCAGCCAGTATTTTAAGCAACTAAAATTATGAACCTGCAGTTCAGGGACATCTTCTGAACTGAAGCTGACAAAGTTGCAGTTAGTTTTGGAAAGCCAATGGGTTTAAGGTGGCAGCTGGACAGCACAAGCAGGGATTGAGTTTGGATTTTGTGGGAGTGTGAAAGAAACTTAAAGCTAGCCTGAAAATAGGACAAGACTTTATCACATAAGAGTGGTTGATCATTGGAACAAGCTTCCAGTGCAGGTGATCGAGGCAGACAGCGTGCCAGACTTTAAGAATAAATAGGATACCCCTGTGGGATCCCTACGAGGGACAAGATAAGGAAATTGGGTCATTAGGGCATAGACAGGGGGTGAGTAAGCAGAGTGGGCAGACTTGATGGGCGGTAGCCCTTTTCTGCCGTCATCTTCTATGTTTCTATGTTAAGAACCTTCTAAATAGAAATGACAGAAAAAATATCAGGAGATATTTCAGTATAGCTGAGACCACTGAATGGAAAAGCTGGACATCGTGGATGCTATCCTGATGCATACAGGGCTAAAGTGAATGAACTTTTCGGGAACTGCTGCATCTTGTACTAGGAATTTAACTTAATCTTGCAGTTCAAGATTAAAGATTCTAGTGAAAACGTAAAAGACTGTGTTATATGTGTCTCTCGGATCCTGTCTTGGTTTAACGAGTAGACAGTTTGAGAAGCAGATCCAGCCCTCTTCAGCAGCCTGAGATATGTCTGCAAGAGCTGCATACACAACCCACCAGCAGGGGGCGACAGTATGTATCTGAAATGGATAATATAGCAACATTTTTTTTGATGAAACAGAAAATTAAACTAAGGATAGCCTGTACAACATAAATCTGCACTCAGCTAAAATGAGAGGCAGTGCTCCCCATTCCGCAGTAACAGAAGAGCTCTGCATTAAAATGGGGAAAATTTCCCAAATTGCTGTGAATGAAGACAATCTAATCTAATCAGGATTTCTTAATCATGCCATATTTCTCTAGAATAGGTGATTTACAAGATAAGAGACCCATGCAACATCATGGGGGAAATTGACATCACATAAAAGAAGGTACAACTGTCATAAAAGGGAACGCGTTACAAAATAAAAACATTGTGGGAAAGGGTTACATTGTTGTGAGAATGGAAGCAGTTACAATACACTGAGGAGGAGGAAGAGGCGACCTATGTAAAAACACAGGGAAAGGTTACATCAAATAGAAGGACTCCTACAATAGGGAGAAGGAAACCCCCCCCCACTCAGACTGAAAGAGTGTATTTAGAAACTACACATCTGCAAAACCAGGTCTTTATCTAATCTAATTCTTAGTCTTATATACTGAATCATCAAAACCTTTAAAAACATAAAAACACCACAGCAACTGTATGTTGCTACACACAAAACACACTTGGGGGTATTTTTAGAGAGATCTTGACTGGAGTGGCAAACCCCCAAAATTCTCACGCCCTTGTTGTGGCTGATGGGGATCCTCAAGCCCACCTCAGTAAGATCTCCTGCCTCTCCCACGTTCCAGCCCGTGACACTGGCTTCCCCCCCTACCTTACACACTCAATTTCATGCATTTGTGGAAACTGAGCATGCACAAGGAGGGCAAAGGCAGGAGCAAGTCAGAAAGGCAGTTCTTGGTGTTAGAGGACCCT
The DNA here is from genome assembly GCF_902459505.1 of Geotrypetes seraphini. Taxonomy (NCBI): domain Eukaryota; kingdom Metazoa; phylum Chordata; class Amphibia; order Gymnophiona; family Dermophiidae; genus Geotrypetes; species Geotrypetes seraphini. The sequence continues at coordinate 27,225,124 of NC_047091.1, forward strand.
TGCAATAGGTTTTTTTTTAATGTTTTGAATTGGCCAACAGGTTGGGGGGGAAGGGAGGATGTGGAGACCACAAGTGCCCACCCAGTTTGCCCAGTGGTCCACCCAAAATATGAGGTCTGGCTATACCTCTGCTTGATTGTGTACAAGTGTTTTATTCATGCATGTAGGTGCTTAAAAGTTGCTTACAGGCTAATGACATGGTGACAAAATTCATCACCATTTTCATCCCCATGGGAAATCATTTCAATGTCATTTTTTAAGGAGAGGGAAGGACTATAAGAGTACAAATCCTTGGAAGGTTTTCTATGAGGGGTCATTTACATTACATTACATTAGGGACTTCTATTCCTCCTATACTTTGCAGTTCAAGGCGGATTACAAAAGAGCTAACTGGACATTTCCAGTGAAGTTACAACAGTTTTGGGTTTTTTGGGGGTTTTTTTGGTTACAAGGGAGGAGAGGTACCTGGATTAATTCTGGAAGAACTTGCAAATTGGATATTAAATTGACTGTACGTTACTGTGTGATATAACAAATAGATTACAGTTAGAGTACAAATAAGATTACGTTACATTTCAGAGATCTGAATACTTGGTTGGTATTTTGGGGAGGAAGAGATTATTTAAGTGGAGGTTTTGGGGAGAATTTATCTAGGAGGAGGGGGAAGGGTTGGGTTAAGATATCTGGATAAATTTTTTGAAAAGTAGGGTTTTGATTTCTTTTCGAAAAGTTTTTAAGTCGCCCGTAGTCTGTTGGGGAACTTTGGGAGGGAGGGGCAGGATGTGGCAGTTTTTCCATCTTCTTTCCTTCAGGAATTCTTTATTGGTAAAAGTATTTGGTGACTACAACTTCTGAACACTACATGTCTGTATTTCATTTTCTTTGTATTTGATGTTGACTGCCTTGGCATTCACTGCTGTGTATTTCTCGGTTGTTATGAATAAAAATTGTTTATTCATAAGGAGAGAAAGGGAAGAATCAGAGCATGAATGGGCAGCGATTGACCTTCAAGCCTTGCATTGAAGAACGCTGGTGTAGAAGGACTGAGGTTGAGATAGACACTAAAGAATGACATGGGATGGTTTTCAGCCACTGGCCCTCAAACATTGCACTGAAGTATGCTGGTGTAGAAGGACTGAGGTTGAGACGGACACTAAAGAATGATACGGGATGGTTTCCAGCCACTGAACCTCAAGCCTTGCATTGAAGAATGCTGGTGTAGAAGGACTGAGGCTGAGATAGACACTAAAGAAGGACATGGGATGGTATCCAGCCAAGGACTGAGGTTGAGACAGACACTAAAGAAGAAAATATAACTAGAACCAAGACTTCTCAATGAATAAATCAAATAGTGAAACTTAAATATGAATGTTGAAAATGTAAAATAAACCAATTTTTCACATACACTTAGATTTGTGTAATCCGACCAAGAGCCGTGGCTCCTATAGCTGAACCCACCATCCCATCACTGTGTATGACTTTGCTATTGTGGTCCACTGAGGCTCCAAACAGTGCTCAATAGCACCCTCAGTGGCTAGCCACAAAATAGCACCCTGACGTGTGGCCCGGCCTGGAGCCACCCTGCAGGACTGGATTCCAAGATTGAATCAAAAACAAAACAAAGTCATTATCATTTATTTCTTCAAAACAATAATCTTATTTATTCTTCCTGAATTCAGGTAAGTAGTTTTCTTCATACAGCTGCTAAATTGGTCAGAATGTTTAAACAGCAGCACAAACAAAAAATAAACAACTCAAATAGGACAAAGCCAGTATACAAAACCAGTCCTTGCCTTGCCTTCCGAACTGAGGACACTTCAGCTGTGTCCTGGGTTTGTAGTCCACCTCAGTCCAAACCCGGGCTGCTAATAAAGCAGGCAATTTTCAAAATCAACCAACAAAAAAACAACAATACAGTCTTAGGCATTTATCTTCACCTCCCAAAAATGCCAAAGTTTTCACAAGCCTCTGGCTAGTTCCACACACTGCCAGGAAAAACCAGGGAGTGATAGGTTTTGCAAACAGACCGTCATTAGTTTGACTTTCACAGTTTCCACCCAGGATAACAGCAAAACCTCTCCCCAATACTCACTCCCAAGCTTGTAAAAAGAAAAAAAAAACATTCACTAAACAGTCCAGCATCCAAAATCACACTCACTGTTTGGAAATGGAGGCAAAGTCCACCTGCATTGCTTCAGGGACTTGAGGAGCAAATTCTGACCAACCTTCCTCCAATTCCATCGGTAACTCTCCAGGGAACACAGGATCTTCAACCTGACCTTCCTCTAGCACCTCCATTGGAACGGGGCCATTGCTCCTGCTTGGCTGAGAGGACTCTTTAGGGAGGAAAGGTTTAAACCTCCTCCCTAGCTGGCTTCCCTCTCTGTTCTTACACACAGGTTTAAGTACCTTGGGGAAACGCCCTGCTTTGTCAGCCCTGGCAGTGTTCCAAGGGCCTCCTGGGCTCCCCCGGTGGACAGTGCTATTATTATGTCCAGTAACTACTTGTCCCTTCCCAATTCCTCTCCAGGATTTCTTTTCTTCCACTTTTTTCTCTGTCCTAACTGGGACTTGAGCAGGTAGAATATCTGGCTGGTCACACTATACAAACAAGTGAGTGAGGCTACGTGCTCTATTGATTATTAACTTTGTTCTCAATGGCAATAAGAGGAAAAACCACTCCACTTAGCTTTAAGTACTATGATGGAAATCGAAAAATGGACCACCAGTTTCAAACTAAAACTAAACACAGAGAAAACAAAAATCTTCTTGGCAAGCCCCAACGACAAAATAACAAAAACTTCACTAAAAATAAACAACCATGAACACCCAATCTCCAAAACCATAAAAATACTGGGTATCACTCTAGATACTCACCTAACCATGACTGACCACACAAACCCACTGGTGAAGAAATGCTTTTACACGATGTGAAAACTAAGGACTATCAAAAAATACTTTGATACAACATCCTTTAGATTACTGGTGCAATCGCTGATCCTATCCACCCTAGATTACTGCAACATCGCCTACCTGGGCATCCCCAAAAAAACAGTACAAAAATTAAGATTAGTGCAAAACACTGCAGTTCGCTTGATCTTCGGACTGAAGAAAAAAGACCATATCAACCCCTATTATAAAAAATTACACTGGTTATCAATGGAGGCGCGAATACTGTTCAAATTTGCATGCATCTGTTACAAACAAGCCTGGGGCCTAGCACCTTCCTACTTGCAAGCACACTTCACTTTACACAACCCCACACGTACAACCAGAAACAAAAGCATCTTTGCATACCCAAAGATCATAGACTGCAAATACAAATCCTTCCTAGACAGAACCTTCATGTTCCAATCAAACAGACAGCAGTCCTGGCTGGGAAACCATATAAATAAAGCCGAACAGACCTACAACACATTCCGAAAATCAATTAAATCGCTCTATTTGACAAATTCCTTGCCTAACTAGATGACCTCCCTCAGATATTCTTTCCCCTTACACCCTCAATGTATTATGTAACTTCTTTCTCTCATGTATTCCTTCACTATGCTTCCCTAATTATTATGTAACTTCTTCCTCACACTGTGTAATTCGCTGATTGTCCAGCCTTCTTTCTATGTAAACCACCTAGAAGTCAACCTGACTATGGCGGTATAGAAAAATAAAGTTATTATTATTAAGTTATTATTAAGATGTATTAGCAGGTCCCAACATGGACCATGTTTCGAGGGTCTGTTTTGAGGAACCCAAAGGAGAAAAACAAATCTTCAATGCCAGAGAAATAGTTGCTATGTGATTCGGACAACAACTTGTGTTCATAATTTGAAACAGTCTCTTCTAATTGTTTGGCTATAGGAGCCACGGCTCTTGGTCGGATTACACAAATCTGAGTGTATGTGAAAAATTGGTTTATTTTACATTTTCAACATTCATATTTAAGTTTCACTATTTGATTTACTCATTGAGAAGTCTTGGTTCTAGTTATATTTTCGTCATTGATTTTGACCTCTCACTTTTGCATATTTTTGAGAGCTTTTTCCTCACTTCTTATTATTTTTGACTTAGACACTAAAGAAGGACACAGGATGGTTTCCAGCCACTGACCCTCAAGAATGCTGGTGTAGAAGGACTGAGGTTGAGATGGACACTAAAGAAGGACACGGGATGGTTTCCAGCCACTGACCCTCAAGCCTTGCATTGAAGAATGCTGGTGTAGAAGGACGGCGGTTGAGATCGATACTAAAGAATGACACGGGATTGTTTTCCGCAGGGATAGAAATGGTGATGAATTTTATCACCGTGTTAATACGTAAAGCTTGTTATCCAGGCTGCAGCACCAGGCTCAGACAGATTCAGCAGCATTATCCAGGTAGTGTGGGAGTGGCCTTGGGGTGGTGCTAAGACAGAACTAGATGTTATTGAACATGGATAACATTTGGCACCTGCCAAATATCTAGACATTCAGCGCCAGTATCCAGCTATGGCCTGGTACAGAATATCTGGGTATAAAACTATTACCCTGCCTCCCCCCAAGGCAAAGAATGGGCAGATTGGGATGGGTTCAGCATTCATTTGTATATTTTCTAAAACAATTAAGGATACTAAACCATTACTAAACATTACTCTTCCCTAGACACAAAGTGAAGGAGTTTGCTCAATATCATCCAGAGCTGGTACCTCTCATCATATTGTCTTTCTAGAGGTGTCTGATTATATCCTACCTCGAGAACTGTATACAGCCCTGGAGTCTAATTTAGAGATGGCTCAGCACAATAGCATATGGCCGACATTATATATCATTCATGGAGACAGAAAGAGCTACAGCATATCCATGGAAGGAGAAGCTGAAAATAAGGGTTCAAAGGCAGCAGCAGTTGGGAGGCTTGAGAAAGAATAAAATACTTTGTTAATTGAGAGGGTGGTGGATGCTTACACAATGGAGAATTTGCTCTAAATTTCTCACCCACACAGAACTAATATTCAAAGCAAAATTCAGCAGTAGGGCAGTAAGGCTTCTTGTTTAAACATCTGCAATGCCCATGTGTCAGCTTTCTCTAAAGAGTGGAGGTTCAGGCACAGGGAAGGAAAAATAGAGAAAGAAAAGGTATTTGGGTTTCTGACCTGGACTGGGATACTGGGCTAGACGGACATTGGGTTAACCCAATATGGCTATTCTTTTATGGAGATAGATTGTATTGGGAGAGAGGTTAGAAAGCAGGACATTTAGGTCTGATAGGTGTAGAGCAGGGGTCTCACCGTCCCTCCTTGAGGGCTGCAATCCAGTCAGGTTTTCAGGATTTCTACAATGAATATGCATGAGATCTATGTGCATGCACTGCTTTCAATGCATATTCATTGGGAAAATCCTGAAAACCTGACTGGATTGCGGTCCTCAAGGAGGGACTTTGAGATCCCTGGTGTAGAGAGAGTGTGGATAAGGTCTAGAGCCTGGAAACGGAGAAAAGTGGAAGGTTGAGCCTCAAGGAAAGAGAAAAAGGGAGAAGCTAGAGGGAGCTAGGGAAGGGTGGCAAGAGTAGAATGTTTTAAGCAGAAAAATTAGGACAACTTTGTGCGTTCTTACTATGTACTACCAAACTCCTCATTCTGTCTGCTTCAACCTGGATGTACAACCTTGGATCATCTTCAAAAAGAAACAGATTTCCCTCCACAGTATCATTCAAGAACAGACTGACTAGAACCAACCCCAGGACCAATCCCTGAGGCACTTCCCTAATCAATTTTCCTACATGGAAACATAGAAATAGACGGCAGATAAGGGCCACGGCCCATCTAGTCTGCCCACCCTAATGACCCTCCCCTACCTTTCTCTGTGAATAGATCCCACGTGTCTATCCCATTTGGCCTTAAAATCAGGCACGCTGCTGGCCTCAATAACCTGAAGTGGAAGACTATTCCAGCGATCAACCACCCTTTCAGTGAAAAAGAATTTCCTGGTGTCCCCGTGCAGTTTCCCGTCCCTGATTTTCCACGGATGCCCCCTTGTTGCCGCGGGACCCTTGAAAAAGAAGATATCTTCTTCCACCTTGATGCGGCCCGTGAGATACTTGAATGTCTAGATCATGTCACCCCTCTCTCTGCATTCCTCGAGTGAGTACAGCTGCAACTTATCCAGCCGTTCCTCGTACGGGAGATCCTTAAGTCCCGAGACCATTCGGGTGGCCATTCTCTGGACGGACTCCAGTCTCAGCACATCCTTACGGTAATGCAGCCTCCAGAATTGCACACAGTATTCCAGGAGGGGCCTCACCATGGATCTATACAATGGTATAATGACTTCAAGCTTACGGCTGACGAAACTCCTGCGTATGCAACCTATGATTTGCCTTGCCTTGGATGAAGCTTGCTCCACTTGATTGGCAGTCTTCATGTTCTCACTGACAATCACCCCTAAGTCTCGTTCTGCTTCAGTTCTTGTTAGGATCTCGCCATTAAGGGTGTAAATCTTGCATGGATTTTGGATGCCCAGGTGCATGACTTTGCATTTTTTGGCATTGAAGCTGAGTTGCCAGGACCTAGACCAGTGCTCCAGTAGGAGTAGGTCGTGCAACATGTTGTCGGACATTGAATTTATGTCTGTTGTGCTTTTGCCCACTACATTGCTTAGTTTGGCGTCATCGGCGAATAATGTTATTTTACCTCGCAGCCCTTCTGCCAAGTCTCTTATAAAGCTGTTGAATAGGATAGGGCCCAGGACCGAGCCCTGCGGCACTCCACTGATTACCTCCGTCATTTCGGAGGGGGTGCCGTTCACCACAACTCTCTGAAGCCTACCTCCAAGCCAGTTCCCAACCCATTTCGTCAATGTGTTGCCCAATCCTATAGAACTCATCTTGCTCAGCAACCTGCGGTGTGGTACGCTATCGAATGCTTTACTGAAGTCCAGGTATACGATGTCCTGGGACTCCCCAACATCCAGCTTCCTCGTCACCCAGTCAAAGAAGCTGATCAGGTTGGATTGGCAGGATCTCCCCTTAGTAAATCCATGTTGACGGGGATCCGATAGATTCTCCTCGTTCAGGATCGTATCCAATTGGCGTTTGATTAGAGTTTCTATTAGTTTGCACACTATTGATGTGAGACTCACCGGTCTGTAGTTTGCTGTCTCCATCTTGGAGCCTTTCTTGTGGAGTGGAATGATGTTAGCCGTCTTCCAGTCCAATGGGACGTTACCCGTACTAAGGGAGAGATTGAAGAGCGCGGATAGCGGTTCCACCAAGACATCACACAACTCCTTGAGCACCCTGGGGTGTAGGTTGTCAGGCCCCATTGCCTTGTTAACCTTAAGCTTTGACAGCTCGCAGTAGACACCGCTGGGTGTAAACTCGAAATTACTAAATGGGTCATCTACGTCAACCCTTGTTTGTAGCTGAGGGCCGAGTCCTGGCGCATCGCGGGTGAAGACTGAGCAGAAGTATTCATTTAACAGTTGGGCTTTTTCCGAGTCCGCTTCTACATAGTCTCCGTCTGGTTTCCTAAGACGTACTATCCCGCCCTGAGTTCTTATTTCTGTCACTGATATACCTGAAGAAGGATTTATCTCCTTTCTGGATGTTCTTCGCTAGAGACTCCTCCATGCGGAATTTGGCCTCCCTAACTGCTGTTTTGACGGCTTTTGACTTGGCCAGATAGACTTCCCTAGAGTCCTGTTTCCCTGATTGTTTGTAAGAGATGAATGTTTTTTTCTTCTCCTTGATGAGGTCCGAAATCTCCGCAGAGAACCACTGTGGCTTATTGTTCCTTCGCCGTTTACTTACTGATTTAACATAGCGGTTTGTTGCTTCTTGTATGGTGGCTTTCAAAGTCGACCACATTTCTTCCACATTATCAGTTTCTGCTTGGCTTTGTAGCGCCTGGTGAACGAAGTCTCCCATTTCTTTGACGTTTGTGTCCTTGAATTTGAGGACCTTGGTCAGTGTGGTAGATTTAGTGAAACCTTTCCTGAGATTGAACCATACCATGTTGTGGTCACTGGAGGCCAATGTGTCACCCACCGAGACCTCTGTGACACTTTCTCCATTGGTATCAGGTCCAGTATTGCCTGATCCCTTGTTGGTTCCAACACCAGTTGCCTGAGTCTTGCTCCCTTCATAGAGTTTAATAGCCTCCTGCTGCTGCCGGAAGCAGAGGAAAGCGTGTCCCAATCCACATCAGGCATTTTGAAGTCACCTAACAATACTGTGTCCCCACGCAAGGTGATATTCTCTATATCTCCGATTAATTCCTTATCTAGGTTATCCTGTTGTCTTGGGGGGCTGTATATTATGCCAAGATACAGGCATTTGTCCTTCCTTCTGGCCAAATTTACCCAAAGGGATTCCCCAGTGTAGTGGACATCTGTGATTCTGATGACCTTAATGTCATCTTTAGTATATAATGCTACACCTCCTCCCATTTTGCCCTCCCTGTCCCGGCGAAGCAAGTTGTAACCCGGTATGACCATGTCCCACCCGTGGGAATCCGTGAGCCAGGTCTCAGATATCGCCACCACATCCAGGTCGGCATTCCTCATTTCTGTTTCTAATTCCAGGATCTTGTTTCCCAGACTGTGGGCATTTACGTACATAGCCCTCCATGTTGTATGTTTATGTCTCAGTGGGGATGTTCCCGCTTGAGCTACTTGGACACCTTTAGCATTATTCGCATGTTTTGTACTTTCCCTAGACCCAGAGTTACAACGTGCACCTAACCTGGACTCCCCAGACCCAGAACTAGTGTGTTCCTATCCCAGACTCGGAAATGTGTGTACCCTGTGGGGGTATTCCCGCTTGGGCTACTTGAACTCCTTTAGTACAATTTGCAATGTGTGTTCTCTCGCTGGACCCAGAATTACAATGTGTACTCCCTCTAGACCCAGAATTACAATGTGTACTCCCCCTAGACCCAGAATTACAATGTGTATTCCCCTTAGACCCAGAATTACAATGTGACCCAGAATTATAATGTGAGCCAACCCCAGACTCTAAAGTGTGTATACTCTCCCCTGACCCAGATCGGTGTTTACTTACCTTAGTCTCAAAAAAGTATTGCCAGCTTAGCTTGCCAGGTAGGTTGTTTGTGCCCGTACCTCCCCCTGCTGATATCAAAATCTACATGAGATACCCTGGATGGTGTGAATAACATGAAGAAAGACCTGGCAAAGTTTGAAGAATGGTCTGAAATTTGGCAGCTAAAATTTAATGCTATGAAATGCAAGGTCATGTATTTGGGCTGCAAAAACCCGAGGGAACAGTACAGTTTAGGGGGTGAAGAACTTATGTGCACGACGGAAGAGCGGGACTTGGGTGTGATTGTATGTGATGATCTTAAGGTGGCCAAACAGGATGAAAAGTTGACGGCGAAAGCTAGAAGGATGCTAGGTTTCATAGGGAGAGGTATGGCCAGTAGGAAAAAGGAGGCATTGATGCCCCTGTATAAGACTTTGGTGAGATCTCATTTAGAATATTGAATTCTGGAGGCCGCACCTTCAAAAAGATATAAAAAGGATGAAGTCGGTCCAGAGGAAGGCTACTAAAATGGTGTGTGGTCTTCATCATAAGGCATATGGGGACAGATCCCAATCTGTATACTTTGGAGGAAAGGATGGAGAGGGGAGATATGATAGAGACGTTTAAATACCTATATGGCGTAAATGCGCATGAGTCAAATCTCCTTTATTTGAAAGGAACCTCTGGAGTGAGAAGGCATAGGATAAAGTTAAGAGGTGATAGGCTCAGAAGTAATCTAAGGAAATACTTTTTTACAGAAAGGGTGGTAGATGCATGGAACAGTCTCCCAGAAGAGGTGGTGGAGACAGAGACTGTGTCTGATTTCAAGAAAGCTTGGGATAGGCATATGGGATCTCTTAGAGAGAGGAAGAGATAATGATTACTTTGGATGGGCAGACTAGATGGGCCATTTGGCCTTTATTTGCCATCATGTTTCTATGATCATTTATCACAATCCTGTCTTGTCTATCATTCAAACAGCTTATCTATAAGGTTGGGAAATATGATCATGTTACTCCTCTTCTGCGAGAAGCTCACTGGTTACCCATTACCCACCGTATCACCTATAAAACTTTAATGCTAGTCTATAAAATTAAACTTTTGCATCTCCCATCTTTTCTCTATAAACTTATCATTCCTTCTTGCCCTCCCCGGACTCTTAGATCAGCCGATCTGAATCTACTGACCATACCTTCCATCAAAGAATTCTATTACACTAGGAAAACTAACTTCTCCATTGTAGCTCCTACTCTATGGAACACCATGCCACCTCAACTCTGCCTTGAAAATTCACTCGACAAATTCAGGATTAAACTAAAAACGTTCTTATTCAAAGACACATACCATAGCATTTAAACATTTTATCTGCAACAGCTAGCAAACTAAATACGAATCGCTTTCAAGAAGCGATCCCCTTTCCTGATGTTATATCCTCCCCCTCTCTTCCTCTCCTTTTGTTTTTTTTTAATGATGTAATTATTAACTTTCCCTTCTTCCTTCACCCTCAAGCTCACATTCGTACTTGTAATCTGTCCATTTAATGTTCACACTTCCCCTCCCCTCATAATAATTTAATTTTAACCTTTTATTTATTTATTTTTTAACATTGTAAACTGGCCAGGTGTCTTCGATGGTCGGTATATTAAAATTAATAAACTTGAACTTGAACGCAGCTAGCATATCTGGGTTTATTTTAATGGGGCTTACTATCCTGCCCATAGTACAAAGAGAGCTGAGTGGCTTACATAGAGAGGGAGGAATAAAGGAAGACTTAAGAACATGAGACTAGCCTTACTGGGTCAGACCAGTAGACCATCTAGTCCAGTAGCCATTGTTGCTTTTATGAAAGTCCACATCTACCTTTTGCCAGCCCAATAGAACCACACCCATTTCCAAAGTTTGATGGCTGTGGCAGATTCTTCTTACAAGCCCATATCTTAGGATACAAACCCTCTAGCCCAGACGAGGGCCAGAATCCAATCGGGTTTTCAGGATTTCTCCAATGAATATGCATGAGATCTATTTGCATGCACTACTTTCAATGCATATTCACTGGGGAAATCCTGAAAACCCGATTGGATTCCGGCCCTCGGGGACTGGAGTTGCCCATGTCTGCTCTAGCCTGTAGTTTTGTCCACTCATTACCACAGATACCCTTCCAATCCCTTTGTTTAGTACTTCCTTTTTTTCTTGCTTCCCCCAAACTTCCCAGCCAATAAAACACAACATACAAATTGAAAATTTTATACCCTTGAAACACGATAGAAAATTAGTCCCAAATCAACAAGCTTGCACCTTCTACTGCCAGCTTCGATGCTATACATTACCAGCTATTAGATCTTTTAACGCTAACTGTTCCCATCACACAAATTCTGCTTATCTAAGCAGAGGAAATAATTTTTCCTGTCAATGCTAAGAAGTGAGCCAGCTAGCATCATGCTTATCTTGATAAAGTTAATTTTGTGCCAGTGATTAGATAATCTAAAACCACTATTGCCACTATTGTAGATTGCTGTCCATCAAGTTAATAAATCCAATCCAATCCAATAAAAAGCCTTAGGTTTAGATCGGATAGGACTGGGGAAAGGGTTACTTCAGAGACAGGAGTCACAACCACCAGAGGACAGATCTGACCTTATGATTCCAAGGTCCTGGAAAGAGCCCTTGGGCACTACTAGGGAAGATGAGGAGGAAGGCTCTTTGCTGAGTGAAGCTCCAGGTTCCTTGGAAAAAAGGTTGTTGGGGGGAGGGGTTGTTCTTCTGAACTAGTATGAAGGAGATGATCTTTCTTCTGGGAGGTCCTAACAAGCTTTTGCTCTAAGCCAATAAATACAGTGAGGAAATCTAGTATTATTTATTTTATCATCAATAAACTTGATATGTTGCTTTGAACCAAATGATCCCATCAAATTGCACTCCATCTAATAAGCAAGGGTCTACAATATTCCCCTTTTATTCTGGGATCCTCCATTAGTTGTTTAGAAACCACCTAATAGAGCATATAATTAAATAGTACAAGAACAAGCTTTGTAATTGTCAACAATAATTTTAAATTATCAATTTAAAGCACCTTTCACTATAAATTCTTGAGTTTGAACTGATTTCCAACCTTATTTCTAAAACTCAGCTGAAACCTGAATCTATAAACCCTCGAGGAAACAAGAGACAGGGGAGATATGGTACACGTTTAAACACTTGAAAGATATTCATTTAGAAACAAATCTGTTACAGAGGCGGGGAAATGGTAGAACTAATAAGACATGAATCGATGTTGCAGGATGGTAGACTTAGGAGTAACATCAGGAAATACTTTTTCAAACAGAGGCTGGTGAATAACTGGAAGAGCCTTCCAGTGCAGGTGTTGTGGACAAAAACAGTGGCAGAATTCAAAAATGCAAGGGTTAAACACACAGTCCTTTGAACTGTTGCAAGATCACTTATGCAGGTCTTAACTCTGAAGTCTCTTTTGACAGACAGACTTCGCTCAGTATGAAATATAGCTTTCAGGGTTTTAATTCGTGCCCAAAGATTATTTTACCCCCTCCGCTCCCTGGTTACCGATTTCAAATCATAAGAACATAAGAATTGCCGCTGCTGTGATCCATTGTGCCCGGCAGTCCGCTCACACGGCGGCCCTCTGGTCAAAGACCAGCGCCCTGAGACTAGCCCTACCTAAGTACATCCTATATAAAGTTTTGACTCTGACCTATAAGATGCATTAGCCAGTCACCTGCAAATTTAGCCCTGACTATTCCTCATCATCCTTCAGCTCTCTCCAATCTGTATCCAAGCATCGTTTTGTCTGTAGCCTCTGTTTCTTCTTATTTCCACTTTTTATTTGGGGACAGTCTATCAGCCCAATAGGACCCAGAGGTCTGATGGCACTTGTTAATTGAAGATACGAGACAAAATACTTTTTCTATTGCAGGCCCAATTTTATGGAACATTTATTTTACAGTTATTCTTTGGGAAACTTTTTCAGCTTACTGAATAAGTAAGTCAAGGGCAGAAGTTTTGTTAAGTTGTAAAGATGAATATTTTTGTTTTTAACTGTATCCCACATGTTTTGTGATTATGTGAGTTCTGTTATTGGCATAGTTAATTATGCAGAATATAAATTAATAAGCTAAACTAATGAGGTGCAATGTTAGGAATTACTGAATAGAGAATATTATAAAACTACTGTATAAATCCATGCTACAACCATACCAAGTACTGTGAGCAATTTAGCTATCCTAACTCAAAAAAAGATGTAAAAAACTTAGAAAGGGCACAGAGAAGAGTGACAAAAATGATAAAGGGGGCACATGGGATCTGTCAGAGAGAGAGTTTCCAAGTTTATTAAATAGTTTGATTTATCGCCTATTCAAAATTCTAGGCGATGTACAAATAGTTCAAAAATTTAGATAACATATCATTCAGACATACAATAAATTTGGGTAAAAAAAGTAAACTTATTTAAACAGTTATCAATACATTTACATCTACGTATAATAATAAAACAAAAGGGAAGTTATTTAATGGTTACATTTGTTGTTAAATTCAATAATAATTCAAGGGAAGTACATTAGGAAGGGAGACAATGACAATTTCCAAAGAAGATTAGATAAGCAATGCAGAAGATTTTAATCATTGAAAGCATCTGTAAATAGAAAACTTTTAAGTTTGGTCTTAAATTTGTCTAATGGTTATTGTGGATGGGCAGACTAGATGGGCCATTTGGCCTTTATCTGCCATCATGTTTCTATATGAGGAAAGGCTGAAGAGGTTAGGGCTTGCCAACTAGAAGAGAAGATGGACAGGGGGTAACTGAAGTTTATTAAATCAAGGCTGGCTTGGAAGAAGTTAACAGGAAACTTGTTTACCATTTCAAATAGTGCTAAGAGCAAGGCAGCAGTTTTTAAAAAGTGTTTATTTCTCAGTTAGGATAAAGTTAAAGTATGTGATTATGGTTCTGCCTTCAGTCACCCGTTGTAATGTTCACTGGATGACTGTGATGCTTTCATTTCCAGTGCTAACGTGGTATAGTAGGTTCTTAAACCCCCCAAAAAATTATCGTTGGGCTGGAGGTAATTATCAAAGTCGAAAATACAGCTGGATATAAAAACAGTTTACTAGTAGCCAGATGGGCAGCTCATGAAAAGATTCTGGACTCGGTGGAGCCTAGGCCTGACTCAGCTTTTCTTTTTAAAATTCTTTATTGAAATATTTTTGCACAACATAATAATAAGATGCTTGCAAGGAAAACAAAACAACCCCCCTCCTCTCAGTTCAGTGCTGACTCAGCTTTTCCAATGCTCTTCCTCCCTCGGATTCTGCTGCAGTGTCGCATAGTTCCTGGGTTCAGACTCATCCTCTGCCTGCTTCTCATGTACGGTAGCCTGGATGGCATTTGACAGTTTGGTTGCAGATTCCAGCTTCCTTTTCTTCTTCACATAGTGGAGGTGGGCCTTAGATTTTGTGTGTTCTTATAACAGCAAAAAAACAAAACCAGGCAACAACTTATTACTAAACAATCAATTAATGGAATGCTCCAACAGAAACAGCAATTTTTTTCATCAGAAAATGGCAGGATATTTACTTTTTATTCTATTATATTGTGAATATTTTTGTAGATTTATGACTATAAAACATAATATATTTTATCAGACTGTAGGAGAAACCCAAGCAAACGGCCATGATGAGATTAGCAAAAAACAGAGTCTTTAGTCTATTCCACAGCTTCTTCTAAGCTGCATGTGTGAACGTCCACCTTCCAATGTCCCAGTAGCACAGCTTAGTGGACAGATGAGGAAACAATGTGAATCTGAGGAAGGTGTGTGGATTGATACTTTTACTTTTGGGTCTACATGTATGAGTGTAGTTTGCCAAATGGTTAACAAGTAAGGTGAAGGAAGCTAAAAGAAAATCCTTCAGAAAGTAGAAGGATTGGACTGAAAATAATAGGAAACGACATAAGGAAAAGCCAGTCAAATAAAAAGCACTGTTAAGGAAGGCAAAGAGAGACCTTGAAAAAACATGAGTTAGACCTTTAGATGACATTTAATAGTGGAGAGATTAAGTCTTCACCGAGGCCCAGATTCTCAAAACTTTAGGTTGTCTTTAATGCGGTCACTAAACTGGTTTGGCCTGGATGCATTTTATCGGCAGATTATCAAAATGGCTTATCGCGGTCTTTAGTGAGCTTTCTAGGAGTCTCCGACACTGCCATGCAAATGGGCTCTTATCTTGTAGCATGTGTTTTGACTGTGGCTAATGGAAAAAAAAAGTTATTGTAGCAGTTTTTTGAGTATGTGTATTATAGCCCCCCTCGGCAGCGGGAGAGATACCCAATCTCTCCTGCTGCCAACCAACACACCACCCCAGCAGTGGGAGAGGTGCTCAATCTCTCCCACCGCCATCGAACACATCCCTCGGCAACAGGAGAGATGCCCAATCTCTCCCGCTGCCAACTAACACACACACCAACCCTCTAGGCCAATCAGAGCCTCAGGCCCCCACCTGGTGCATCCCAGGATGTACTGGGGAGGGGAAGGCCTACCATTTTGAAGAGGTGGCCCAGCTGGTTGGATGGGGTAGGCATCTAAAGTAAAATAAGGGGGAGAGGGGGAAGGTCAGAGGCACGAGAGGGGGGTGTTGCATGGTGGCAGGAGAGCGTGGGCATCTCTCCTGTTGCCGAGGGGGGTTGGGGGGGTGTTGGTTGATGGTGAGAGAGATTGGGTATCTCTCCCGCTGCTGGGGAGGTGTGTTGGTTGACTGTGGAAGAGACTGGGCATTTCTTCAACTGACGAGGGATGTGTTCGTTGGCAGCAGGAGAGATTGAGCACCTCTCCCACTGCTGGGGTGGTGTTTTGGTTGGCAGCAGGTTGGGTATCTCTCCCGCTGCCGAGGGGGGCTATAATACACATACTCAAAAAACTACTACAATAACTTTTTGTTGGTTTTTTGGGGGGTTGGTTTTTTTTTTTGTTTATTCTGTGCTTGAACCCATCACTATCACCAGCGATGAGCACATGAAAATTTTGCGAGTCTTTGCTATTCTCCGCCAACCTCATTTGCAGGAGCATTTTTTGGAGAATGACTCACTTTTTAAAAAATTACTACTTTAACGGCTGTGACATCAGCCCATCGATTTTTTATGCATTTTTTTGAGAATCTAGGCCTGAGGAAGATGTGGGGGAGATACCAGTGCCAGAAATGGTATTCACTGCTGATGAGTCAGAGAAACAAACAAATTCCTGTAACACTGGATGATACAATAGGGCGATTTGACAAACTGAAGAGTAGCAAATCATCTAGACTGGATGGTATACAACGCAGAGTGCTGATAGAATTAAAAAATGAACTTGCAGAACTATTGTTAGTAATTTGTAATTTTTCTTTAAAATGAAGCATAGTACCGAAAGACTAGAGGGTGGCCAACATGGCGCCGATTTTTAAAAAGGGTTCCAGAGGAGATCTGGGAAATTATAGACCGGTGAATCTGATGTCAGTGGCAGGCAAAATGGTAGAGACTATTATAAAGAACAAAATGACAGAACATATATGAAAGCATGAATTAATGAGAGAAAGCAAACATGGTTTTTAGTCAAAGGAAATCTTGCCTCACCAATCTATTGCATTTCTTTGAAGGGGTGAATGAACATGTGGATAAAGGTGAACCGGTTGATATTGTGTATTTGGATTTTCAAAAGGCATTTGACAAAGTACCTCATGAAAGACTTCTGAGGAAATTAGAAAGTCATGGGAAAGGAAGAAGGAGAAATTAGGTTCTTACCTGCTAATTTTCTTTCTGTTAGCTTGTAAACTGGTTTAGTTAAGGTGACCATATATCCCGTTTGAACGGGACTGTCCCCTTTTTAGATCCCCTGTCCCGTTGTCCCCACGTACAGCTTCAAGATGCTGAAATGTCCTGTTTTCAGGGATAGCGTCCCCAAGCTGTCCATGGGGACAACGGGACAGGCAATCGCTTCCCCTCCCTCTAGCGCCGAAGCCTGCCCCCCCACCCGGACTGGCCCCCGCTGCTGCTGCATACCGCCGCTTCAAACTCCCCCCCCCCCTGGTTTTGAAGGTGATGTTGGACCGGCACGCTTAACTGCCCTGTTCTCACTTCCTCTAATGCTGGCCCTGCAGCTCCGGACTTCCCCACACTCTTCCTGCAACAGCCGCCCGCCTAGGCAGGAACAGGAAGTTGCTGTTGCAGGAAGAGTTCCGGGGCAGGCCGAGGTTAGAAGTCTTCTCTGATGGATACAGCACCATGGCAGCCATAACATTAAAAATAATAGCGATCCAGGGGGGGGGGAGCAGGTGTGGGGAAGTCCAGAGCTGCAGGGCTGACGTAAGAGGGAGTGAGACCTGATGGTGCCGCAGGGTCCCGCTGGGGGTAGGGAGGAAGGAAGAAGAGGAACCAAAGCATCGGCAATTTGGGGGGAGCAGGTGTAGGGAAGTCCGGAGCTGCAGGGGAGAGTGTTGCTGTACCAAACTGGAGGGAGAAGGAAGATGAGGGAAGGAATGAAAGGAGATGCCATGGCTTGGAGGGAAGAAGAGATGCTAGGGCATGGAGGGAAGGAGGAAGGAAAGATGGAAGAAAAGGAGAGAGATACCAAGGAATCAGGGAACGGATGATGCCAGACCATGAGGTGGGAAGGAAAGAAAGGAGAAGAGAGAGATGCAAGAGCATAGGGGATGGGGTGGTGACAGAGAGAGAAAAATGGAGAGGTGTCAGAGCTGAAATCAATCATGTACAAAGGAGAGAAGGGGCACAGGATAGTTTATGGAAGGAGCACAGAAAAAGGGAAGATACCATATGGAAGAGAGAGAGGGCGGACACTGGATGGAAAGGGCAGAGAGGGCAGTGAATGGAAGGGCAAAACAGAGGGTGAACAGTAGATGGAAGGGGTAGAGAGAGGGAGACAAACACTGAATGGAAGTGTGGAGGAGAGGAGGGACAGCCGCTGGAAGGAAGTGAGGAGGAGAAAGAAAAAAGGGCACAAGCTGGATTGAGGGAAGAGGATAGAGTTAGATACTGGAAGGGGTGAGGGAAAGAGGTGGCAAGCTATAGGTAGACACAGTGAAAAGAGGGAAATTGAGGATTGAATATTAAAAAAAAATAATTTAGACAAGAGGCAGAAAATAAATTGAGAATGAAGACCAGGGAAGAACAGGAGGAAGGGAGCGGAGAGAGAGATGCCAGAGCAGGGGGGAAAGGGAGGAGACAGATACCAGACCTGGGAGGCGGAAAAGAGGAAGGAGACAGATATTAGATCTGAGGGGGGAAAAGGAGGAGAGAGATATGCTAAAATCTGCTGGGAGGGAGGAAGGAAAGAAGGAGAGAAAGAGGCAGAGAAAGAGGGGGGGATTGTAAGCAGATTAGAAAGACTACAGAGAGAAAGGCCTGGACGAAAGGGGAAGACAGGAGGCAGATGCAGGAATATGGGAGGTTCAAACAGAGAGAGAGAGAGAGGGGGAGACCTGGAACAAAGGTACAAAGGAGAACTGACCCTGGATCTGGGGAGGGTAATAGAGGGAAAAAAGAGAGAGACCTGGACCCAAAGGAGGATGGGGCTGGATTGTGAAAGAAATGTTGGATGCAAAAGAAAGAAAGATTGGATGCACAGTCAGAAGGAAGTGCAACCAAGAGACTCATGAAATCACCAGACAACAAAGGTAGGAAAAATGATTTTATTTTCAATTTAGCGATCAAAATGTGTTTTGAGAATTTATATCTGCTGTCTATATTTTGCACTATATTTGTCAATTTTTCTATAGTTACTGAGGTGACATTGCATATTTTAAAGTAATCTGCCTTGACATCTTTGAAAAAAAACCCTGAAACTTGTAAATGATAATTAACATTTTCTCTGCGTACAGTGTGCTTTGTGGTTTTTTAAAAAATATATTTTATGTTTACCATTATGAATTAATAAGATATTGTGTGTACATGAAAATGAATAAAAGAAATTGGGGGTGGGGCGGGACTGAATATTAATAGATGTCCCATTTTGATGAAAAAAATAAATACAGTAATCACATTAGGTTTAGTCCTTACGAATGGGTTATATGCCTCACTGCTACCAGTAGGTGGAGACTGAGCACAAACTTGTATATCAGGCTAGAATCTGCCTAGCAACTCAGTCTGCCGAATAGCCAAGCAGAACCTAAGAAAGATTTCAACTGAAAACAGTATAACACACTCCGAATGAAAAAAAACAACAAATACTTATAAACTACTGTTGGAGCATGTGTAGAACTTAATCCTGGTATAGAAAACATCCCCACAGCTCACCAGCTAAGCCATAGCTGCTGTTCTTACTTCTTCCCAGCCCTAGAAAAATTCTAGAACCTGCAGAAAAAACAAAATCTGCACACGAGCAAAACAAAAACACTCAATCACTGCACAAAGACAGACAAGGTGGGGGTCTATAGCAGTCTACAAGCTAACAGAAAGAAAATTAGCAGGTAAGAACCTAATTTCTCCTTCTGCATCGTTTGTTGGACTGGTATAGTCCTTACGAATGGGACGTACCAAAGCAGTACCCATTGAGGGTGGAACCCCCGAAGGGCTGACACCAGAACACGTTCACTGAATACCATGTCCCGACGCGCTTGAACATCCACATGGTAGTGTCTTACAAAGGAATGCAGAGAAGACCAAACTGCCTTGCACAAGAGAAGATTCAGCCCAAGAAACTTCCTGACCCCTAGTGGAATGAGCCTTAAGAAATTCTGGAACAGGTTTCTTCTTCAGAAGATAAGCGGAAGCAATAGTCTCCTTGATCCAGAGCGCAATAGTAGCCTTAGAAGCGCCATCCCTCTTACGAGGACCCGCTAGAAGGACAAAGAGATGAACTGATTTCCTGATCTCCTGGGTCCTCTGCACATAAGAGAGAAGAGCCTTCCTGGCCACCCAACACCGGGAGGACCACTGCCTGATTGACATGAAATGAAGAAACTACCTTTGGCAGAAAGGAAGGAACAGGTCTCAAGACAACCTGCTCCCTAGAAAACTCCAAGAAGGGAGCCCTACAAGAGAAAGCCTACAGCTCAGAAACATGTCTAGCTGAAGTAATAGCCACCAAGAAGACCGCTTTACGAGTAAGATCCTTCAAAATGCAGTCACCCAACGGTTCAAAAGGAGGGCGCACTAGATTCAGATCCCAAGATGGAACAGAGGGTCGTATGGGAGGCTTGAGCAACTTGGCTACCCGCAAGAGGCGAATCACATCAGGAATGGCAGTCAAACGCTGACCTTTCAATAACCCCTGAAAGGCTGACAAGGCTACAAGCTGAACCCAGAGAGAAGACCAAGTCAGTCCCCTATCCAGGCCATCCTACAAGAACTCTAACATGTTTGGCAGGGAAGTGCAAAAAGAGACCACTCCTCAAATAGATGCCAAACCCTCACATAAGCCCGAGAGGTGGAAAGCCTCCGGGACCCCAAGAGAGTTGAGATCACTTTATCTGAATACCCCTTCTTACCCCTTTCAAGAGCCAAGCCAAAATGGACCCGGATAAAACACTGGAATGGGACCCTGAGTTAGAAAGTCATCCAAGAGAAGCAGAGGAAGAGGATCTGCCACCAGATGCCTCGCTAGATCCGTGTACCACAGTCGCTGAGGCCAATTCAGAGCCACCAGAATCACAAGGCCCAGATGGCAAATTATGCGGAGAACTCTGCCCACTAAAGGCCACAGAGGAAACACATACATCAGCTCTTCTGTTGGTCATATTTGAACCAGAGCATCCAGGCCCTCGGCCTGACCGTCTCTGTGACGACTGAAGAAGCGGGATGCTTTGGCGTTGACACTTATGGCCATCAAGTCTATGAGGGGCTGACCCCAAGACTGCACTATCAACTGAAAAGCCACTGGGCTAAGACACCACTCTCTGGGATCTAGCACTCGATGACTTAGGAAGTCCGCTTGAACATTCTCCACTCTGACTATGTGGGAAGCCGAGATGTCCTGAAGGTGAAATTCTGCCCAGACCATAAAGCAGAGCCGCCTCCTGCACCACCAAAGTGCTCCTGGTGCTCCCCTGATGATTGACATAGGCCACCGCCATGGCATTGTCCGACAGAACCCTGACATGCCCATCAGAAAGGACTGGAAGGCTAACAGCACCAGACGGATGGCTCTGGTTTCCAAGACATTGATCGACCAGGAAGCCTCCTCCGAGGACCAGGTGCCCTGAGCTGAGTGACCTAGACACTGAGCTCCCCAACCTAAAAGATTGGCATCCGTGAGCAGCACCGTCCACTGCGGCTGGTCCAGACTCGCCCCTTGTACAAGATGGGAGGTCTGGAGCCACCACCGAACACTGCACTGAGCCAAGCCTGGAAACGGAACAGGATGAGCTAGACTGTGCCTCTGAGGCAACCACCACCAAAGAAGAGCATACTGAAGAGGACGCTTGTGGGCTCGTGATCACCTCACCACATCGAGGGAAGCCACCATCAACCCCAAGACTTGGAGGAAATCCTGCACCTGAGGACACCGGGATGCCATAAGAAGGCGAATTTGAGATTGTAATTTGTTTCCCCAGGCCTCCGGAAGGAAGAACTTCCCCAAGGAGGTGTCGAACAGCACTCCTAGATACTCCAGGTGCGGAGAAGGAGACAACCGGCTCTTGGCAAGGTTGACTAGCTATCCCAGCGACTGCAAAAACTCCACCACCCGAACCGTGACCCAGGTGCTCTCCTAGAACGACTTCGCTCGAATCAACCAGTCATCCAGGTAGGGATGAACTAGAATGCCCTCTTTTCGCAACGCCGCTGCAACAACCACCATCACCTTGGTGAACTTCAGTGGAGCCGTGGCCAGAGCAATGGGAAGTGCACAAAAGTGATAGTGTTGCCCCAAGATTGCAAAGTGAAAGGAAGGGATAATGGGAGGCCCGAATAGGAATGTGTAAGTAGGCCTCGGTCAGATCTAGAGAGGTCAGAAACTCTCCCGGCTGAACTGCCAGAATCACAGACCGCAGAGTTTCCATGCGGAAGGAAGGCACATGAAGAGCCCTATTGACCCCCTTCAAATTTAGGATGGGTCAAAAGGTCAACCACTGCTGACAAGACTCCCCCACCGCTCCGGCCTGCATAACGCTTGCACAGGCTGGCCACGAGTACCTTGCGTCTGGAGCACAATGAGCATTTTTTTCCCCCTTAAAAAGTGCTCTTTGTGCTGAAAAACACCCTAACTATAATAAAAGTGCTGGTTAGATGAGAAAAAAACAATACAAATGGCAGTTTTAAAGGGAATTGAGCTCTTTAGACTGGCGGAAAGAACAGAAAAAAATCCAACAAAAACTGCAGCTTTTTGCCCTTTAGACTGGCACACCTCATAATTATATTTTTTTTCTCACTTAGTCAGAACAGAATCCATAGCTCTCAAAGCTGACCAACCAGGGGGGCCAGGTTGCCAACTGAGGCACCTCTACAAAAATGTGGGGAGGAAGGTGGGGGGAGAGACCCAGCAACGAGACCCGCCGAGTTTAACACCCCTGAGGTTGGATGGATCCCCAAACAGAACCTGTCCAAGCTCTAGCCGACACAAAAGGGGAAACCAGGAGTCCAAAACAAAATTCCATCAGTACTAAGAGGGGAGCCGAATTAGTCTTACCATCTGCTTAATGGAGACTGAGGAAGACTGAATTGCTAGGCAGATTCTAGCCTGATATACAAGTTTGTGCTCAGTCTCCACCTGCTGGTAGCAGTGAGGCATATAACCATTTGTAAGGACCAGTCTACCAAGCGATACAGAAATGTCCTTTTATGGATTGAGAACTGGTTGAAAGACAGAAAACAGAGAGTGGGTTTAAATGGTCAATATTCTCAGTGGAGAAGGGTAGATCATGGAATCTGTGCTAGAACCAGGTTTTTTTTTTTACATATTTATGTGATCAATGAAGTAATCAAATTTGCTGATGACACAAAGTTGTTAAATCGCAAGAGGATTATGAAACATGCAAGAGGACTTTGTGAGACTGGGCATCAAAATGGCAGATAACATTTAACGTGAGCAAGTGCAAAATAATGAATGTGGGAAAGAGGAACCCGAACTATAGCTATGTGATGCAGGGTTCCACATTAGGAGTCGCTGCCCAGGAAAAGGATCTACAGTAGGTGTCATCACTGATGATACATTGAAACCTTCTGCTCAGTGTGTTCTGGAGGTCAAGAAAGCAAACAGAAGGTTAGGAATTATCAGGAAAGGAATGGGTAGATGTAAATCATTTGTTTACTCTTCCAAAAATGTAGTAGTAGTAAATCTAAAACAACTGGAGAGAATATTTTTTCAATCAATGTGTAGCTAAACTCTGGAATTCATAAGCACAGAATGTGGTGAAAGCAGTTAGCTTAGCAGGGTTTTTAAAAAATCTATAATCCATTATTAAGATAGACTAGAGAAAATCCACTGCTTATTTCTAAGATAACCAGCATTAAATCTGTTTTACTCTTTTGGAAGCTTGCCAGGTGTTTATGACCAGGAATAGCCACGGTTGAAAATAGGATACTGGACTTGATGGTCCTTCGGTCTGTTTCAGTATGGCAACTCTATGTTCTTATGTTATACACCCATGAGGGGATGTAGGAACAGTGAGTATGTACAAATGTATGTTTGAAGGGGGTGGGGGAGTATGTATTATGACGATAATGATGGTGTTTGTGTGTAAGAGTCACAGCGGAGGAAGATAGATGCGAGACATTTATTCCAGGAAGATGGTGGTCATCTGTGGAAGGCTGGCAGAGTTCACATGTTCCAGCTAGCACATATGGACACCCTGTCGAGGTGTGTGCTGAACTGGCTCTTGTAAGTAGAGTTCACAGGATACCGGACACATTTTCTGATCACAACAACCCAGTCTTTAGAGGGTATTTCCAGGGTCTACTTTAAATGTGCCTGCCTAACCTTCAAGATCCTCCACGGTATCCTTCCTCCTTTTATCCCTCTATCCTGGAATTCCTCAAATCCAACCTCCACTAGATCCACTCAAAAATTAAAACTATCCTACCCCTCCTTAAAAGGCATCTCCCTTGTTGGTAAACTTGGCTCTTCCCTCCCTTTCAGAATCACTCAGCTCTGGAACAGTCTCCCTTCCCCTCTCCGCAATTTGAGCCCCCTTCTACCATTCCGTAAGCATCTGAAGACCTGGCTCTTCTCCAGAACGTAACCCCGTCCCGCTCCTGGCACTCTCACACCAACCTCTCTTCTCTCATACTTATATAATTCCACTGGAGTTCCGTTCCTTCCCTAACCATGTAAACCGTGTCGAGCTCCATCTGCGGAGATGATGCGGTATATAAACCCAAGATTTAGATTAGATTAGATTAGATTAGGGTACTAAGATCCATTCTTGCTCTCTTCAGAACATTACCTGCCCACCGTTCATCCCCAATGAGAATTTTATTGCACAGTTCACACGTATGACGAGTCCACTTGCCCTCAGTGATACTGCTCTGCATCATTACAGGTTCTATTGTTGGTTTCTGACCCTGTAAAGGAAAAGACAGGCAAGATAAAAGTTATAACCAAGTCAAACAAACACTAATTCTCACTGCAAATAAGAAAATCGGACTCTGAGCTCAGAAACATCTCTCCTTAGGTGATGGAGTCTGCTTCCCAGGTCAGCAGAGCTGGAGGTCACTGCTTAAGGGCCAGAACTGGGGCCGATGAGTGCAGGACTTTTATCCACAAGGATTTACCTGAGGAATCATAGATTTAGCTAACTCAGCAATTGTTTCTCTAGTAACATCCCACAGTAATGACTGCAAACGTGCTGAGAAAGATAAACTAGAAATTATACCTGTGCTTTGAGCTGCCGCCTCGACCAGACTGGGATTCCTCTAAAGAGATCCAGAACCTGTGCCTATTAGTGTAATTCCAGTCACCTGGAATAGTAACTACCGCTGTCTTGAGGATCTCTAAATCTCCCACCCTCACATGTGATCAATTTTCAAGCCCCATGACTGAAGCGCCAGTATAGGCAAACTGTATGCACATGGCTAAGATAAAGAAACTCTTGTGTCAGGACTGAACAGGAAAAGGACCTGAGTGTACTGATAGGACACTGAAACCGTCAGTGCAATGTGCGGCAGCAGCGAAGAAAGCAAATAGAATGCTAGGCATGATAAAGAAGGGAATACAAGTAGATCAGAGAACGTTATAATACCGCTCTACAGAGCCTTGGTCAGACCGCACCTGGAATACTGCGGTCCAGCATTGGTCTCCATACCTAAAGAAGGATATAAAACTGCTAGAGAGGGTGCAGAGACGAGCAACGAAGCTAGTGAAAGGTATGGAGAACCTGGACTACGAGGAACGACTTAGGAGACTGGGGTTGTTCTCCCTTGACTACGAGGGGATCTGATCGAGACTTTCAAAATACTGAAAGGATTCGACAAAATGGAGCAGGGAAAGCAGTTATTTACAATGTCCAATGTGACACGGACAAGAGGACATAGACTGAAGCTGAGGGGGGGACAGGTCCAGGACGAATATCAGGAAGTTCTGTTTCACGCAGCGAGTGGTGGACACCTGAATGCTCTCCCAGAGGAAGTAATTGCAGAATCCACTGTTCTAGGATTTAAGGGTAAACTAGATGCACATTAGAGAATGACACGGTGAAAAAATTGGTCCCCGTCACCGCCCCGTCCCCGTCTCACCATCCCCGTCACCGCCCCGTCCCCGTCTCACCAACCCCGTCACCGCCCCGTCCCCGTCTCACCATCCTCTTCACCGCCCCGTCACCGCCACTGCCACCCCATTCACCGCCCCGTCACCGCCACTGCAATCCCATTCACTTTTCTTTATTTACGTATAAAGGAAACATTCTTTAAAACTTTAAAACTTAGTTAAATATTAGTTAATAACTATACAAAAACAAAACACGCAGAGAAAAAATTAATTAATAAAAATTCTCAAAACTGACACATTTTGATCACTAAATTTAAAATAGTTATTTTTCATACAGTTTTTCAATCACTAATCTTCCACCACCCCTGGGGCTAGCAATGCAAAAACAAACACGACATGTACTTTAAATGCTGCCGTGATTAGCATAGTGACCGCGGCTACGGCTGCAAGTCTCCCCTCCCCCCAGCGATCACGGCAGGAGGGCACCCAACCCCTCCTGTAGACCCCCCCAACGGCCCTCCCGACAATCGCAGCACCCAACCCCTCCTGCCGGTCCTCCCAATGGCCTCCCCTAAGATCGCCGCAGGAGGGTACCCAACCCCTCCTGCTGGACCCCCCCCAACGAACCCTCCCACCCCGGAACCCCCTTAGTCTTACTTTTCAAGTTGGACCGGACAGCTCCTCGCTCGTCTGGCCAGCAGGCCTGCCTCCGTCCAAATGAGGCGGGCCCGCCCCTACCCTGCCCAACCCACAGGATCCTAGGGCCTGATTGGTCTAGGCACCTAAAGCCACTCCCGCTATAGGAGGGGCCTTAGGTGCTTGGGCCAATCAGGCCCTAGGATCCTGTGGGTTAGGCAGGGGAGGGGAGGGGCGGGCCCGCCTCATTTGCACGGAGGCAGGCCTGCTGGCCAGACGAGCGAGGAGCTGTCCGGTCCAACTTGAAAAGTAAGACTAAGGGGGTTCCGGGGTGGGAGGGTTCGTTGGGGGGGGGGTCCAGCAGGAGGGGTTGGGTACCCTCCTGCCGGCGATCTTAGGGGAGGCCATTGGGAGGACCGGCAGGAGGGGTTGGGTACCCTTCTGCTGCGATTGGCAGGAAGGGTTGAAATGACAAATGAGGAGCACGGTGAAATAGCGGTTCCTAGAAGGGGGTACATTGGCCCGCGGGGACAAACCTGTTCACCGTTTCCGCGGTCGGTGAATGGCCTTGTCCCCGTCACCGCAGCGACTGCTAGTTTTCTTCCCCGTTTTCGGCGGTGACCCGCGGCTTAAATGCGGTGGCCGCGGGTAAACCGTCACCGTGTCATTCTCTAATGCACATCTCCTTAAGAGTTTTCACTATGTGGGGTATTCTGAACCACCCTTGGATACCCTGTATCAGATAAATGATTATTGTGTTTCTTCACGGCCCTCAGAGATGCCACCAAGGGTTCACATGATCATAACCCCTGGCTTTATGCACCCAATCATCACCAGGTCGATATTAGTGCAAAAACTAGTATAAAGTTTTAAGATGAACTACTTTAGTTAACTTTTGAAATTGACTTAAAATAATAAATATTGATAAAGAATATTAAATCAATACTTAGCTTAACCGGGGTGGTGGTTGACAAGGGATATAACAGCCAACATGTTTCACCTGTAGAGGGGGTTTCCTCAGGGCTACTATCCCTACAACAAAAGACTAGCTTTAGTGAGGGGAATGGTAAGCATGATATTGAAAAACATCCACACTAGTTATACAACTATAAACTCGTACCTTTCTGTTGTATTGTTGTTCACGACATGACCACCCGATCTAAGTTCTCAAGATGGCCGCGGCATGGTATAGAAATCTTTAAATATCCCCAAACCGGAAGCGGGGTGTGCAGGGGGAGGGACCTAAAGTCACAACCCACTACGTCACCGCAACCCCCAGGGGGACCTAAGGACAACGTTTTGAATCAAATTTCTATCCAACAATACAACAGAAAGGTACGAGTTTATAGTTGTATAACTAGTGTGGATGTTTTTCAATATCATGCTTACCGTTCCCCTCACTAAAGCTAGTCTTTTGTTGTAGGGATAGTAGCCCTGAGGAAACCCCCTCTACGGGTGAAACATGTTGGCTGTTATATCCCTTGTCAACCACCACCCCGGTTAAGCTAAGTATTGATTTAATATTCTTTATCAATATTTATTATTTTAAGTCAATTTCAAAAGTTAACTAAAGTAGTTCATCTTAAAACTTTATACTAGTTTTTGCACTAATATCGACCTGGTGACGATTGGGTGCATAAAGCCAGGGGTTATGATCATGTGAACCCTTGGTGGCATCTCTGAGGGCCGTGAAGAAACACAATAATAATTTATCTGATACAGGGTATCCAAAGGTGGTTCAGAATACCCCCATAGTGAAAATTTGCATTCTCCTTGTATTAATCACCAGTTAAGCCTATTATCGAATTCATCTCCTTAAGAGTGGCATAGAGTGGTAAGGGTAAATTAGATTCACATCTCCCTTGAGAAGCATACAGTGATATGGGGACTAAAACTATGCCAGGGTACACCTGGCGGGGCCTCCGCGTGGATCACCGGACTTGATGGACCCAGGGTCTGATCCGGAGATGGCAATTCTTATGTTCTTATGAAGCCAAATTTCAAAATACTATGACATTTGGAACAAAATGTAGCTTTAAAAGTACCTATGGTCTCAGTATTTTGAAAACTGATCTGAAATATGGATATCAACACACCATTTAAATCACTAAATAAGCAGATAGTATCAAAATCTTTGTGGGCTCGATAAGGTGAGGAGTGGGGGCAGGCCAAAATGTATATGGATAGCAATGCAATTCAGCCACTATCTGGATAAATTATGAATTTATTTCAAGCCTGCAAAATATATGGCTCAATCTGTCAAATCTGTTTTGCTACTTAGGATCTTGCCAAGTACTTAGGATCTGGGTTGGCCACTGCTGGAAACAGGATACTGAGCTTGATGGACCTTTGGTCTGTCCCAGTAGGGCAATTCCTAGGTTCAACATCAGGGTTTTGCTTAAGCTGGTGACTGCGGTAATTGATTTAGTGCATGCTATATGCTAAGACAACCCAAGGAATATAATAGGTGTCTTAGCATTTTAGGGGTGTTCTTTAGTTTTTGGAGCTGAGATGCATTTATATTGGCACCAAATCTTTCTGTCTTTCAATGGAGAAAATGCTTTTACAGCCAGGTGTATATGATGAATGGAATTTTTCCACAAAGCATTTTCATTAAAGTACCTGGAGGAAGCTGTTTACAAGCTGAAGAGCAGGTTTCACTATATCTTCCTCCCAATCTGAAATATTAGTAACATCCAAACCATAGACAGCAGGTATGTTGGGTCCAGGACCTGCAACACGAACCATTTTTAATTATTTCTATAACCACACAATCCAAGGTTCTCAGTGGTGTACAATAAAAACATAAAAACCTCCTGATTCATTAGCAATAGGGTGCAGAAGTATCAGAATCAGGGCTAGATGGTAGTTCTTCTCTGTGGAACACAGTCAGAATAACAAGCGCCTGATCATACATTGTACAAAATTCACCAACCATCCCAACCTTTTATTTGCGAGTGTTAATTAAAATGCAAAGGGTCATGAACTTGGCTTGGGAAATAAATCGGCCAATGCATGGTGCTGGCCTCAGTGGGAGTTAGATCTGTTATTTGAAGTGATTCCAATGATTGGATTGGCAGAGAAGCAACATCAGCCCATGGTCCTTCCTCCCTGTGCACTTTGATCTTGGTCAATGGACCTGCTCTGTTGTCTTAATATGGTTGGATATGCCTGGGAGGACATGATTAGGTTTGGGAAGGATGAGTTCATTTGCGGGCTTTAAAATCCACCAGATCCTCCCAAGCAGAGTTTGGGGTGGGTTACAGCAACTAGACAACAGAAATTGTTTGGACACACTATTTTGTTTAATTATTGTTATTCGCCTAGAATCTACTATGAGATTAGTGCAGAATAGAAACAAATAAGAATAGAATCAAATCATTGATACAATTTCAGCAGGCTTGAGTAGTGATACTACTATTAATTATTTCTATAGCGCAGTGGTCTCAAACTCAAACCCTTTGCAGGGCCACATTTTGAATTTGTAGGTATTTGGAGGGCCTCAGAAAAAAATAGTTAATGTCTTATTAAAGAAATGACAATTTTGCATGAGATAAAACTCTTTATAGTTTATAAATCTTTCCTTTTGGCTAAGTCTTAATAATAATATTGTCATTTATAGCTAAAGAGACATATGATCAAGAAACTTATATTTTACTTTTGTGATTATGATAAACATACTGAGGGCCTCAAAATAGTACCTGGTGGGCCACATGTGGCCTCCGGGCTGCGAGTTTGAGACCACTGCTATAGTGCTACCAGAGTCACAAAGAAGAAGAAAAGAGCTTACAATCTAAACAGGATGTCATGGATACAGTTAAGGGGAAGGGTTAATCAGCTGGTACAGTTCGGTACATTCAGTCAAAGTAATTACTAAGGCTGAAAGAAGATTAAACATTTTAATCAAAATTAATCACATTGTGCAGTAGTGATTGACAGTAAGATATTTTAAAAGAAAATAACAGAAATAATTCCTGAAATCAAGCATAAGCCACTTGTTTATTTGCAATATTAAACATTAACTGTACCAGTTGGTGACTGAATATTATTCCTATACAGCTAATAATCTCTACCCACTGTTAACCTCTTTTTCATATTCTGAAATCTCTTTAGCCTCAGACTTGGGGGGGTCAGAAGAAATGTTCAAGTCTCCTCTCATCACGTTTGGCTGAAAAACCTCCCTGGTTTTTATATCTTACTTTTCCAGTCACATACCAGTCTTTAATGGCAGCAAACACTTCTTAAGATACTCCATAGTCCGAACGCTTTAACCGAATCATCCGGTGTAGTAGAGAGCACTTCTCTCCACTCTCCTCTCTGCCACCCTCACGCCCTCCCTTCCCTCCGTACCTCTTTAAATCTTCAGCAGTATGAGCAGCTTCTGAGGCATTGGCTTTCCCTCTGATGTCACTTCCTGGCCCCACAACCCAGAAGTACTCAGACTGGGAGGAGGTGACTAGTGGTGTGCCCCAGGGCTCGGTACTTGGACCAATCCTATTTAATATTTATATCAATGACCTGGAAGACGGAATATCCAGTGAGATCATTAAGTTTGCAGACGACACAAAGCTATTCCGGGCAATCAGATCGCAGGAGGATATCGAGGAAGTCCAGAGCGACTTGTATCGGTTAGAGAAATGGGCAGAGCAATGGCAGATGAAGTTCAACGTGGAGAAATGCAAAGTAATGCATTTAGGTAATAAGAATAAGGAACACGAGTATAGAATGTCAGGCGCAACTCTGGGTAAGAGCGAACAAGAAAAGGACCTGGGTGTACTGATAGATAGGACCCTGAAGCCGTCGGCACAATGCGCGGCAGCGGCAAAGAAAGCAAACAGAATGTTAGGCATGATAAAGAAAGGAATCACGAGTAGATCGGAGAAAGTCATAATGCCGCTTTATAGAGCAATGGTCAGACCACACTTGGAATACTGTGTCCAACATTGGTCTCCCAACCTAAAGAAGGATATAAAACTACTGGAGAAGGTTCAGAGACGAGCAACGAAGCTAATAAGAGGTATGGAGAACTTGGAATATGAGGAACGACTCAAGAAACTGGGACTGTTCTCCCTTGAGAAGAGGAGGCTGCGAGGGGACATGATCGAGACGTTCAAAATACTGAAAGGCATCAATAAAATAGAGAAGAAAAATAAATTATTTACATTGTCCAACGTGTCACGGACAAGAGGACATGGTTTGAAGCTAAGGGGGGACAAGTCCAGGACAAATGTCAGGAAGTTCTGCTTCACACAGCGAGTGGTGGACGCCTGGAATGCTCTCCCAAAGGAGGCTATTAATGAATCCACTGTGTTAGGATTCAAAGGCAAATTAGATGCGCATCTCCTTACGAGAGGCATAGAGGGTTATGGGTGACTAAAACTACATCAGGTATATACCGGATAGGGCCTCCGCGTGTGCGGATCGCCGGACTAGATGGACCATGGGTCTGATCCGGAGATGGCAGTTCTTAAGTGATTTCAGAGGGAGGCAGGCCAGAACGAGCAGCAGGCTAGAGTGGTTGCTCGTGCTGGTGAAGATTTTAAAGAGCTACGGGGGTGGGTGGAGAGGTGCTAGCTCATGGGGCAGTCCGCCCCTGCCCCCCCTTAATACACCGCTGCACACCCACCCTCTCGTACACATCCTCTCCTCCACAAAACACACCACATTTCCCCACATACCCAACACTTCGATCTTCAGACACTATCACCCCAAGGTCCCTCTCACCTCCCTTGGATGTCTACTCCTCAAATGCATCATTCTGCATTTCTTTGTATTGAATTTTAGTTGCCAGACATTAGACCATTCTTCTAACTTTTGAAGATCCTTTTTCATGTTTTCCACTCCCTCCACTCTGTTACAAATCTTGGTATCTGAAAAAGGCAAACCTTTCCTTCTAACCCTTCGACAATGTTGCTCACAAATCAGCCCCAGCACCGATCCTTGAGGAGCTCTACAACGCACCTTTTCTTCCTCCAAGTGAATTCCATTAACCACCACCCTCTGGCATCCGTTTTTCAACCAGTTTTCAATCCAGTTCACCACTTTGGGCCCTAACTTCAGCCAATCAAGTTTATTTAGGAGCCTCCTATGATGAACCGTGTCGAAGGCTTTGCTGAAATCTAAGTAAATTACAAATAGCACAAGTCACCCAATCAAAAAAATCAATCAGGTTTGATTGGTACGATATACCTTTAGTAAAGCCATGTGCCTCGGATCCTGTAACCCATTAGATTTGAAGAAATTCCCTATCTTTCCTTCAGCAAAGCTTCCATTAATTTTCCAATAACCATTTGTTGCAGCAGACCATTTGCAGAATAGGCAACCGGAATGAAGAGGGTGATGTCATAAAGGGCTACCATGTGCTAAAGTCCAAATAAGCTGCTACTTTGTGTCTATTGGGTAAATTTAGGACATTGGGAATAGATGTTACAGTGTTTGCTTGGTTTGTATTTTAATTCCAACAATGCGCGATTCGAATACAAGGACGATGGGATAAACATGTAGGTTCGCTCCGGGGAAATGCTTAAAAAGAGGGTTCTTGTTGAGGAAGGGTTCTTGGAGTGGGTTTGCTCCGGGAAATTCTTAGAGGGAGGGTTCTTTGAGTGGGCAGACTTGTTGGGCCGATGGCCCTTTTCTGCCATCATACTCTATGTTTCTAAATGACCAAGTATCTGAAGTTGTACCCATTTGCAAGGGGGGTTCCTTAGGGGTCTGTGTTGCCGGCATTAATGTTTAACTTGTATCTGGTATCATTAGGAAATGTATTTCAACATTTAAAAGTGATTTCCAGGTTTTTTTTGCAATGGATGACTAGACAATGGAGCTGCAACCAAAACTGTCAATACACAGATCAAGTTTCAAGTTCAAGTTTCAAGTTTATTAGATTTTAATATACCGACCATCAAGCAAATATCTGGACGGTTTACATTAAATTTAAAAAAGACAGATAAGAATAAGAACAATTGAAGAATTATTTAGTAATTTGAATAATATATAGTGAACATTAAAGACATTAACAAGATGGACTTGACAGTGAGGATAGAGGGAATGGATGGGTAAAGTTACATTGTAGGTAGAAAAAGGAGAAAGAGGGGTTGGGAGAAAAACAAGTTGGATGGGGATAAAATATATGAAATGTTTATAAAAGAGAGAAATTAAATAGAAGAGAAATTAAAAAGAGAGAAATTAAATAATAAAGAAGGCATCACGAAATAAAAATGTTTTTAAGTTTTTCTTAAATTTGTCAAGATGTTGTTCGTCTCGAAGTGGTTGTGGAAGAGAGTTCCATAATGTCGGGGCTGTTACCGCAAAATTTATTTTTCGTGTGTAGTAAAACTCTTTTATAGACAGAATCAATAAGAGATTTTGATTTGAAGATCTCAAAGTTCGAGTTGCGCGCTGAGGAATGAGAAGTTTGTGAAGATATAGCGGCAGGTGAGAAGATTTTATTTTAAATGACAAAAGGATAATTTTGTAGGTGATTCGATGCGTCACGGGTAGCCAGTGAGCTTCTTTCAGAGCTGGCGTAACATGATCATATTTACCTAGGTTATAGATGAGTTTTATTGCGGTGTTTTGTATAAGTTGAAGACGTCGAATTTCTTTTTGTGGGAGGCCATTGAGTAGGGAATTACAGTAATCCAGGTGAGAGATGATTAAAGAATGGACAAGAATTTTGATAGATTCGGTTTCTAAAATTGAGGTCAATGAACGAATTATGCGTAGTTTAAAGAAACATGTTTTAACTACTATGGTCATGGAATGATAGATCTTTATCAATGATAACTCCTAAGATTTTTATTTTTGTCTCCATTTGAATTGGGATTGATTTAATATAAATTTTTTCTGGGAGAAATTCAGAATTTTTGGTTGAAAATAGAAGACCACGAGATTTATCTATGTTGAGAGAAAGTTTATTAGAATGAAGCCAATCGTTTATGGAGTCCAGTTTATTGTTTATATCTTTTATGTCGGACGTATTGGAAATATTGATTGGGTGAAGGAGTTGTATGTCGTCTGCATAGGCAAAGATCGTGAATCCGATAGATTGTGCTAAAGTTAAGAGTGGAGATAGAAAGATATTAAATAGTAATGGGGAAAGAATGGAACCTTGCGGGACCCCATACGTTAATGATATAGGTGGAGAGGTTTCATTCCTGGCAAAGACTTTAAAGCTGCGTTCTTGAAAGTAAGATAAAAACCAAGATAGTGCCATTCCTGTGATACCGCACTCTTTAAGTCTATTTAGGAGAAGCGAATGGTCAATGGTGTCAAAGGCTGCAGATAGGTCAAGTGAGATAAGAAGGACAGATTTTTGGTAGTCAAGATAGTAGTGTAGAGTTGAAATAAGGCCTAGCAGAGACAGTTCAGTTGAATGTGATGAACGAAAGCCTGTTTGGCAGGGATGTAAAGCGAAAGTTTTTTCAATGAATTCTGACAATTGTGTGTGTATGATGACGGATTACAAATTGGCACTCAATCTTACAAAGACTGATGTAATGTTGAATGGGACGGATGACGACTATAGGTGGCCTCAATATGTTGAAATCAATAATATGAGAATTCCAAAACATAAGCAACTTAAGATACTGGGGGATTGGTTAGATGCTACCTTGAGTATGCAGGCACAGGTGTTGGCTATGATCAGTGCTTAGTAGATTAAAAGTGATGTTGCCACATTATGATTTTAGGATTGCTGTGCAAACTGTTATCATTCAACGATCAGATTACTGTAATGCGTGGATCTGGGGATTACGGCTGCCAGATGTAAAGCTTTGCAAGTTGTTCAAAATGTAGCAGCTCGGTTGATCCGTGGAGGAAGCATATTTCACCTTTACTGAAACAACTTCATTGGTTACCAGTGAAATATTGGATTGTTTAAAAAATCAACAAAAGAACTTTATAAAGTGATACACTTTTATATCCTCTGGTATCCAACTTAGATGCAGGAAGTATATCAACCAGGTCACGCACTGAGGTCAGAAGCGCCATTATGGGTAGTTAGTGAAGGGCTGACAAGTTTCAAGTTTATTAGGTTTTTATATACCGCCTATCAAGCATTTTCCCTATCTGTCCCGGTGGACTCACAATCTATCTAACGTACCTGGGGCTATGGAGGACTGAGTGACTTGCCCAGGGTCACAAGAAGCAGCACGGGGTTTGAACCCACAACCCCAGGGTGCTGAGGCTGTAGCTTCAACCACTGCGCCACACACTCCTCATTACGCAAAAATGAGGGCTTCAGTAATCTCAGTGGCAGGGGTGCTACTATGGAATAATCTGACCAGGTTACTTAGGATGCTCTCTGACATTCAGAGATTTAAAAAGGTATTAAAAACAACTATTTATAGAGGCCTTTTCTTGAAAGCTGCTCACTTTAATACTGTTGAAGAATTTTTTAAAAAAATATTCATTGTATTGTTTTTAAGAATTGTGTATAAATCTTGTGAACCACTTAGGTTTAAGTGGGGTATATGTTTTTTAAATAATAAATATTTTACAAAAGCAACATAAGCACCTGTGTACTTACAGAACAGGTCTCTAATTATCTCATACAATTTTAAGCCTGAATGTATGCGGGTCCTCCATGCATGTATACACATCTCCTAAAAAATATGAGTATGCTTCATAATTCTTTATGAAGAAAAAGTACTCACGTTTCAGAAATCTGTTCCTAACCCACTGGTTCTGCCTTCGGGCATATCGCTGTGTCACTTGCTTCAAGGTCTGGATAGCTAAAAACAAAAATGTCACTTTAAAAGGAAATAAAGCAAGCCAGCTTTACAACTTCTCCAGATAAAGGTCTACCAAAATGATCTGCTTCTCAATGGCCACGATTTTGGTCTTGGAGAATAAGAACTACAAGGTCAGCATCTATGAGACAGACTTGGTTCTTTTTGCTGCATAGAGCTTTTTGGACCCCAGTTCGTTTACAGAAGTTGGATAGCTCTAGGTCCAATAGATGCTGGAATTGTAGTTTAGAAGCTGGGACTTTAGATCATTTAATTTTTTTCTGTCCCTATATAAATGCCTTTTGGAAGTTAATTTGGTCCCAAATTAATTCATTGTTAGAAAATCATGTTGCCCTTTCCTATGATACTATTTTATTTGGTACATCTATGAGATTAAAGAGTCCAATTTCAGCAAATAATAATAAACTCTTACTAATACTGACGGGGGTTGCCATTCAACATATTACTGGAAATTGGAAGGATTATACTAAGCTTAATTATACCTTTTGGTGGAATTCAGTCTGTCATATTTATAAAATGGAGAGAGTGCTTGCTATACAGCAAGGAAATTATCATAATTTTAAAAAGATTTGGGGGCCATTGATTACATATTCTAATGATCAGACACCTTAACCACCCCTTTTTTATTATATAAGGTTATAAGTAGGGTGGGATTGGGATATATGATATTTGTTTTAACTGGTTTATTACTAATGGGTGGGATGGGTGGGGAGGGATTCTTTTGTGTTTTGATGATTATAAGTAAGAATATCAAGTGATTTGTAAAATTTATTTTTGATTGAATATTATACACTTGTTGTAAGATATGAAAACGAATAAAGATTTAAAAAACAAACAAACCCCAATCTATTTGGCTAAACTCCAAGATCAAAATTGGCGGTTTTTAAATTGTCTGGAAGCAATGGATTATTGCAGGCATACGAACTTTAAATGATGTTATTTCCAATGGTAAACTGCTTGATTTTTCACAGTTGCAACATAAATATGGTCTAAACAAATCACGAAGCTTTAAATGGTTGCAGCTGAAGCAGACTTTTCAGGAGGGAAAATTCTTAATAGTCAGTATAGTCTGGAATTCTTGTGCTTTCAGGCAGATTTTTTGGGATACCAAGCCACACAGTGGTATAAATTAATATCTGGATATATGAATAAAAAACCAAAGACTGGTCTTAGAGACATTTGGAGCATTGAGATTAAGCATCAAATTTCTGCATCTCAATGGCCACGTATTTGGTCTTGGAGAATGAGATGTACAGTGTCTGCATCTATGAGACAAACTTGGTTCTTTTTATTACAAAGAGCATTTTGGACTCCAGTTAGGTTACAAAAGTTAGATAGCTCTAAGTCTAATAGATGTTGGCACTGTAATCTGGAAGCAGGGACTCTTGATCATTTAATATTTTTCTGCCCCTGCATCATGGCCTTTTGGAATTCAATTTGGTCTCAAATTAATTGTTTATTAGAAAATCATGTAGCTCTATCGTATGACACAATTTAATTTGGCAAACAAATTCGCTGTGGCTATAGTGTTCTTAGAGCCTTCCGAAATCAAATACAGCAAACCACACAAAAACAGAAGGTCAAAACAGTTTTCAATATAGACTTCTTCAGCTAAAGCATTAGCTCTTAACTCATGGACCTCAGTAGTGCCATTCCATGCTATTAAACTTTAAGCATGCAAGACCCCTGATCGTCATTGGTCCCATGTAATTGTGATCATTTTTTAATAGTTTTTACTTTAAGTTTATAGTATATTTAGAAAACATATAACTTATCTTTTAGCTACGCGGGTGGGAGTGCGTACCCCCACCCGCGTAGCTAAAAGATAAGTTATATGTTTTCTAAATATACTATAAACTTAAAGTAAAAACTATTAAAAAATGATCACAATTACATGGGACCAATGACGATCAGGGGTCTTGCATGCTTAAAGTTTAATAGCATGGAATGGCACTACTGAGGTCCATGAGTTAAGAGCTAATGCTTTAGCTGAAGAAGTCTATATTGAAAACTGTTTTGACCTTCTGTTTTTGTGTGGTTTGCACAATTTAATTTGGAACATCTATGAGAAAAAAAGTCAAATTTCAGCAAATAACAAACTTTTATTAATAATGACAGGAGTTGCCATTCAGCATATCACCAGCAATTGGAAGGATTACACCAGACTTAATTACACCTTCTGGTGGAATTCACTGTGCCATATATATAAAATGGAAAGAATAATTGCCATACAAAAAGGGAACTATAATAATTTTTAAAAGATTTGGGGCCATTGACAGCATATTGTGATGATTAGACACCTTTTTTGCACAAATAGTATGTTATAAGAATGGAAAGGGGGGTATATATGGTACTGGCTTTTCAGTATCTTTGAATATAATTTACTAGTATTTTAGCCCGTTACATTAACGGGTGCTAGAGTAGATGTTTATTTTGGGGTTTTTTTTTTTCCTTTGTTTCTTTCTCCTTGGATGCTGTCTGTCTGTCATTCTTTCTGTCTGTGTCTCTCCCTGGCCCCCTGTCTATCTTTCTTTCTGTTTCTGTTTCCCTGGCCCCCGGTATTTCTCTGTTGTGCCATGGCTGCCTGTTTCTCAGTGGCCCCTTTCCTATGTCCATACTGTCCCATCCTATGTCCTTAGTGCCCCCTTCCCATGTCCTAAGTGCCCCCAGTGCCTCCGTCCTGTGGCCATAGTACTCCCAGTGCCTTATTGGCCACCGTGAGAACAGGCTACTGGGCTTGATGGACCATTGGTCTGACCCAGTAAGGCTATTCTTATGTTCTTAAGTAAAGCAATATGGGCTCTGAAACGTAACAATTCCCGAAACAACAGATGTCTCTTAGGTCCAAAATTAAGCCATCGTGCATTTATCCATAGAAGCCTCAGCTCAGACACTTAACCCATTAATTACAACTACCATGTAGCTGCAATAAGAAAGCCATCAGCCCCCCCAACACTCCCAATAGGTTCCTAGGTTAGAAGAAAGACCCCCTACC
The DNA here is from genome assembly GCF_902459505.1 of Geotrypetes seraphini. Classification (NCBI taxonomy): domain Eukaryota; kingdom Metazoa; phylum Chordata; class Amphibia; order Gymnophiona; family Dermophiidae; genus Geotrypetes; species Geotrypetes seraphini. The sequence continues at coordinate 27,264,143 of NC_047091.1, forward strand.
TTGCTAGTGCTGATCCCTGTGGTTATCTCACAGCTTACCCTCAAGTACTTCCCCCCTCTCACTCTTCGCCCACCCCCATTCCATCTCTCCATCACAGGTAGACCCTCCTCCCCCCGGCATGCCCAGATTTCAGGAGAAAGGGCTCTCCATGTGCTCAGGCCATATATACAACAATCATTCAAACAGTAACCCCAACACTTATCCAATGTAAGCAATCAAACAGAGTATTACCCCCGGACCCGAAGCAGTAACAAAAGGCCCAACAACAGTCCAACTTACCCGGTTTCTGATGGTCGCATCTTTCCCGGTATCCTATCCGCTAAGTCGGTTGCTTGACTGGGCTTTGCGCCAGGAGATCAGTACTTTGAAGTCATAGAAATAGGCAATTATATCTTGTGGCCAATTGCCACGGCTCTGGGTACGTTTGTCCAACCCGCCGCCAAGCCTGCAGCCGCCGACAGCCGCCTCGGCGGGGAGGGAGAGAGCGAGCTTTGCGCTCATGTGCACTCCTACCTGCGGTGCCCTAAAGCTCACAGAAAACGGGCACACGCAGGTGGGAGTGCGCATGCGCGGCTTAGAGTTTTATTATATTAGATATATAATATGCTTGAATTTTATTATTGGTGGAAGGGGAGGGTAGGGAAGGGACTTAAATTTATGTATTTACAATGATAATAGAAAAGATTTTCAAGTGATTTGTATGAACCAATTGTTGTATTATTGTTCACTTGTTGTGAGATATAAAAATGAGTAAAGATTTTGAAAAAAAAAAAAAAGAAAAAGAAAATCACGAGTAAAAGAAACTAGAAATTCTCAGCAAGGCTGCAGAAACAAACTGAGCTTCAAGGGAGTGTCGCAGATGGGGTTGGTTTTATTTCTATGTTTTGCAGCCAAGGCTGGAATAGATGAAAAACCCACATGTGAAGCTTGCAGAGGTTGTTGTACAAGAACAAGAGATTCCAGTAAGAGGCTCCCAAAAAGACAAGACTCAGAATATTTCTTCACCGAAAAGGTGGTGGATTTTATTTCAGATTCAAAATTACTTATCTTTCCAAATGCAAGTTCAAGGAGAATTACAAACACTCTTTCCCTGAGACAAAGTGACTTGCCTAAGATTACAAGAAGCAAAATTTGAACCAACCACTAAGCATCAACTCCTTCCTGTGCCTGAAATGTGGCATGGATTTCAGTGGTCTTAGACAGAAAGAGTAACCGAATTGAAGAAAAGCTGGCATAAGCACAGAGAACTTACTGGTTATGAAAAGTAGAGGGAAAACAAGCGCCCATTGATGAATTGCTCCCTAAATGTGGTCTACGGCATTGTAACAGAAATGGAGTTAAAGGACTGCATCCTGTAACTCCCACTGCCAGAACTATGTGTCCAGCCCTTTTGCTAAAAGCAACCTCTTCCCCAATGTACAAACCCAACAAATAAATGCAAAGAATCCATCTATGTCTTCTCTACCTGCTGCCCACTTGCCCAAACTCCATGGCAGATAGTTAAAGTAGCGACCATTCCCTAGAAACCTTTCAAATAATTCCTATGGTTCAGTTAAAGGAGTTCACACCTTTTTGAAGCATCAAGTCCCTGGTCTCTTGTGGACACATCGGTTCGGTGGTCAGGAATTCGTGGAACTCCTTGAAGCCAATAGACTGAAATATGCCATGCTGATAATTCTGACTAAGGGAATAGAGAGAGAGAGAGAGAGATTTAATTCTTCTTAAGAATACAAGAATAGCCTAACTGAGTCAGACCAATGGTCCATCCAGCCCAGTAGCCCATTCTCGGACAAGCAGTGGCTTCCCCCATGTCTATCTCAATAACAGACTATGGACTTTTCTCCAGGAGGAAAACCTCTCTTAAAACCAGCTACGTTAACCACTCTTACCACAACTTCTGGCAATACATTGCAGAGCTTAACTATTCTCTAAGTGAAAAGTATTTCCCTGTAACTTCATTGAGTGTCCCCTAGTCTTTGTAATTTCTGATGGAGTGAAAAATTGATTCACTTGTACCCGTTCTATACCACTTTCCAAGCCTGAAAAAAAGTTATTTCATTCAGCAGGTATGTTTCCTGCCCCAGAGAGCTTACAAGTTTTTTACCTAAGGCAATGAAGGGTGGCATGGCTTGCCCAAGGCCAAAAGCAGTGTCAGTGGAGATTTGGGATTTGAACCGTTCCTTCCTTGGTTCTCAGCCTGCTTCTCTAGTCACTCTAGTGAGTTTTGCTCCACACATATTCCAAGGCTGAACCTTCTTTTCCCCAATTAGGGCTCCAACTCTGTTCTCATGCTGCAAATGTATTTTTAAATAAATATTCAGACCTCCTCATGACAGTGCCCCATCAGTATTAACTATATATCTTCAATTACAAAACCGTCCTCACAGTAATACCCTATCAATATATTAGCTAGCCAAGAACAGCATTGAGAAATATATTTTTCTTTACAGATGGATAACAATATTTATTGTTTATTGGAAGCTTCTATACCACTACTAATGAATGGGGAGTCAATTCTGAGTGGTTTCCATGAGCTCCAGTAGTGATGATACAATACACAAGCTAAATATCCTCTTATCGCTGAAGGAAATAACCAAGCTGCAGTTACTCACTAGTGCTGCCCGATTCAGGGGAAAAAAAAATTTCAATTCGATTCAGCTTATTGAATTGATTTTTCAATTCGATTTTCCTGCCCAATTGGGTGGTTTTTTCAAACATCCTGGTGGGTTTATTTTATAGCCTCTTCACTCCCTTTGCCCTCTCCTACCCACATTGGTCCTGTGATATAAACAAAACAAACAAACAAAAAATACTTTTCCTCTCTCTATTAAATCCTAGCTCCAGTTTGTGGTCCAACACCAGCTCTGGAAGGATACACATTTCAAATCTGACATATTGTAATCACAAAACAGAAAATAAAATTATTTTTCCTACCTTTTGTTGTCTGGTCATTTTTCAAATCTTGTTGGTCACATGTTGGTCTGGTTGTCTTCTGATCAGGCTCTCCTTCTTTCTCCATGCTAACCATCCATCTTCCATCTCTGTCCTTCCCTTCTATTTCTCTTTCCTCTCCCGGAGGTCTGGCATCTTTCCTTTTTTCATTTCTATCCCCCCGCAGCTGCAGCAATGGACCCCACCATCCAACATCTCTCCTTTTCTCATCTACCCTTTCATCCAGCATCTATCTTCTGTGTTTCTATTCTCCTCTCCAGTACTGTTCCCCTTGTGTCCCTGTTCCTATGCTCCCTCCATGCCCAGCATCTTATCTCTCCCCATATCCAGCATCACCTTTTTCTCTTCCTTACCTCCTGTATCCCCTTCCCCAGGTACAGGCTTTCTCCTACTATCTCTCCTGCCATCCTGCCCACCTACTTTGGAGCAGTATCTGTCCCTCTTATACCCTTCCCCTTGTGGTCTTGCATTTCTCTCTCCCCCTCTCTCCATTAGTCCAACACCTCTCCTCTGCTTTCTTCCCCCTCTTTTTGGCTTAGTCTCTCTCTTCCCTTCACTTCACCCCAGGTCTGGCATCTCCCCGCCCCTCTCTTACTCCTTCCTCCTCCTCCCTTTGCACAGGCCTGCCTCCCTGCCCTGAAGGCCTGCTCCCTGTTGTGAAGACCTGTTCCCCCCACAAAGGCCTGCTGCGATCCTGCCCCTGACATCAGAGCAGGGGCAGGACATAGCAGAAAGAACATACCGCTGAGGACCACGGGCAGCTGCAGGTATCGCTATAACACCAGCGAGCCTGCAGGCTGCCCTATTAGCCTTAAGGAGGTAAGAGCGGGGAAGCTGGGGGAGGCAAGAGTGGGGAAGCTGGGGGAGGCAAGAGTGGGCAAGCTGGGGGAGGCCTTTCTGACTGACCCTCCCCACTCAAGCAGGAGTAGCAGCGGACGGCCAGCAAGAGGCAGTGCTGCAGCTCCTGCTTTAGGAAGGCACGGGGAAGGGTCGGCCATTGAATTGGGAGGCCGATTTTTAAAAAAATTGAATCGATTTGAATCGTGAATCGGGCAGCACTACTACTCACCAATTCTCAGCAATTTTCCACTGGTTGTAACGTTGGTGGAAATCTTGCAGTTCACGTAGCAATCCAGCAGATATCATCGCATCCACTCTGCTACTCAACCGCTTGTTCAGAACTGTCAGAAGCCAAATAAGAAAATTAATAGGGGTGGCAGAGCTGACAATCTCCCTGCATCCACTCTCATCTAGGTACCATCTCTGGCAGAAATTCTGTTCCATTAACATAATGCCTGAGCCCATTCCAATACAAATGGGTTGATTTTTCGTTCCTTATGTCTTGCTTCACGGTATTTTCAACATAGTTCACAGAATATAACCAGCCAGTCAAGTTTCCCACTATGAATATATCTTTCATTTCTCCGTGCATTAAAAAGACAGAGAGTTACTGAATACAGCACATGGTTTAAAAATAAAGAAAGAAAAAAACCAAAATTGCTCTGGAAATTCTACCCCACATAATTAACATTTACTGACAGATTTACGTCAGAGTGTATATCTAAAGTCCTCAGGGTTTAACTGGATGCCATATCTTTAAAACCACAAATTAATGTGGCGATTATGAGCCTTTTTTTTTTTTTTGTTTTTTTTAATTATGCCAACTTAGAAATGTTCAGTTCTTTTTTTTATTGAAAAACATTTTGCTATTTTAACCCAATCATTGTCTTCTCTGGACTATTATAATGGTCTTTATTGCTTTCTATCGATCTATTATCTAGATTGCAGTTTGCACAAAATACAGCAGCAAAGACAGTGTTTAATAAAAAAAAAAAAAAAAAAAGGTTTGATTTATAAGGTAGAAAAATTAGATGGCTGTAAATCTGTGACGATACTCTGTATAAAATTTTGTTAGTAATTTCTATTAATATAATTTTAAAATTGTAAGCCGTTTTGGACTTTTACAGGGGAAAAGCGAATTAAGTGTTAGTTTACATTACTCCTTGTCTATTAAGGCTACACTTGCTACCAGTAAAGTTTTAAATCTTAGATAAACTGCCACAGTGGATTTATAGAATTTTTGCAGGAATTTGTCCTAAATATGATTGGATTGTTTTCTTTTCCTTTAATCCTTGTATCTTCTTGGGCTGAAGATCATCGATTGCTTTACTTTCCATTATTTTCTGGGATTAGATATAAGCAATCTTTGCAATTAGCTTTTTCTTACCAGAAGTTCAATTTTGGTCTTCTTTACCGATTGCAATAAGGATTGAATTTACATATCTCTCTTTTTGGAAAAGATTGAAGATTTCTGTAGATCAGTTCTAACTGTTAATCCACTTTGAACCTAATTGCTGGGAGGTGGCAGATGACACTGCATCGCATCTGCATACGATGGAGGCTGTGAATGCTAATTTTTCTCAGGCATATTTATTGAAGAGATCTTGAAAACCAGACTGGCCTGGTATGCCCCAATGACGGAGTCAAATGCATGTATTAAAACAAACTGGCAGACTCCGTTTATTCAAAATTCCACTCCATTTATTCTAAATTGGTTTTCCACACTGCAAACAGCAGAAGCACAGGTTTGATGAAGTATATGTAGTATAAACCACAATTTATGAAACTGTGATATTTTATAAGTATCCACGTAAAGAAGAACTTAAAATCTCGTCTGCAATCTCCAGCAGTGCTTTTCCAATCCCTGCCCCTTCTACTACCATCTCCCTCCCCAACATGCACTAAGAGCGCAGACACCTTACCTGCCTGATCTGCATGAAGCCACAAAATGCAGGGGTTTGGATATCTGAGAGGTCCGCTGAGAGGCCCTGCTCCTTCCTCTGCATGCTGACGAAGAAGAAATTCGCTATGAGTGATTCCTGTTTCCTCAAAAATTTCCAGACTCCTGCATCAAAAGGAGATACCTGTAGCATCTCATGCTTAACACAATTATTTTCATCAGAAGAATATCTCAGCAAGAGGAGCAGCAAAGATCAAATTGTGCTGTTTTACAATATCCTTAAAGGAAACTTGGATCATTTACTGTGCAATACATCTTAAATACATCAAGGTTTCTTAAAACTTTGTTATACTGCTTAATCAGAAATAGAACAGAGAGGAGAAAGATTTACAAGAGCATATGAATAGAGGGGATGTAAACAGGAGAAGAAATGTTATATGTTAGAAAAAAGCCAGGTTTTCAGTTGTTTGCGGAATAATTGGAGGGAGCCCAAGTTCCGCAGCGGAATAGTGAGATCGTTCCAAAGGCCCGTGATTTTGGAGAGGAGGGATTTCCCAGTTTGCCTGCGTAGAGAATACCGTGTGGAGAGGGGAAAGATAGTTTATGTCTGTGGGCGGATCTGGTGGTAGCAGGCGTCGAGGCGATGAAGGATAGAGGGATTAGGGGCGGAAGGATGCCTTGAATGATCTTGAAAGCCAGACAGGAGCATTTGAAATGAATTCTGGAAAGTACTGGGAGCCAGTGAAGATTGGTAAGTAGTGGGGAGACGTGATCAAATTTGCGTTTTGCAAAAATCAGCTTGGCTGCAATATTTTGGATAAGATGGAGTCTATGAAGACTTTTTTTTGTTAGGCATAAATAAATGGCATTACAGTAATCGAGTTTGGATAGGATGATGGATTGTACAAGGACGGTGAAATGTTTTTGGTGAAAGTAGGATCTTACTTTTCTCAGCATGTGGAGGCTGAAAAAGCATGATTTTGCCAAGGAATTGAGGTGATCGTTGAGGGAGAGGGAAGAATCGATAATGATGCCGAGGACCTTGCTTGAGAACTCAAGGTGCAGAGCAGGTTCTGTGGGTAGTGTGAAGAGGGTGGGCAGGTATTCTAATTTTGGGCCGAGCCAGAGTAATTTTGTTTTTGATTCATTTAATTTCATCTGTACAGAGAGGGACCAGGCGTGAAGTCTCATTATGCATGAAGTGATGTTCTCTTGGAGGTTTGTGAGGTTCTGGTCTGTTTCGAGGAGGATAAGGATATCGTCAGTGTATGTGTATATTGTTTCAAGGGGGGATAGTTTGAGGAGCTTCAGGGAGGTCATATACATGTTGAAGAGAATAGGGGATAGGGGAGAACCCTGTGGGACACCGCAAGATGGTGTCCACGAAGCGGATTTGGAGCCATTTGTGTTGACAATGTAGGAACGAGAGCAAAGGAAGTTTGAGAACCATTTTAGGGCAAAGGAGTCTATTCCTATCTCAGAAAGTTGGTAAATTAGTATGTCATGGTGAACGACGTCGAAAGCCGCGGAGAGATCAAACTGTAGTAGAACAGCAAATTTGTTTCGAGCGTGTAGTTGTTGCACCTTTGAGATTAAGGAAACTAGGAGGGATTCGGTGCTGAAATTGGGCCTAAATCCGTATTGGTAGTGTTGTAGAATGGAGAATCTCTCTAGGTAAGAGGAGAGCTGAGTAGCGACTATGGTCTCTAGAAGTTTTGTTAAAAGAGGGATGTTTGCTATAGGGTGGTAGTTCGATGGTAAGGAAGGGTCGAGATCGGCTCTTTTCAGAAGAGGGGATAAGGCAATGTGTCCCATTTCTGTGGCGAACAGGCCTGATAGTAAAACTTTATTTATAAGGCTGGTAAGGGAAGAGATGGCCTGCGCAGGAATGTTTTCGTAAAGGTAGGATGGGAAAGGATCTAGGATGCATTTGCAGGATTTAAGTTTGAGACAAAGTTTAGAGATCTGGGATTCGGCTACGAGTTCAAAAGTAGTCCATGATCTGTCAGCAGGGATAGGGTCGGAGTCTTTCGAAGGAAGAGAGTTGTAAGAGATAGCTGGGGGGAACGAACTCTTTATGGTAGTGATCTTCTCGTTGAAAAATTTGGCTAGGTCATTTGGAGATGGGAGGGAGGGGGAGGAGGAGGAGTCATTTTTAGAAATTAGGTTGCGCCAGATGTGGAACAATGTACTGTTTTGGTTTTTCGACCTGGAGATTTTACCTCCATAGAAATTCTTCCTAGCTTTTTTTGGTACGGAGTTATAGAACTTGGTGTTGTCTCTCCAGGATTGTCTATCTGAAGGGGATTTCGAGTTTTTCCATTTTCGCTCCAGGGCCCGACATTTCTGTTTTAATTCCCTGTGGTATGGGAGATACCAGGGAGCCTTGTGAGAGTAAGAGATGGGTTTAGTGGATAGAGGGGCAAAAGCATGGTACGTGATCTCGGAAAGAGTCACCCGGTTGTGCCAGTTTGAGTCTGGGTCCGTGTGTTTGTGAAGAGGAGGGAGTTTGTTGAGAAACTGGGACTAGAACAGTTCACTTGTGATTTTTTTGCGGTAGGTGATAGAGTTTGTGGCTCGGGTTGGGGTACCAAGGACTGACATGAAGATGGGGAGGCAGAAAGAGCCTAGGAGGTGACCGGACCAGGGGACATGTTCCCAACGGGTCTCATCAGTGGAAGTTTTGTGCTCAGTCAGGTCAAGAAAGCTGATGATGTCAAGAGAGTGCCCCTTTTCATGGGTAGGGGTGGGCGGAGGAGCAGTGAAGCCTAGGGAAGTGAGGAAGTCTTTGAAATCAGTTGTGTCCTTGTTGGTGTTATCATCTAGGTGAAGGTTTATGTCGCCAATAATCAGTAGTCTATGGAATTTTAGATAGCCCTTGTTATGGTCTCAAGAACAAATTCAGAGGATACATTCCAGGGGGTGTGTGGGCGGTAAAGTAGCAGGATGCCTAATGGGTGGGGATGAAGTTCGTCATTTATTGAAGCTAGCATGAATTCTAAGGAAGAATGGCTGCCCTTTTCGAGGAGCTCGACATTAAAGAATGATTTGTAGAGTAGGGCCAGACCTCCTCCTTTCCGGTTTATTCTGGGAGAGAAGAGGCCATGGTAGCCAGGGGGACAGAGTTCGTTTTGAGTGAGTAAGTCATCTTTTTCGATCCATGATTCAGTGATGCACAAAAAACCAGGATCAAAATCTTCGAGTAACTTTTTTACTATTTGGGTCTTATTTCGGACAGATCTGGCGTTACAACAGAGTGTAGGGACTGGGGTGAGAGAGTCAGAGGTAAGGTTGGGTAGGTTTGCTGGGGGAACAGGCTTTAAGGAGGTGAGGTTGACTCCTCGGTGCTTTTTGAAATGGTGGGTTCTGGTGAGTACTAGCGTGGGGATTCTGAGGCCAGGGCAGATGTTATTAGTGAATGTAGTATCGGGAGAGTTTGGGGGGAGAGGTTTTTGGCAATGGGAAGTGTTTGTGAGGGAGCAGAGAAGGAGAATAAGGGGCCAGAGTGATGGCTTCATGGTGGGAGTCAGGGGGGCCAGTGAGAGGGGGTTGGTCAGAGAATTTGCCAGGAGGGAGGGGGGGAGAGAGAGAGTTCGGGAGAATTATGGAGAAGAAAGTAAGATTTGGTCTTTTCCCCTCTCGAGTCCTACTATACCACAGGATTTAATAAAGGAACCCATTCAACTGAGAGGAAATCTTCAATGTATGTGCTCAGGTAGCATTAAAAACAAGTGCAAGGACGACTGCCCTTTGAATCTCCGCCTGAGAAATTGGGCATAGCTCAGCTCAAGAGATTGCATGACCCTGGTTGCTGACCACTCATGACAGAGGCCAAAGCAATGCTTCTCTGAACCATCTAGCTATCGTACTTAGCTTTTGCTTTTCCCTTTCTTGAACTTTCAAAAAACAGTTAAGCAGGCGAGAGTCCTATGGAAATTCTTTCTGCATTTGTTTCTCCAAAACCTCCAGAATTGTTTCAGCAAGGTCTTAGTCTTTCGATCCTCCATGCCCATGAGCATTGTACCACTTCTGATTTCCATGACTAGTACATGAATCTTTGGCATCTTCAGCTGCTTTTCCCCCCACTTCAACTTATCCATGGCTCTAACCATTCTCAAAAGTTTCAAGTTTATTAAAATTTGTTATCCCGCCTATCAAAATTCAAAGCGATTTTATGTAAGGATCAGCTCAGCTTTTGCAGATCTCATTCTACCATGATCAATCTTTTATAGGCTTCTGAAAACCCTCTAAAATGGGGACCCAGTGAGCTACTACTCCATCAGTGGCTCCTCTACCTTGTAACATTCTCCCAATACCCACAAATCATGAAGGCCAGCTCTTCCCTTCAAAATGTCTTATCACTACATAAAAATGTAAGGCAGGACTGTTTGCAACTACTTATGGGAGTCTGAATATCCCATCTGTAATTCTATATATTTTCCGGTGAATTATTTGTATTACTTGGTTTAAAATGTAACATATGAATTACATTTTGAAGCCATACTTCTTCAGTAAGGTTGTGCGACTGAGAAAAACAGGTTCAATCCTTTTGTTCTACCTATGCCTCCAAATATTCATGAATTCATAATGTTCTAGCAGGGACAACCGAGTGAATGCATTTGTAGGTCTGTAAGAGTTTGAATTGTATTTGGAAACGGATAGAAAACCAATGAAATGACTGACTGACTGAGAGGGCATAGGATAAGGGAGTGATAGGCTCAGGAGTAATCTAGGGAAATACTTTTTTACAGAAAGAGTGGTAGATGTGTGAAATAGTCTTCCTGTTGAGGTGGTGGAGACAAAGATTGTGTCTTAATTCAAGAAGGCTTGTGATAGGCATGTGGGATCTCTTAGGGAGAGAAGGGGGTGGCCTAAGGGATCTGACCAATCGGAATGTTAAGCTATTCCCAGTGCATCCCAGAATGCACTGTAAGAGAGGCCTAAGATTCCGGTTGGCTCAGGTACCTAAGACACCCGCGTAGCTAAAGATAAGTACTGGCATACGTTTTTGAAATATAAATATAAATTAAAACTAAATTATCTTTAAAAATGACAAAAAATATAAGGGACCAATGACGATTAGGGGTGCCATTGGCTCTGCATGTTCTAAAAGTTTAGTGGCATGCAGACGGTACCACTGAGGTCCGTGAGTTATAAGTTACTGTTTACTTTGAAAATGTTTTGAGACCTTCCATACTTATGTTGAATAGAGCCAGAGGGAGTAAGCATCTCTCTGGCCAACTCAATAAGGTACTAATACAGGCCCCACAGTGAGCCATTATAGCCCAAGTCATCCTTCACTACTGATACTGCAGCCTCTATTGTATCTGCTTTGCCTATATTTTCTTCTTATTTTAATTTCAAAATTGATTGTGCTGTCAAAGGGCTTGGGCAGGAATAAAGTAGAGAAAATGGATGAGAAAGGGAGAGGGATCTAGAACCTTGCCCTGCAATGCCAGTAACCTCTGTTCTGCCTTGAACCATCCAAACCCCTGCCCCATAGAATCCACTCCAATTCCTCCAACTCTCTGCTGCTGCAGAGATAGGGAATACTAGGACTCTACAAGCTTGTGAACCTTGCAGCTATACAGCAGCCTATGAAGGGCACAATCCATGGACCTGTATTTTCTGCAAAAAACATTGTCTGGACTGTTTCAAGCCATCTTTGTATAGTTTTGCTCTCAGTCTTTCCAAGAATTAAACAGAGTAAATTCTGTAAATTACAAAATATTTAATTTTTACATTAGACTATTATTTAAACCTACACAAAATATTACACTATGATATAAAAATAGTGGTTCCCAACCCTGTCCTAATGAATTGTATGGAGCAGAGATGCACAACTGTCACCTCCATTATATGAAAATCTTTCTCATGCATATTCATCAAGGCTATCCCAAAAAACCGACTGGGAACCACTGATATAAAATATCTGTCTGATGTTTATCAATAATAATAAAATGCTAGAGCGCGCATGCGCTCTCAAAAATTTGTGAGTCCTGGCGCCGTGAGGTGTGCTTCTGTGGCAACATTCTAAATGACAGCTCACGGCGCTTGCAGGGGCTGGAGGCGCATGTGCGCGACTGTGCTCTCTCTCTCCAAACCTCCCAGCTCCAGCGGCGTAGGCAGCACCAGTGGCAGCAACCGAGTGGTGGACAGCAGCCCCGCTCCAGCTGTTGACCCTCCACAAACCTCCCGGCTCCAGTGGCGTAGGCAGCACTATAAACACGCTGCTTCGTGCCCTTCTACTGCCGATTTCCTCTGCCGCGTCTCTGATGACATCATCGGAGACAGACGCGGCAGAGGAAATCGGCAGTAGAAGGCCGCGAAGCAGCGTGTTTAAAGTGCTGCCTACGCAGCTGGAGCCCTGAGGTTTGTCGGCGGTGGGAGGGTCAGGAGCAGGCCAGATCGAGCAGGACAACAGCAGTAAAAGAAGGGGGAGGGGCCAAACGGAGCAGGGAAGAGAAGGGAAAGGGGGGGGAATGCTGCTACTGCTTCTGCACAGGAAAGGGGGTATAGGAGGGAAATGCTGTTGCTGCTGCATAGGGAAGTGGGATGGAAATGCTGCTGCACAGGGAAATGGGGAAAAATGACAGACAGACAGCGGGAGGGAGGGAGACAGAAATAAAGAAAGACACAGGGGCAGGGAGAGGGACAGAAAGACAGACAGAGAAAGGGGGCCAGAGAGAGAGTCAGCGGGAGAGGGAAAGGGGGCTGCTTTGGGGGGGAGGGGTGTGCTTGGGGCAAACAGCTTTGCTCTGGGGGGAAGACAGAAGGGGCCATGGAGAGGGAAAGGGGGCTACTTTGGGGGGAGGGGTGTGCTGGGGGGGAGACAGAAGGGGCCATGGAGAGATAGGGAAAAGGGGCTGCTTTGGGGGGAGGTATGCTGGGGACAGACAGCTTTGCTCTGGGGGGGGAAGACAGAAGAGGGCCATGGGGAAACATTTGGGGGGGAGGTAGGTGCTGGGGACAGACAGCTTTGCTCGGGGGGGGGGGGGAAGGGGAGACAGAAGGATAGAGACAGCGGCCAAGGAGAGAGAGATAAAGAAACACAGACAGACAGACACATCTATTCTAGCACCCGTTAATGTAATGGGCTTAAAGACTAGTAGTAATATAAATTGTGGAGGAAACAGATTAACAAGTGTCAGGCAACTTGTGATTCTCTCACCATCACAGTTGCTCTGAGAGGTTCAGAAGAACGAGGGCTGCTTAAAGAACTTTTACTCAGTTAACTGTAATCCTTTCATTATGTAATTTACAAAAAAGGAGCAAGAGGACATAACATTCCTGCTGAGAGCAAACAACAGCAGCTTTATTTTCCAAGACTGGTTGAAAGTCACATCTCGTATGAGGAAAGACTAAAATGGTTAGGGATCTTCAGCTTGGAAAAAGAGAAGGCTGAGGGGAAATATGATTGAAGTCTACAAAATCCTTAGTGGAGTAGAACGGGTACAAGTGGATTGATTTTTTTTTTTTTTTAATTTATCAATTTTAAACATTATCATTTATACAAATAATAATACAAGGAACATAATAACACAATCTTTGATAATAAAAGTTAATCTTACATTACTATCATTGTCCTCTAGTCCTCATTACGGGAGATTATCCTGATCTTAACTTCAACTATAAACTAAAAATATAATCAAGATCTTTAAACTAAGATCAATTTTACGGTGCACAATTCTACTGAACTCATATTATAATTAAATCAAGTGGCAATTACTTGTGTTTCATGAAGCTTTAGAAACTGTTCCAACTGTATAGAATCCCAAAATATATAATCACTTTTCTTAAATTTCACTAAACATTTGCATGGGAATTTTAAATAAAAAGTAGCTCCTAAGACTAACAATCTTGATTTTAAATTAAAAAATGCCTCTTCTCATTTGTGTTGCCTGGGCTACATCTGGAAATATTAATACATTATATCCACAAAACTTTGCTTGCTTATTTTGAAAATAAGCTTTCATGATTAAAGATTTATCTAATTCCCTAGCACAAGTTATTAATAGAGTAGACCTAGTTTGGATTACATCTTGTGAGTCTTCTAAAAAACCAGTTAAATCAAATTCTATCTGTTCCAACTGGTCTACTCCCAATTCTGCCGAAACTTTCTTTCTCTGCGGGATATAATACATATTTGTTATGGGCAAATAATCTGGATCTGGTAACCCCAAAACTTCTTTAAAATACTTACGAATCAAAATTTCTGGGGTCAATAAGTGAGTTTTTGGAAAGTTAACCAGTCTCAGATTCTTTGCCCGAAGTATATTCTCCATCTTTTCAAATTTTGTATAGGTAATATGTGAATCTTTAAGGACAGAAGATGATAAAGTTTGTAATGTTGATACTTGCGAATCCATAGTCAGGGAACGTTTCTCAATAGTTTTCAAATTTGAATCAATATTTTCTAACTTAATGACTACTTCTTTTGAAAACTGGATTGATTTTTCACTCCGTCAAAAACTGCAAAGACTAGGGTCCCCCTCAAAGTTACACGGAAATATTTTTAAAACCAATAGGAGGAAATATTTTCTCATGCAGAGAATAGTTAAGCTCTGGAACGCATTGCCAGAGATTATGGTAAGAGCGGATAGCGTAACTGGTTTTAAGAAAGGTTTGGACAAGTTCCTGGAGGAAAAGTCCATAGTCTGTTATTGAGAAAGACATGGAGGAAGACACTGCTTGCCCTGGATTGGTAGATGGAATATTGCTACTCCTTGGGTTTTGGCCAGGTACTAGTGACCTGGATTGGCCACCATGAGAACGGGCAACTGGGCTTGATGGACCATTGGTCTGACCCAGTAAACCTATTCTTATGCTCTTATGCTAAGCATTAAAAAAAAGTCACCCCATCCTGCTCTTATGCAGTTGGAGCCAGATTCTACATGAGGGGGTGCTGAAAAGTTCTCAGCCAACCAACCAACTTCCTAAATTCTGAGTATTATTCTGACACTGTAGTTAAAAAGAGTGTTATCTTATTTTGTCAAGTGCCAATTTGCAGAAACGATATTCTATGTTTTGACACTGTTTCAGATCACCAATTGAACCATATCCATGTCATTCTCTTCTTGGTTGGGCTGAAAACTTTTCAGCATCCCCTCAGAAAGGACGACTGTTATATGCTACCAGGTGCTCTAATTGTGGATACCTGGCAAAGCCTAACTAAAATCCATATGCAACCCAAGTTATGGTAATTGACCACACCGAACTCAGAGCAGCACCTAGTGACGCCTACCTGAAAAGTGGGCATGGTTAGGGGCAGAGAATAGGCATGTTTGACTTACATTACATTAGTGATTTCTATTCCGCCAATACCTTGCAGTTCAAGGCGGATTACATTAGAGTTGTCATGAAGTTACAAGATATATAGGTGGATTACATAAGAATTGTCGTGAAATTAGGTAATACATGTTGGGTAATTTGAACATTTTAGATTTGATAAGGAGTAGATGGTATAGTAGGTGAAGCTTGGGATGGATCTGGTCGTGTTAAATAGGTGTCGCTAGGAGTGTGAGACAGCCACCGGTAATTTAGCCTGGTAAAACCTGGCCTAATATATTGCTGCCTACCTCACCGGTGCTTAGCATGATTCTACAAGCAGGCCTAGCACTTAGACACCGTTTATTGAATCTGACCCTCGATTCTTAGATCAGGCTTCTGTTCCTCAGGCCAGCAATGTTTCCACCTTGAGGGATCCACAACCATCAACCCTAGTGACCACATTCTTGATGCATATGAACCAAACAAGGCAGACATACAGGAAGTACACTTCATTAGATGTCATTGGTTTGATATATATCATCTTTCAACAATTTAGCAGGAGAGTGGTTTACAAAATAAGAATTCCAGCCAATATGAAAGAGTAATGAAGCAAACGGAAGGGAAAGAGGGCTGAAAATGGGCAAACCCAGACCAAACATAACCTCTTTTCACAAAGCATCTCTTCCAGTTTCAGAAGTTCTCCGTGACTTCCCAATTCACTCTGGCATCTCCTTAGTTTTGCACTGTTCTCCCTTTCCTCTTAGAAACTGGACGCCAAAGTGACCTTGTTAAAAGAACCAAGACACTCATGTTTGTTTTCACTAGAGAATGACACGGGAACAAATTTTTCCCCGTCCCGTCCCCATGAGTTTTGTTGCTGTCCCAGTCCTGTAAGCTCTGCCTCAACAGCACAAGCCTTGGACACTTATGATTTTAAAATGTTTGAGGACGGAGCTTGCAGGAATGGGATGGGAAAATGAGTTCCCACGGGAATGGGGAAAAATTTGGCCCCCATGCCCCTCTTTAGCTTCCACCAAACAGCAGGTCGGGTGTAATGCATTGATGTCTCGAGATTTATGTACATTATACTAACAAAAGTGTGTCCTCCTCACTCACTGTGTCAGCACAGACACACTGTTAGGTAAGAAGGGGAAACAAAGCAAGAACAAACAATATTACCACCAAGGTTCCCACCTCCTTATAGCAGCTTGGCTTAGTGTCAGATTCTGTGATTAGGACTCCATAGTTGGTAAATTACATGGAAGATTTTCATTTTTTTTTTCCTTCCCTGCTCTTTTCTTCTGTTGTTGCTCCCAGACTCAAATATTCTGCCTCTGGCTCCTCCTAAAAGCTCTATCTTACAGCCATTAAAACCACCAGCAATCGATCTGGCTCTGTTGACTCTCGAAGTTGTGCAGCCTATGGTACAATACTGTGTCATGGAAATTTACAAGAGGGTCAGAAATAGAAGGGATGTGTCAGGCTGTATTGAGAGAGTAGGGCAGGTGTGGTGTGGATAGGGTGGCTTTATCTGTTTTAATGGCGTTCCTTTCAAAATTTGTTTTATATTGTAAACCCCTTTGATTTACTGTTTTACTATAACATGTGCAGATTATCAAAGAATGGAAAATATATCTTTTTAAATTAAAAACTAGTGGCCAGTACCCTCTTCTCTACACACACCATTCTGGGGTCAGTTGTGTGCGCTAGTTATCAGCAACCTCTACTGGCAGTTTGCCTGAATCTTTGCCTTCCTGGGCTACCCACAGCCTCCTCCTCCTCCTCTAATGGTCTTCCTCCCATTTCAGTACCCCATCTGTGAATGTGGACATCAGATTGGATGCACAGGATCTGGCCATCTCCTCTGTCAGTGCATGTCAACCCATTATCTGATCTGACATCACGCCATGTCGATAGCATGATTGACTGTGATATTAGCAATGGATTATTAAGATACAGTATTGTATAAAAGTTGTTCAGCAGCAGGAGGATTTTGGACAGGGGCAGATATTGACAGTAGACCAGTGACTGTAACAGGAAGATGTGAAGGCTAGTAACTCCCAAAAAGAAGCAAAAGAGGTGAGCAGCAGTTCTGCCACAGGAGACTAATTCTGTCTGAACAGTTTAGCTACAAATGATACAGTGTGGGGGTCATACCTTGCCAGTTTGCGCTTGTCATGAGGATGAAGCTTGGATGCCATTTGTGGGTCCACTTGGCTGAGGTGTCTGTAGAGCTCAGGTCCGTCCAATTGCTCTAGTTCCAATGTCCTGCTAGTCGTAGGCTTGCTCGTATCTCCATTAGAAATCTCCTACAGGAATTTCAGCAAAAGCTCAAATATTACTAGACCACTATTTTTCAAGCACCTACAGGTCAGACATTAAACAACAAAAGTTCTCCCGGTCCCGTCTCTCATGCTATCAGAAAAAGAGGCAAACTAGTACACTGTACAAATATCACCACCAGAAATATGCTGCAGACGCACTAAATCCACAATCTTATTTTTAACTCTATATTACAGGCCAATCTTTCAGAAAACATAAGCACATATATGTCTTAAACAGAGGCAGTAAAATACAAGAAACAGACAGCCCTAAGATGGCATGCAAATTTGGGCACACAATTTGAACAAGTCAATTAGCACCAACAATTATTGGCAACAATTTGAATCCAAGCACTACTCTATAAAGAGAAGGGCATCATTTCTTTATTCAGCTTTCTATCCCATTCTCCCAGGGAAGCTCAGAACGGTTTACATAAATTTATTCAGGTGCTCAAGCATTTTTCCCCGTCACAATCTATATAATGTACCTGGGGCAATGGGGAGATTAAGTGACTTGCCCAGGGTCACAGGGAGCAGCACGGGGTTTGAACCCACAACCTCAGGGTGCTGAGGCTGGAGCTTTAACCACTGCACCACTCTAGAAATCAAAATGTAGCAAAAGTGAGCCAAGTTTAAGACAATGAAGCTACTCTGACATCACTGATGAGGTTGGCTCTTATTGGTGGAATGAGGCATTATGATGTCACAATACCAGCTCTGACCTCAGGGTACTGAATCACACTCTCCCCACAACTAAAAAGGGGGCGATCAACAGACACACGCAAAGTATTACAGATTTCAGGGGATCCAAACCTAAATATACACACAAGGAAACCCTTGTGCCATGCGCTATTCTATAAATGGGGCCCAAGTCAACAATAAGGCTTCAAAATGGACTGACTGCCATCTCTTATAGCACTCAAATATGACTGAACACTTGCAATTTTCTGAAATGACGAAACAAATAATTTCTAGCAACAAATTACAAAAGTACTACCCACAAATAGATAATTTCACATCACTTGACAAATAGGAAAGAATGTTTTTCAAAAATATCAAAGCAGTCCTGAGCTGAAGCACAAAATAACAAACCTTGGTATCAATCAGAAATTTCCAGAGGAGAGACTCAATATAATAATTGGTGCCTCCCACAATAATTGGGATCTTTCTGCGTGCAAATATATCTTCAATATTAAATATTAAGGCTATAACGAGAACCAGCAAGAGCAGAAGGCAACAGTTTGAAGCAAGACAAGAACAAAAGCTTTCATCCATTCTTAACTCTCTATAAAGGAAGACTCTACGAGGGGGTGCTGAAATGTTCTCAGCCCAACTAACTTCCTAAATTCTGAGCGTTATTTGCCACTGTAGCTGAAAAGAGTGGTGTTTTATTTTGTAACATGCCAATTTGCAGAATCGTAATGCTATGTTTTCACATTGTTTCAAATCACGTCAATGAAATGTGTGGAATTTTCAAGTGTGGAACTCTGAGCAATCACGAAGTTCCTATTCCTGCAGAGGAAAACTCCAGAAGAAATTCATTGATGTATGATGCAAACGCCCATCATACTCCACAGTGAAGAAGTGGTGTGTAAACTTTGAGTGTGGAGATTTTGAGACTGAAGATGCAACCAGGGCTGTGGAGTCGGAGTCAGAAGTACAAAAAACTGAGGAGTCGGAACATTTAGCTACCGACTCCATTTTTGAACTTGGCATACCAATCACGAGCGATTCTTTCAGCTATAGCACCCACTATATACACAGCACAAATGTTGCAAGCAGCTTCTGCGGCCTTAGAACCTTGATTAAAAGCAAAAAGAAGGTGGTGTCAAAAATGCTCATTTCTCTCAACTTGACATTCCATTTTAACGATCTGAAAATTAACCAGTGCTGTGAAGTCGGAGTCGAGAAGTCGGAGGAAATTTTGGGTACCTGGAGTCGGAGTCTGAAGAACAAAAAACTGAGGAGTCGGAACATTTATCTACAGACTCCACAGCCCTGGATGCGACAAAGTCTGGGAGGCCTCAAACAGTGTCAACTCCTGAAATTGTTGACCATGTCCATGACCTGATTTTGGCAGATTAGTGAATATCAGCTAAAACAATTGCTGAGACACTACAAAATTCCAGAGATACGAGCAGCTGGATATGCAGAAGCTGTCAGCCAAGTGGGGGCCCAAGTGGACATTTCCAAGTTGATTTTGCAGCATTCTCAGCGAGCTGGTGCCAACTTTTTGGAATGAGTAGTTACTGTTGATGAAACATGGTTACACCACTATAATTCTGAGACAAAACAACAGTCCATGCAATGGTGGCACTCAGGTTCTGCAAGGCCAAAGAAGTCATCAGGAAAGGTCATGGCCACAGTGGTTTGGGATCAGGAAGGCGTTAATGCAGAAGGAGAAATTAGGTTCTTACCTGCTAATTTACTTTCTTTTAGCTTCTCCAGACCAGTAGAGGTTAATCTTTACGAATGGGTATATATCCAATCATGACCAGCAGGTGGAGACTGAAAACAAAACTGTGGGACAGTATATAATATACTCCCTTCTCTATTTACATCAGTCTGCCGAATAGCCAAGCAGAACTAAGAACTGGAAAACAGAAAGAAAACAATACTCCGAACAGGAGTAACAAATAACATACCCAAATGCTGTTGGAAAATGCAGAGGAGAAATACCAGAAGGAAAATGTCCCCACAGCTCGCCAGCTAAGCCAGCCGAGCCACAGCCGCTGTTCTTTAATTCTCCCTGGCCCTAGAAAAATACTAGAACCCGCAGCAAAAAACAAAAACTGCCCGCGAAACAGCCCCAACAACAACAACAGACAGGGTGGGGACCTCTACTGGTCTGGAGAAGCTAAAAGAAAATAAATTAGCAGGTAAGAACCTAATTTCTCCTTCTTTAGCACTCTCCAGACCAGTAGAGGTTAATCTTTACGAATGGGACGTACCAAAGCAGTCCCTCACACGGGCGGGACCCCCGAAGGGCTGACACCAGAACACACACACCGAACACCGCGTCCTGACGCGCCAGAACATCTACCCGAAAGAGTCTGACAAAGGAATACAAGGAAGACCAAACCGCAGCCTTACAAATGTCCACTGGAGGCACGAGCGACGACTCAGCTCAAGAAGCCGCCTGACCCCGAGTAGAATGAGCTTTGAGAAACTCCGGAACGGGCTGCTGCCCCAGAAGAGAAGCGGAAGCAATAGTCTCCTTGATCTAGCATGCAATAGTAGCCCTAGAAGCGCCAGCCCCCCTAAGAGGACCAGTCAGAAGGACAAAGAGATGATTTTATTTCCTGATCTCCTGGGTCCGTTGCACATAAGAGCGAAGGACCCGACCAACATCCAACTTGCTCAGCTGACTTTGCTCAGAAGAGCCCTCCCAACTACCCAAGACCGGGAGGACCACAGATTGATTGACATGAAAAGGAAAAACTACTTTCGGCAGAAAAGGAAGGAACAGGCCTCAAGACAACCTGCTCCCTAGAAAACTCCAAGGGAGCCCTACAAGAGAAAACCTGTAGCTCAGAAACACGCCTAGCGGAAGAAATGTCCACCAAAAAGACCGTCTTCAGAGTAAGGTCCTTCAAAGAGCAGCCGCCCAACGGTTCGAAGGGCGGGTGCATCAGAATAGAGAGAACCAGACTGAGATTCCAAGAGGGAAAAGAGGACCGCACGGGAGGCCTGAGCACCTTGGCCGCCCGCAAAAAGCGAATCACATCAGGAATGACTGTCAAACGCTGACCCGTCACAAACCCCCGAAAGGCTGACAAGGCCACAAGCTGAACCCGGAGAGAAGCCGAAGCCAGGCCTCTATCCAGGCCATCTTGCAAGAACTCTAGGATGTTAGGCACAGAAACGCGAAGAGAGACCACTCCCCGCACCTGGCACCACCCCTCAAAGAAGTGCCAAATCCACACAGAAGCCTGAGAGGTAGAAAGCCTCCAGGACCCCAAGAGTGTAGAAATCACCCTATCTGAATACCCCCTTCTTACCAAGGCGACCCCTTTCAAAAGCCAAGCCGTAAGACAGAAGGGAGACGGGTCGAACATGGGAATGGGACCCTACGTCAGAAGGTCATCCAAGGGAGGCAGAGGAAGAGGATCCGCCACCAGAGTGTCACCAGATCTGCGTATCACGGATGCCGAGGCCAATCTGGAGCCACCAGAACCACCAGACCCGGATGGCAAACAATGCAGAGAAGAACTCTGCCCACTAATGGTCACGGAGGGAACATGCACAACAGCCCCTCTGTTGGCCATGGTTGAACCAGAGCTTCCAGACCCTCGGCCAGTCCATCCCTGCGACGACTGAAGAAGCGGAACACCTCGGCATTGCCACTCGTGGCCGTCAGGTCCAACAGGGACTGACCCCAAGCCTGCATTATCAACTGAAGAGCCACAGGGCTGAGACACCACTCTCTGTGATCTAAGATGTGACTGAGGAAGTTCGCCTGAACATTCTCCACCCCGGCCATGTGAGAGGCCGAGAGGTCCAGAAGGCGTGACTCCGCCCCAAAGCATGAGCCGAGCCGCCTCCTCCGCCACCTGAGCACTCTTGGTGCCTCAACGATTGACATAAGCCACCGCTGTGGCATTGTCAGACCGGACCCTGACCGACTTGCCCATCAAGAGGGAGCGGAAGGCTAACAGCGCCAGAGGGATGGCTCTGGTCTCCAACATGTTGATCGACCAGGACGCCTCCTCCATGGACCAGGTGCCCTGAGCTGAGTGACCTAGACACTGAGCCCCCCCAACCGAGGAGACTGGCATCTGTGAGAAGCACCGTCCACTGCGATAGATCCAGACTCATCCTCTGGACCAGAAGAGAGGTCTGGAGCCACCAAAGAAGACTGCAGCGCGCCAAGACTCGCAGAGGGACAGGGACTTCCAAACTGAGCCTCTGGGGTGACCATCTACGGAGCAGAGCATACTGAAGAGACACATGTGGGCCCGCGCCCACCTCACAACATCCAGGAACGCTGCCATCGACCCCAAGACTTGGAGTAAATCCTGCGCCCGAGGACACCGGGACGCCAAAAGAAGGCGAATCTGAGATTGCAATTTGCTTACCCGGGCCTCTGGAAGGAAGACCTTCCCCAAGGAGGTGTCGAACAGAACCCCAAGGTACTCCAGATGCTGAGCGGGGACCAACCGACTCTTGGAAAGGTTGACCACCCAGCCCAGTGAGCGGAGAAACTCAACCACCCGAGCCGTAACTCGGGCGCTCTCCTGCAACGACTTCGCCCGAAACAACCAGTCATCCCAGAAGGGGTGCACCAGAATGCCCTCTGACTGCAATGCCGCCGTGACGACCACCATCAACTTGGCGAACGTCCGGGGAGTCGTGGCCAGGCCCAAGGGAAGCACACAGAACTGATAGTGCAGACCCATTATCGCAAAGCAAAGAAAGAGCTGAGGAGAGGCTCGAATGGAAACAGGCAAGTAGGCCTCCGCCAGAGAAGTCAGGAACTCCCCCGGCTGAACCGCCAGAAGGACAGACTGCAGTGTGTCCATGCGAATAAAAGGGAATTCTGAGAGTCCTGTTGACCTCAGTTTAAACCAAGGATGGGCCGAAAGGTCCCCTCCCTTTAGGGCCCCATAAAGGAAATGGCGTACCAGCCGATACCGCAGTCCTGAGGGGACACTGGACAACTGCTTTGAGATCTAGCAAGCGCTGAAGGACTGGCGAAAGGCTAGCGTCTCCCATGCCACCTGACATGGAGAGGCTAGATATGATCCGGCAGAGAGCGGGCAAAATTCAAGTACGTAACCGTTCCGCACCACCACCAGGACCCACTGATCGGACGTGATCTTGGCCCACTTGGGAAACAAGTTGCAAAGCCGGGCACCCACGGGAACCAAAGGGAGCGCCGGCAAAGAGACATCGTGCAGGACGGGCAGCAGGGGAACCGGGGGGGGGGGGGGAACTCCCAGCCCCCCGACGGGCTCCCTGAAAAGACTGCATGCGCTAAGCCAACCGACCCCGGGGAAAAACCGGAAGCCTGGAAAGAAGCAGTCCCATGCCCCAGGCGAAATTTGCGAAATTCCCGCAGACGCCCCCGGGCAATGCCAACCCGAAATACCGGGCGGGCACGATCCTCAGGCAGACAGGGCACCTCAGAGTCCGTCAGAGTCTGAACCACCGGAACTAAGTCCTCTCTAAACAAAAAACAACCCCAGAAAGGGAAATTTTTCTTAAAGGGAAACAACCCTCCAGACCAGCACTACCTCAGGATTTTTTTTTTTTACAGAACAGACTCCACAGTCTCTCGAAGCAATATGCCTTGCTTGATTTAGGGGGCAAGGCTTACTGCTGAGGCTCCTCTAAAAAAATGTGGGGAGGTGGAGGAAGTGGGGGGAGGGACCCCACTCGAGACCCGCCGGGTTTGACACCCCCGAGGTCGGACGGACCCCCAAACAGGGCCCGCCCAAGCTCTGTCCGGCCAAAAACAGGGACTAGAAACCCCCTAAACAAATTCCAACAGCCCTACCAAGGGAGATGGGTACAGATCACTCAACACCTGATGGAGACTGAAAGAAGACTGATGTAAATAGAGAAGGGAGTATATTATATACTGTCCCACAGTTTTGTTTTCAGTCTCCACCTGCTGGTCATGATTGGATATATACCCATTCGTAAAGATTAACCTCTACTGGTCTGGAGAGTGCTAAAGAATACTACTTTTTGTGCAATTAAATGAAGCTTTGAACAAGATAATGCAGCTGCTCACAAGGCTGGCAAAACGATGGACGTTTTGATGTAGTTGGGGTTTCAGTGCATAGACCATCCACCCTACTCACCAGATATTGCTCCATTTCACTCCCTTCTGTTTCCAAACCTTAAAAAGAGTTTGAAAGAGCGACAGTTTTCAAGTGATTCGGAGGCGATTACAGAAACTTCAGACACGATGTGCCAAGTGTATTGTACTTAGGGGTGAATATGTGGAATAACTTTCAAGTTTCATGACTCCACATCATTCCCTTCTTTGTTGGGCTGACAACTTTTCAGCACCCCTCATAATTCACTCTGGTTTTCATGCTCCTATTTCCTCTTTCAGATTGTTTATGACCAAAATTGCACATCATGAGATCATGTATCCTAGTCCTCTAGCACTAAATCTAGGGTTCTCACACAAACACATATTTTACATATATAATTTATATTAGGGATGCATATTTAAAGCATTTTTTTTAAATGTTTAAATTATTTTTATTATTCCAGCAGGATACAAGTCAGGAAATAACATTTTCAACAATATAATCAGTTCCCCTCCCATCCCCCCCTCCCCAAGAATCCATGGCCAGTCCAACAGCTGAGAGTGGGAATAAAATCTTAAAGATTCAAAAGTCTACTGCGAGCACGCGGTGTGAGGTCCTGCCAGAAGTGCTCCCACACCTGACAAAATTTGCAACCCGGGCCAAGAGTCAAGTCTCCCACCATGCGTTTCTCCAGTGTTGCGTGCACTATCATTAGGGATCTCCATTGTGCATATGACGGGGGATCACGGAAGAGCCAGTTGGTGAGGATGGCTTTTTTCCCATCAAAAGGGCTCTGGAGATAAATGCTGACATTCCCCTGGGTTTGGGCGTTTAAAGCATTTTTAACATGATTATCACGTTAATATTTCAATGCACATTAACATGTTGTTTTCTTCCCAAAATAATTTTTATGATTTCTTTAAGAAAGTGTAGTACCAAACAAACCAACACATGTATTGTATAACAGCAATAGCATATGAACATAAGAATAGCCATAGTGGGTCAGACCAATG
Organism: Geotrypetes seraphini; assembly: GCF_902459505.1. Classification (NCBI taxonomy): domain Eukaryota; kingdom Metazoa; phylum Chordata; class Amphibia; order Gymnophiona; family Dermophiidae; genus Geotrypetes; species Geotrypetes seraphini. The sequence goes on from NC_047091.1 coordinate 27,289,206, forward strand.
GTCCATCAAGATCAGTAGCCCATTCTCACAATGGCCAATTCAGGTCAAAAACCCATATGAATAACAGCAGTTGTACAAATCCTACAGTCAAAGGTATAACAGTACCCCAAATTCCCTATTACAGACTCTCAAGCCTCCCCCATAACCTGAATGCATGATATACATGCTCAACTAACAACATTAGCAGGGTGGAATAGAGCCGGGTAAACTAATATCACTAAGGCACATCAGTGAGTGGTTGTAGCAGCCAACGACAATGCCCACTGTTCATATGTGTCCCAGATTTTGCAAAATCCCAACACTTTATTGTGGCGAAGGGCTGTGAGCTTAGACATTAGGTGTAATTAAGCCAACCTACTCTGAACCCAGGTTAACCTGGGCCTTCTTCCAGTGATGCGCTATCACCAAACATGCCGCTGCAAATACATAAGTAGCAAAGTGAGACTCTGGTGCTGTAAACCCAGGTAGAGGAGCATTCAAAAGACAACAGTCAAGCATTTCCCTATCTGTCCCGGTGGGCTCACAATCTGTCTAATGTCCCTGGAGCAGTGAAGGATTAAGTGACTTGCCCAGGGTCACAAGGATGAGTGCAGGGTTTGAACCCACAACCTCGGGGTGCTGAGGCTGTAGCTCTAACCACTACACCATACTCTCCTCTTCACCCAGAGCTGTCCCACCTTCTGCCAGTAAGAATGCATCACCAGGCAGGATCACCACACATAGTCAAAGTCATCTTGGAAGCAACAATGCTGTCAACAGAGCCCAGGACCAGCCGGGATGGCGACACCAGGAAATATTTCTTCACCGAGAGAGTGGTTGATCCTTCGAACGAGCTCCCGGTGCAGGTGATCGAGGCAAACAGCATGCAGGAATTTAAGAGCAAATGGGATGCCCATGTGGGATCCCTTAGAGGATTAAGCCAAGGGAACCTGTCACCAGGAGTGGGATCCCTAGGATAGTAGAATTAGGGGTGGGTCAATAGAGTGGGCAGACCTGATGGGCTATGGCCCTTATCTGCCGTCATCTTCTATGTTTCTATATAATACCAGATATAATAAATCTTATGTCAATTTTCAATCAAGTAAAAGCCTTTAAATAAACATTTATAGATAAATCCCCATTATCTCTGCTGATACCCTCTCCCCAATAAACTTTGCCATCACTTCTTGTAGGGGTCTACTGGGGCTTGTCTCACTAAAAAGGCCTGGTATAAATACACCCTTTGCCAATATTAAAATGAAAGTCTTATTCTAATAATGTTTCTGCTAGCGTAAGAGCCCAGAACCCCTTGGATGTTAGGAAAGTACGTAATAATAGGAATCTCTAGTTATAAGGCCATACTCCTCCTGCAGAGAGTCCGATCAAACCTGCCCCAGAGTTCACACTCCCGCCCGCACCTATTGGCAACTAATTGGGTTTTCCCTACTGGCAAGGAATCCCAGCATTCTACAAACAGGAGTTTGCAAAAAGTAAAGCCGGTCAGGAAACATCTGCATTCAAAGGGAGTACCAGGCCCCGAAAATAAAGGCTGCCGCCCCAAAGGGCTAGCTGAGCGTGTAATCACCTGCTTCTTCAGTGGGGAGGCTGAGCCCAAAGTTACCGCCCCTCCAGAACCGTACCACGCACAGATGCTCCAAAAGCAGCAAACTTGCGCATATTTTACATGAATCCACACCAGGAGACCCTGAGGACTCCATCCCAGCAGTTTTCCTTACAAAAATTCAAAATTTGAAGAAGCAGGGAAAAGTTGGGAGGAAAAAAAAAAAAATCCAAGATGGCCGCCAGAATAAATTTGTGCCAAAAAACACTAAAATGAATGGTCTTCCCAAAATTTTAAAAAAAAATCTGAAATGAGTAAAATTCAGGTGCAGGAACCCTAGAAACCCCCCCAAACCCCTTGAAATTCGCTTTTGAAAATCGTTGATAGAGCCCGTCAACTCCTCTCACTTACTCTACTAGACACAGACGCTGTACCTGCTTTCTAGACTCAGAATTCACTGTCACACTGCTGGGAAAGCTGCTAACAAGTTGAATCTTCGGGCTGTCAGTCAGACCCCTGTCTGACTATGCCTCCATCCCAGCAGACCACCGACTGTGCACCCAGATGGGCGGAGGTGCAAAATGCAGTCTGCACGCTGTGGAACACTGCTGAGTCCCCCTAAGTGTGCCAAACAGTCTGCAGCTGAGCCCCCCACTTAACAGGGAGCGAGGACAGGTCAGGGACAGCCCTGAGCTACAAAGAAGACTAGCAGACTGGCTAACAAGTGCCCTGAAGGGATCGGCCTGCCAGCTACAGACCAAAGTCTGTGAATTCTCAAGCAGGCAGCTATTAAAAGTGCTTGACACGTGAAAGAACCGCGAAAGGCAATGTACCGAATTAAAAATAATAAATTTGGGAGAGCAGAACTCTAACACCTGCAGCCATGCAGAAGAGAAAGACTGTGGGTGGAGCTAAGCTGGTCTGTGAAGTACCCTAGAGGCAGAGTGGAAAACCTGGAATAGTTCTCATCTGCAGTCCATGTGAGTAAGGTGAAATAACCCTATGGTCTAGAACAGGGGTGTCCAACCTTTTGGCTTCCCTGGGCCGCATTGGCCGAAAAAAATGTTTCTGGGGCCGCGCAAACACTGCAGCAAGACAGAGGAGGGAGCTGGCAAAACGGTAAACACCCGGAAGCAGCAGAGGCTGGGCCACACAAAATACTTCACGGGGCTGCAGGTGACACCCCTGGTCTAGAATGTCACACCTATTGCACTGGAATAGGAGTTTGCAAAAAGCCAGTCAGGAAACATCTGCATTCAAAGAGAGTACCAAGTGAACAATGTGACTTCCAAAAAAAAGGGTTGGCTTGGTTACAGTGTGCTCTCAACTCTCGTATGGGGGCCCATGGGATTTTCCATAAAGACAAATATGTTATAAAATACTGTGAAATGTGAAGCCATGGGCTATCTATAAAAGTAGTCTATCGTACTCTCTCTTGTAACAGGGCTACTTTATAATAGGGCTGGAAATCAGGGACTGCCATCCCTCCCTTCAGTTCAGGTTGATAGATCTTTTAACTCTCGGGGTTTCCTTTTCCAAATGTAGGAAAAGACCTTTCTATTGAGAAACCAAAAGAAAGGCCAAGGAAGGGGGATAGGAAAGGCCATAAACAAATAAAGTAACTTGGTAACAATAATATCTTAACTGCTGCTATATAAACCCACCTATCCAGTTCTGTAAATGAGCAGCGTAGTTGCCGGGGGAAATTTGCTTTATATAGCCGAGAATGATCTGCCTTCAAATAAACTCCCAGATATTTTAGCGATTGTGTTGCCTACTTGAAAGAAAAACGCGACTTAATCTGAGTGACATCCTGAGGAGGTAAGTTATTATTAAGCAATTCTGATTTCACCTGGAGGAAAAGTCCATAGACTTCTACTTAGATAGACTTGGGGGAAGCCACTGCTTGCCCTGAATCCTGCTTCTATTTGGGTGTCTGCCAGGTACTTGTGGCCACTGCTGGAAACAGAAAAACTGGGCTAGTTGATGGGCCATTGATCTGATCCACTATGGCTATTCTTATGTTCTTAGTATTTTTGAAAGATGTAGAAATCTTTCTGCTGGAAACCCAGCCAACACCATGAACTCATTTTTTAAAAGTCAAACGAATGATCATTAATAAACCGAGTCAGGCTGCAAAATGCTGCACCGAGTTATCGAGCCCTCCACAAGCTTCCTCAGGACAAGTTATTTGCCAAATTTGAGATGCCCGACTATCCAAATTCAAGTACGGTAGTCCATTCAATGTTTGAACAGTTCTACACTATTCTAATTATTCAAGAGACAAAGCCCTTAACATCACTTTGTTTTTGTATTTCACGATTCTGGTTATTCTTATTTATGAGAACAGATAAAGAAGTGGGGAAGGGACCAATGTGTGGACAAATACGTTCACTGTATTTTGAATATTAAATTTCAGTTAAAAATTGTACAAATATTCACATGAATAAAACAGAGCGTGGAAGGCATGTAAAGTCCCTTGTAACAAAACATATACTTAACCCCAACACGGTCCGTTTTTCGGTTATTAAAAGTAGCCCAGTAGATGGCGCCAATTATCAAGAAATTAAGCACAACTGAGATTACTTGCAGGGAGTCTAACAAGGTTCCAGCCGCCTGACTTAAAACGCTGGGTAAACAGAAGCAATCATAGAAAGACGCTGCGATAAAACTGGAATTTATTACACTTTTTATACCACACGCAAAATCAAAGTGGTATATGTGAAAGAGAAGAAAAAGACTCATCCTCACAAAAGTATCCAAAGTATCAAAAACCAAAACATTGCCATAAACATATCATGGTTTCATATAGCAAGAAAATGAACTGGTGTGTATACTATTTTTTTTCTAAAACTAGACCAATAAGACTTGTGGAAAAACATGTTTAATGGAGACATAATACTTATTTTGAAAAATTGATTGCTACTGATTGAATGGTTTGGAGAACAAACATAACACACACACAAATAAATGCACTTTTTTTCTTCAGGAAAAGAAAGTGAAACAAAGGATATCAGAGCTGTCGCCTTATTCCTAAAGTCTGCAACTGTATAATTAGTAACCAACGGATCCACAAAACTGATCATATGATGTCTGCATAGACGCTCCTCTTCAGCGTTGACCTTATTGGTGATGATATCTAAACCTTTGTAAACCTGAAACAAGAAAGTACAAGCACAAAACAATTATTTTGTCAAACATAAGACAATATATAAAACAGAATTGGCCTAAAGTCAGTAAGGGGCAGGTATATTATACCTGGCTACTTCTAAATAAGCGTACAGAGGGCACTCTGTAGGAGCAAGAGTTCCTTTATAGAATACTAGCAGAAGAAGATATCAATGAGCCATAGTTGGTACAAATGCAACAAAGAGATACATAGTTAAGTGGAAGCCCTGCCCATGTTCCTGCAGCCTTGCAAAAAATGGCATTTGCAGAGTAAGTGTACAGATACATGCTTAAATCCTATTCCTCACCCCCAAATTCCATATACAGCGCCTAAACAGCACCATTAGCAATTTTAACTTCTCACAATTGTGTTAACTGGCACAACTTGGAAAGCGAAATTCTATAAAAAGTATGTGCCAGTTGCAGCGCACAACTTTGAAAAGGGGGCGTGGCTAGGGACAGACAGGGGGTGTTCCTAAAAGTTATGTGCATTGTTATAGAATAGGCTTGGTGCAGGCATTTAGGCCTGGTTTTAGCCAGCCTAAATTATGTGATGCACGCAGGGCTAACCCCAATTAATTCTATAAAAGGGAGGTGAACCTTGTAGAAACACGCTAAGTGCCATTCTAGTCGGCACTATATTAAGAATCAGGTCCATAATGTTTAAATTATCGCAAACATCTAGGCTATAGAATTGTTTATAGCCACAAATTTTCCATACCTAAAGTGTTATTTAATGGAGAAGTTTTCCATACCCCCAAAATGTTAAAAGTACAGTGCTGCTATGCCTTTCAGTTCTATAGAAATGATAAGTAGTAGCTTAGGATACATAGCACAGTTACTTACCGTAACAGGTGTTATCCAGGGACAGCAGGCATATATTCTCACATGTGGGTGACGTCATCTACGGAGCCCCGATGCGGAAGCATTTTCAAGCAAACTTGATTGAAGATTTAAGTTTGCTCTGCTGCTCCACGCAAGCGTGCCTTCCTGCTCCACTAGGGGGCGCATCCCCTCGTGGTCTCCAGTTCACTTAACTAGCAAAGAAGCCAACCTCGGGGAGGTGGGCGGGTTGTGAGAATATATGCCTGCTGTCCCTGGATAACACCTGTTACGGTAAGTAACTGTGCTTTATCCCAGGACAAGCAGGCATGATATTCTCACATATGGGTGACCTCTAAGCTAACTAAAAAGGGATGGAGGGAAGTTGGCAATTTAAGCAAATAGATTTCGCAATACCGATTGGCCGAACCGGCCATCGCTTCTGGACAGTGAGTCCAGACAGTAGTGGGAGGTGAAAGTATGAACCGAAGACCACGTGGCAGCCTTGCAGATTTCCTCAATAGGTGTGGACCTAAGGAACGCTACGGAGGCTGCCATCGCTCGGACCTTGTGTCCCGTTACTCGACCATGCAGCGCGAGACCAGCCTGAGCGTAGCAAAAGGTGATGCAATCGGCCAACCAGTTGGACAAGGTGCGCTTGGAAACTGGGTGGCCTAACCGGTTTGGGTCGAAGGACAAAAACAATTGTGGGACTTTCCGGTGTGGTTGAGTGCGCTGGAGGTAAAAGGCCAACGCTCTCTTGCAGTCAAGAGTGTGAAGCGCCACCTCTCCGGGGTGAGAGTGGGGCTTAGGAAAAAACATGGGCAAGATGATGGACTAATTGAGGTGAAAATCAGACACTACTTTAGGCAAGAACTTTGGATGTGTGCGGAGTACCACCTTGTCATGGTGGAAAACAGTGAAGGGTGGGTCCGCTACCAGAGCCTGTAGCTCACTAACTCGCCGGGCGGAAGTGAGTGCAAGCAGGAAAATCACCTTCCACGTGAGGAATTTAGGATGGCATTTGTCTAGGGGCTCAAATGGAGGTTTCATTAGTTGAGCCAGAACCACGTTAAGGTCCCAAACCACCGGAGGGGGTTTGAGAGGAGGGTGGACATTCAGAAGACTCTTCATGAAGCGAGAGACTAAGGGGTGGAGCGAGAGGGCTTTTCCTTCCAGGGGCTGATGAAAGGCCGCAATCACACTGAGATGTACTCGAATGGAGTTGGTCTTTAGGCCGGAGTGAGATAATTGAAGTAAACAGTCAAGGACCAGAGGGACGGGGACCGACACCGGGTCCTGGCTGTGAGAGGAGCACCAGGCTGAGAATCTGGTTCACTTTTGAGCATAGCAGGTTCTCGTCGAGGTCTTTCTAGAGGCCTCCAATATCTCCTTGACTGATTGAGACACGGGGAGAGAAGTCAGGGGGAAAGAAACCAAGCACTCAGATGAAGAGATTGAAGATTGTTGTCTGGAGGAATGGCCCAAAAGTTGAGAGAGTATCCTGATGAGATCACGCCAAGGACCCATGCGTCCGACGTGACTTGTTCCCAGCGAGGGTAAAAGACTTTGAGGCGACCCCCGATGGGAAGGAGGCCTGGGACTATGGCGGAGGGGGCCCGCCCCCTTCCGCGTATCCCGTCAAAAGGACAGGGATGGTTTGGTAGTCGCAGGCAGTTGGGACTTGGGCAGGGCCCGATGGTGGGCTTGCGGACGCCTGGGCGGAGGCCGCGAGAAGGCAGGAGTGGATTTTTGTGGGTAGAGGCGCGGAGGGGCCCTGAACGGCCTGGACGCGGGCGGTTTAGGCTTTTGCCGCACGAGGGAGGCAAACGAGCGTTCGTGTTCGGAGAGGCGTTTTGTAGCCGCCTCGATAGTGTCATCAAACAGTTCTTTACCCACGCAGGGGAGGTTAGCCAACCGGTCCTGTAAGTTGGGGTCCATGTCGACCAGGCGCTGCCAAGCTAGGCGGCGCATGGCGATAGCAAAGGCTGCCTCTCTGGAGGAGAGTTCGAAGCCATCGTAGGCCGCGTGGAATAGATGGAGGCGTAGGTTGGAGAGGGACTCTGAAAGCAGGTTAAACGCTCCTTGGCGGGACGCCGGTAAGTCAGTCTCAAAGGCTCTCAGTAGTCCAATGAGGTGTTTGAGGTAGGATGTGAAGGTGAAAGTGTAGCTTTGCACCCTAGAGGCCATCATCGCATTTTGATATAGTCTCCTGCCGAACTTGTCTAGGGTTTGGCCTTCTCGGCCTGGGGGGACCGCCGCTGAGACCCTGGAGGGGTGAGCCTTTTTCAAGGAGGATTCTACTAACAGCGACTGGTGGGAGAGCTGCGGTTGTTCAAATCCCGGGAAGGGTACTGTACGGTACTTGGCCTCCATTTTGGAGGGTACTGCTGTGACCATATAGGGGGTCTCCAGGTTCCTGAAGAAAGCCTGTTGGAGTACCGGGTTAGGCGGTAAGCGAAGGGACTCTCTGGGCAGTGATGGCATATCCAGCTCCGCTAGGTACTCCTTAGAGTATCTGGAGTCGGACTGGAGGTCCAAGTCCAAAGCGTGGCCCATGTCCTGGACAAAGCGAGAGAAGGATGTTCCCGAGGCCCCGTGCGGGGTCAGTGAACGAGACCTCCGTCGGGTGGAGAAGGATGGGGAGGCTTCCCTCGAGTATCGAGGCTCCTGCTCCGATCCACGCTCCGAGACCGGGGAAGCACTGTGAAAGTGTTCCGGGGTCATGGATCTCCGACGTCTTGAGGAGCCCCTCGGAGACGATGCCGGGGTTCGGGGTACCGATCAATGTCGAATCGGTGACCTCGACCCGGACTCCCTCGGTGAAAGCCTGAAACCTCGGATCGGAGCCCCGGTCTGAGGGGGAGTTTGGAGGATGCGCGGGTTGGAGAGTGATAGCTCCGCCACCCTCAGCGGTCCCGTACGAGGTGTAGGTGAACGGCCTCATAGAGTGGGGGAACCCTGGGCCTTCTTGGAGGTACGGCGGTTCGAGGTTTCTGTCGTTTTAGCACGACGTTTTGCCCCGCGGCGGTCTGTGGAGGGAGAGCGCCTCGGGTGTCTCGGCAAGGAGTCCGGGGAGGATGGGATGCGGCGAAGCTTGCGCGCTTTTCCCCGAGGTGGCTCGACGCGAGGCTCAGGCTGGTCTGGCACATGCGGGGTCAAGGCCGAGGCCGGTTGTAGATGGGCCATTGCAGCGGACAGCTCCGATGAGATCATCGCTTGGAGTAGGTCCTGGAAAACGGGCACGGACAGCATCGAGGGCATGTCCACTGCCTCGGTGCGCTCCACCGGGGGCGACCTCGTATCACAGTATTCCCGTGTGGTGGAGGCACGGCCCGAAGGCTTGGAGGGCTTCGCCGGGGCTGTAAGCATGGGACTTCCGCCATGCGTCGCCGGTGTCCCCGAGGCTGGCTTCTTCGCTGTTACGGGACCTGAAGAGGGGACTTACCCGGAGCCGAGGCTTTCTGTTGTCCCGAGGACTTCGGATTCGAGTCTCGAGGCGATGCCGAGGTATTCGGGGCCGAGGTCAAGGCCGGGGCCGACCTCGAGGCCGAGGTAGAGGGTTGGTTGGCGGCGAAGAGATCCGCCATGTGGGCTTTTCTTCGGCGGAGGGCCCGGTTCTGGAAAGTAGCACACTGGGGGCAGGAGTCGGTTGGATGAGCAGCCCCCAGGCAGAGGATGCACCGGCGATGCGGGTCTGTGATGGAAAGAAGCCGCTCGCACCGGGTGCACTTTTTAAAGCCGGTCAAAGGCCGGGACATAGAATCGAAACTGGCCGCGGCTCGAGTAGCCACGCGGCCACGGGGACCCGGAAGCCTCCGGTCGGTCAAAAACGAAGCAGGAACAAGTTGAAACAAGAAAAAATTTGCGCACAGCGACTTAATCGAGAAAAATAAGAAAAAATTGCGGTGCTAGAAGGCAGTTGGGGCAGAGCCTGAAAAAACACGACTTCTAGGCTCAGCGGAAAATTTTGAACTGGAGACCACAAGGGGATGCGCCCCCTAGTGGAGCAGGAAGGCACGCATGCGTGGAGCAGCAGAGCAAACTTAAATCTTCAATCAAGTTTGCTTGAAAATGCTTCCGCATCGGGGCTCCGTAGATGACATCACCCACATGTGAGAATATCATGCCTGCTTGTCCTGGGATAATAGCATATATGCAACATGCAAATCACATAGAGAAGAGATGTGTCTTTAAACATTTAGAAATTTCCTTATTAAGACAATTATCTTAAAAAGGTCATGATTCCATATACTGTATTCTGAAAAATGTAAATATTCTGCAGGTATCTTTAAAGCCAGTGATTCTAGAACTAGGGACGTGCACAGTGGGGCAAAGGAGAATAAAATGTTTGGTTTGATATTTTCACTGCGATATAATGTACTGCAATTTTAAATAAAATTTTAAAAGCTTGAGAGCCCTTGTTTTATGCACACACACACAATATACACACAGAAAATGACAGTCTGCTCATTCATATCATCCACTATCCCTTCCTCCCTTTAAGAGATCCCGCTTAGGTTTTAGGTGGGATATAAGTTTGTTAAATAAATGCCTGATCCATGTTTTCTAGAATTCAGATAGTCCACATCTCCACCAGGTCGTTGTTCTACACATCCACCAATTGTCTGTAAACAAGCAATTCCTTAGAATATGTCCAAGTCTATCCCCTTTTTAAAGTCAAGGTATTTTTACTGAAAATCTTTTGTATATAGATAAACAGTGGAGTAAAGGAAACAAGAAAGGAGCATGGATCCATTATACAATACCTAAGAAGTCAGAAAGGAAGGACATCCCCTTTTAACTTCATCTTAGGCCCTCTCATTGCAGAGCTTCGAGTTTCCTTTCAGTTGAAAAACTTGCATCCTATGCATTTATGCTGGCTGAACCACATCTCCTCTCCCTTTCCTTTCCTACAATGTAGACCAGTGGTTCCCAAACCTGTCCTGGGGGACCTCTAGCCAGTCAGGTTTTCAAGATATCCCTAATGAATATGTATGAGAGAGATTTGCCTACCTGTCACTTCCATTATATGCAAATCTCTCTTATGCATATTCATTAGGGATATCTTGAAAACCTGACTGGCTGGGGGTCCCCCATGACAGGTTTGGGAACCACTGATGTAGACACACTGAGGTCTATCAGTGACTCTATGAGGAACAATCATTTATCTACCTCAGTAGGAAAGAAAAGTTTTCAAACAATTTTTATTTTTCAATACAGTCCCCTGATAGCTCCATACACTTCATCCACTTTTTCTAAAATGACTTTAACTCCTTTGAATTGAATTCTTCTGTTTAACCTTCAAACCAGGATGTCAGAGCTTCCTTGATACCTTCATCACTTGAAAACTGCCGTCCAGAGATTTCTTCAAAACTCTGAACAGAAAATAATCTCAGGAAGGAGGAGGGCTGCTGATGTACCCGCAAAGGAGAGGGGTTTGCTTGGGCTGCTGTAGGGAAGGGTGACAGTTACTGGATCTGGTCGGGTGCTGGGCCCATTTGGTGGGTGGAGTGGAGCTGGAGGGAAGGGAGAGGTGCCACACCCACTCCTGGGCACTGAAGGGAGGGGATAGAGGTGTTGGACCTATGGGAAGGGGGGAGAGGTGCAGGACCTGCAAGGAAGGGGGAGAGGTGCAGGACCTGCAAGTTGGAAGAAAGAAAAGGAAAGTGAAAGAGAAAAGCTGAACCAAGGGGTTGAAGGAAGAGTGAATGAAATATTGAACACAGTGGAGGGAGGGAAGAAAGAGGGAGTATGAGAGACACATTGGTGTAAAAGAGTAAGAGGGAAGATTGTGGGCATGGATAGGAGCAAAGGAACAGGGACAAAAAGGGGAATGCTGCATGGGGGTGGTATATGGACACAGAGGGTATACGACACAGAAAGAAGATAGCTAGACATGGGGAAGAATAAGAATACAGAAGGAAGATGCTGGACAGGGGGAGATATAGAGCAGTGATACTGTACACAGGGGGAGGGGAGTCATAGAATGGAGAGATGATGACGGGAAATACTAGAAAGGGACAAAAAGGAGACAGAGAAGGGAGACACTGAACATGAGGAACAATACATACATAGAGATAGAAGATGGATGGTGAGCATAGAGAAAGAAGAAATGTCAAATGGTCAGGAGACCCTGGCAAGTGAGTTAAGAGAAGACAAAAGAAAACAGAGACCAGTGCCTGAGACCAACAAGAATAAAATGATGAGACAATAAAAGGTAGAAAAATAATTTTATTTTCTACTTTGTGATTAGAATATATCAGATTTGAAATACGTATCCTGCTAGAGCTGGTGCTAGACATAACTGGGGACGGGACTGCAAAGCCTAAGCTGTGCGTCTTTAGTTTCCAGCTGGCTTAGGGCTCTCTCTGACCAGGGGGTAGCACCCTAGTTGCACTCCCCTAACACTATTCCTGCCACGTGTGACTGAAATATTCCATTAGCTTGATTTTTCTACGTAGCATTCTGTAATAATTTGACCAGTTTTCTCGATAGAGGGGATATTTGTGAGGGAGAGGGGAGAAAGGAGTTGTGTTGATCCTTGCTCTGTAATTTATAAAATGATTATTGTACAGAATATTGTTTCTTTTTATACTTTAATAAAAATAAGTTCAGTATAAAATCAAATATTTGAGGCTTGTGCGTTGGGAGCAGATGGTTTGTAGGGATAGGGTGGGAACCGAGCTCATGGGGGCACATTTTTCCCTGCATCATTTTCTACTCTCTACCCCACTTAAACTGCTTGCTCCAAAATTTTATTTTGTAGGATGGGTCAGACTCATTATAAACTGAAGTCATGCGTTCATAGATCTCCTTTGGCTTTTTCCCTTCTTTTGTGAGAAATTTTATCCCTGAATGGTGCTCCCTTTCCCTGAAACCTGCTATAATTTGTCCACCCCATTTTACTGCAAACTAGTTCTCTCAGGCCTCCGGTGTACCCATCTGTCACCTCATCAATCCGTTCAAAATTCTGCTGTAAGACTAATATTCTGTGAGAGCCACTATTCTCACATTACCCCTCTCCTCAAGTCACTTAATTGGCTTCCCATCCATTTCCGAATATTGTTTAAATTGCTCTTGCTGACTTACAAGTCCCACAATATCACTCCTCACTTTAGCTCCCTCTTTGTTCCCCCCCCCCACCCCGTGATCTCCGCTCATCGGGCAAGCCCCTCTTATCTGTACCCTTCTCTTCCACTGCCAGCTCCAGACTCCGTCCCTTCTTTCTTGCTGCACCGTATGCCTGGAATGCCTGAGTCAATACGTTGTGCTCCCCCCCCTGTGATCTCCGCTCATCAGGCAAGCCCCTCTTATCTGTACCCGTCTCTTCCACTGCCAACTCCAGATTCTGTCCCTTCTTTCTTGCTGCACCGTATGCCTGGAATAGGCTGCCCGAGTCAATACATCATGCTCCCCCCCCCCTTGTGATCTCCGCTCATCGGGCAAGCCCTTCTTATCTGTACCCTTCTCTTCCACTGCCAACTCCAGACTCCGTCCCTTCTTTCTGCTGCACCGTATGCCTGGAACAGGCTGCCCGAGTCAATACGTCATGCTCGCTCCCCCCCCCTGTGATCTCCGCTCATCGGGCAAGCCCCTCTTATCTGTACCCTTCTCTTCCACTGCCAACTCCAGACTCCGTCCCTTCTTTCTTGCTGCACCGTATGCCTGGAACAGGCTGCCCGAGTCAATACATCATGCTCCCCCCCTTGTGATCTCCGCTCATCGGGCAAGCCCCTCTTATCTGTATCCTTCTCTTCCACTGCCAACTCCAGACTCAGTCCCTTCTTTCTTGCTGCACCGTATGCCTGGAATAGGCTGCCCGAGTCAATACATCATGCTCCCCCCCCCCCCTTGTGATCTCCGCTCATCGGGCAAGCCCCTCTTATCTGTACCCTTCTCTTCCACTGCCAATTCCAGACTCTGTCCCTTCTTTCTTGCTGCACCTTATGTCTGGAACAGGCTGCCTGAGTCAATACGTCGTGCGCAGTCCCTAAATCCCAGCTAAAAACTCCCCAACCCTGAGATGTCCTGTCTAAATTAGATTGTAAGCTCTTCTGAGCAGGGACTTTCTGCGCTCTAGAAATAATAAATCCCAACTCCTAACAGCTTTTCGGCCCTGAAAGGCTCCGGAGGGCCGAGGCCGCCCTACCTGCATGGAGTCGGCACTGACGATCTCCCCGCCGAGCCGCTGCCCCAGCTGCGCGGCCAGCTGCGATTTGCCGGTGCCGGTGGCTCCGAGGATCACAACGAGAGGAAGCGAGCGGCGGAGGCCAACCGACACGAGCTGCGCAGCCGCCATCGGGCCGGAGCGGGAAGACGACAGGAAGCGGAAACGGCCGTCTCCGGGGAGGCGAAAGGTCGTTTCCTTGGTAACACACGCGGAGACGAGGCTGCTGCCGAGGGATGACGTCACAGCTGAGGACGCCGAGCGACTGGTTACCAAGGTCTCTGAGCATGCGTAGTAGGTTCCCGTCTGAATCTAGCCATTCAACCAAGGGGTGGTTCTTGTCTCCTGTTCTCCATGGACAAGTCAAGCAGGATAGGCAACAGCCGCACAGCCTGCAAATCCTGACTAGGAGGCAGGTTAGAACTGGAAACATTTGGTCAACACAATGATGTTGCACAAGTACTCTAGAGAAGGTAAATAAGCCACAGAAGCTGAGGTAGCTCTGATTTTAAGACTAGGTGCAGGATGAACAGAGCCAATCAATTGGAAAGATGCCCTGATTTTGTCAGAGGTAGTAGAGATAAAAATAAGAGCTCTGATGCAGCAGAGGAGAGAAAGTTGGCAAGACGAGAACTACTTTAGGTGTCCAAGAACCACTCTACCTGGCAGAAATTGAAGAGGAGGAAACCCCTTCTATAACTGAACTAGAAATAAAAACCACCAAATATCCTATACAGCCCGCTCTCAAACTCCTTGGAATAACAGTAGACAGATGTTGCACTCTTCAGGTGCAAATCAACAAAATCACACAAAAAAGCATTCTTTACCATGCGCAACCTTCGCAAAATTAGAAAATTCTTCAACAAAGAACAATACAGACTCAGACCAATCCCTAGTCCTAAGTCTAATGGACTATTGCAATATCCTCTACCTTCTTTGTTCCACCTACTTAATAAAACAACTACAGACCGTGCAGAACACTGGCCTCAGATTGATCTATTCCCTTGGAAAATTTGACCACATCACCAATGCCTTCCTAGATTCACACTGGCTACCAATACAAGCCCGCATCCAATTCAAACTATACTGCATATTATTCAAAACATTAAACGGAACGGCACCCTCCCACCTAAACAACCGCCTAAATAGGAACCTCTCATCCAGACAGAGGAGAACCCAGTCCCCTTTCTCCTACCCCCCTTTTAAAGGAACTAAGCACAAAAAGATGTACGACAACTTACTAGCAACACATGCAGCTAAATTGGACCCCTCCATCACCAACCTACTGACAGCTTCAACTGACCTCAAAGCTTTCCGAAAAGAAATCAAAACCATACTATTCAAGAAATTCATCCAAATGTCCTAACCCCCATTCTTTCCCCCTCTCTCTCCCTCTTAGTATCCTCCCTTCAAAATTGTTTTAGACCTAACGCCTTTAATTGTATTCCTCTTCCTGAAAATGTCCAGTTATTGCTTTGATGTATTAGGCCCAACGTCTTTAATTGTATTCCTCTTCCTGGAAATGTCCAGTTATCTTTTTGATGTAATCCGCTTAGAACTGCAAGGTACAGGTGGAATAGAAGTCATTAATGGAATGGAATGGAATGTAATAATATACTTAACACTAGGCTAGCGGATGTAATTGCCATTAAGAATAGGGTTCCACGGTTTCGAGTTAAGGTGTCCAGTACTAAAGCAAAGGTCCCAATGGAGGTTTTGTATGGAGGCCTTTAAGAAACCTGGTTACTACTGGATGTTGAGAACATAAGAATAGCCTTAATGGATCAGACCAATGGTCCATCAAGCTTGGTGGCCAATCCAGGTCCCTAGTACCTGACCAAAACCCAAGGAATAGCAACATTCCATGCTACTGAACCAGGGCAAGCAGTGGCTTTTCACATATCTTTCTTATTAACAGACTATGGAAATTGTCCAAACTTTTCTTAAAACCAGCTACGCTATCTGCTCTTACTACAACCGCTGGCAATGCGTTCCAGAGCTTAACTATTCTATGAGTGAAAAAAATGAGAACGGCCTACTGGGCTGACCCAGTAAGGCTATTCTTATGTTCAATGATATTGTGTATCTAGATTTTCAAAAGGCATTTGACAAAGTACCTCATGAGACTTCTGAGGAAATTAGAAAGTCATGGGATAGAAGGTAATGTCCTATCACAGATTAAAAAAAAACCAAAACCAAACAACTGGTTAAAAGATAGAAAACAGAAGTAGGGTTAAATGGTCAATATTCTCAATGGAGAAGGATAAATAGCCAGTCTCCATGAACCCATTGCAAGTAAGCAGTTCCCTAAAGACATTCAATTAAGCAACCTCTTTCATACACCAGCCTCAGACAATAACTGGGCTATACACAGTGCTCCAGGCCTGGTGTCCAATATAATAAACATGAAATGGCACACAACTTCCCTGATCAAGTTTCAAGTTTAATATGTATTTGATTAATCGCTTTGTCATTCTTCAAAGCAATTTACAAGAAATTAAAATTACAGTAAAAAAGATATATAAAATAAATAAAGACTGACGGGACGTAAACAATTTAACAAAAACTGGAAACAAAAGGATAGGTCGGGGAAGAAATTACAATATATAATTAAAGAGTGGGATACAAAAATGGAAAACACATAAGGAAAGGGTTAATAAATTGAAGATGATTAAAATGAGATTGTGGACAGAAGAAAAGGATTTATTTATTGATTTATTTTGTGAAACTTAGATGGGATAGAGCCACTCCTTTAAAATAATCCCAACTTGTAAAACACGTGAAAACCAAATGATTCACTATTCCTGAGAGAGAAAGAGATGTACAGAAAAAAAAAACAGTAAGAGCATTGGTTTATGTCATTTACAAAACAGAAATATACATTAATGACAACATTCAATCAGCATTTCTTTAAAAATAATCCCAAATATGACACTATCAGCTCCTTTTACTAAACACTAGCATGTGCTTACCACAGCTTAAAAGGACATTCCGCAAGGTGCACTGAAGTGTCCCATAGTAATTCAGCAATGTGCATATGCAAACCATATGCTAAAAATAAATGTTATTTTTTCACACAGGGGGCAGAGAGTGGCTCTGGCTATACTAAACAGCGCAACTACATTATCACGTGCTAATTGGTTATCACAGAATGATCCCTCACCACCTACAAAATAGATGTATTTGTCGTTGATTGTCCAAGTCTTATTTGTAATCTGCAGAGAACCTGAATATGAAAGTTGCAGACTATAAGAACTCACAAGCTTAGTTTTGCTCATGGCCATTAATTCATAAAATGGATGCACTAGAAATGGCCTTAGCACACAGAAAGGACCCATCTAAGGGCATGCTAAGGCAATTTTTTCCCTCAGCTAAGTAAAAGGAGCCCCTGAAAACCAAATATTTCCCTGTTCCTGAGAGAGAGATTCATCTATTTTAGGGTATTTTCTATTTTTTTATTTTCAGATTACGCACTAAAAATAATAATAATAATAACTTTATTCTTGTATACCACAAAACCATGGAAGTTCTATGCGGTTAACAGATGAAGAGACTACATTTACAGCAAAGTTACATTTACAGCAATGTTACATTTACAGCGAAGTTATTTTTACAGCAAAGTTACATTTATAGTGAAGTTACATTTACAGTGAAGTTACATTTACTGCAAGTTACATACAGCAGTGTTATATACAGCGATGTTCAATATGGCAGATCAGAGGTATTTGGTATGATGGGTAACAAAGACAGGAGAATTAGTTAGATTGAGTGATCCGTTTGTTAAGTCATATAGTGGCTAAACAAGATAGTGGCTAACAAGAGTGGAGGAGTCGGAGAGACTGGAGGTGTGTCGAGGTCAGGGGAGGAGGCAAAGAAGGAGGGGGGGGAGAAGTTAGAGGAATTTGTCAAAAAGGTAGGTTTTGATTGACTTCCTGAACATTTGATAGGGGGGGGGGGGAATTGGAGATGAGGGCGGTAAGGCATTTGTTCCATTTGCCCGCTTGGAATGCTAGGGATCTATCGAGGAATTTCTTGTAGAGGCAGCCCTTCAGGGAAGGGAAGGAGAACAGGTAAGTGTTTCGTGTGCGAGAGGGGCCTGCAATTTCTAGGTGCTCAGATAGGTAGATTGGTGAAGAGCCTGTTAGGGTTTTGAAGCAGAGGCAGGCGAATTTAAAGATGATCCTTGCCTCCACCGGTAGCCAGTGGAGTTTAGTGTAATAGGGACTAACGTGGTCATATTTTTTGAGGTCGAAGATGAGGCGGACGGCCGCATTTTGGACTATTCTTAGGCGTTTGATGGTATTTTTATAGGATCACAGGTATATGATGTTACAATAGTCTAATATGCTTAAGATTAGAGATTGGACCAGTAGGCAAAAAGAGAGGTGGTCGAAGTGGCGTTTAATGGTGCGAAGTTTCCAGAGGGTGCAAAAGCATTTTTTGATCTGGGCACTGGTATGGTCTTCGAAGGTCAAGCATCTGTCTAGGAGGACTCCAAGGATTTTTATGGTGGGGTTGATTGGGTAGTCTAGGCCGTTCAATTTCAGGGAGGTGTTAGTTAGTTTATGGGTAGGACTTGCCAGGAAAATTTTGGTTTTTTCAGTGTTCAATTTTTTTGTTTTTTTTTAAATTAAATTTATTGATTGTTACAACAAATAACAAATTCAAGCAAAATAAACAATTACACAGGAAATTAAAAAAAAAAAAAAAATAGAGAATAATCCTCAAGTCCACATTATTGGGGGCTGACTATTCCTGATGAGACCTTTAACA
Organism: Geotrypetes seraphini; assembly: GCF_902459505.1. NCBI lineage: Eukaryota > Metazoa > Chordata > Amphibia > Gymnophiona > Dermophiidae > Geotrypetes > Geotrypetes seraphini. The sequence goes on from NC_047091.1 coordinate 27,307,679, forward strand.
AGCAATAATTAAACATCATCAACATATTCAACGCTAATACACTCTAGAGTCAAGCATAATAATAATAATTATCTTCATTATCATTCCATGTCAACCTCTGCATTAATAACAGGCAAAATATCCAACTTAGGTTTATCTATAAGAAAATTTTCTAAATGAGTTGGGTCTAAAAAAATATATTTGGTATCTTGATATACCACCAAACACTTGCATGGGAACTTAAGAAAAAATTAAGCACCTACACTCAAGGTTTTATCCTTAAGTTGTAGGAATTGCTTCCTCCTGTATTGTGTCTGTTTATAGACATCTGGAAAAACATTTATCTGTTGACCACAGAACATAGCATTTTTATTTAAAAAATACAATTTAAGGATATCTTGTTTTTCCATCTCAGTCTTAAATGTGACTAATAATGTTGATCTTTTGGCTATATAGTCTTTAGATGACTCAAGAAATTGGGAAATATTCAAACTATCAGGAGACACTAATTGATCTTTTCCCCCTTCTTCTGAAATCTTTATAATACTACTGGGCAAAAAATAAAGATTATCTGGACAAAAACTTTCTAAATCAGTATAAGATAGTACATCTTTTAAATACATTTTAAGTAATTCTAAGGGAGAAAGAAAATGAGATAAAGGAAAATTCAGAAATCTGAGGTTCCTAGATCTCAAAGCATTCTCCATTTTCTCCAACTGTAAATGTAATAAAGTATTATCCTTTACTTGAGATACCACACAGGATTGCATTACAGAGGCAGATGTTTCTACTCAGTGTTCAATTTTAATTTGAATTGAGAGGTCCAAAGTTCTAACTTGGTGAGGACGGAAGAGATGAGTTATTCTGTCTCTTGTGTGAATGAAGTTAGGGGAATGATAATGGTGATGTCATCTGCGTATATGAATGATTTTAGGTTTAAGTCAGCTAGTGTCCGTGCCAGAGGGGGCTAAGTAAATGTTGAATAGGGAGGGGGATAGGGGGGAGCCTTGTGGGACACCACAGGGATTGCGCCAGTGATGGGAAAAGGTTCTGTTGCTGTGGACCTGGTAAGTACGGTTAGTTAGGAAGCTAGCGAACCAGTTTAGTACTTGTCTAGTGATGCCGATGGAGTCAAGGCAATTGAGCAAAATATCATGGTCTACCAGGTCAAAGGTACTGCTCAGGTCAAATTGGAGCACTAGGGCATTTTTGCCCAGTGAGAACAGGTGGAGAAGGTAATTGATCAGAGCAGCTAAGACAATTTCTGTGCTGTGGTTTGTGCGGAAGCCGGATTGGGAATCATGAAGAATATTGAACTTTTCTAGGTAATTCGTGAGGTCATGGTTAACTAGGCCTTCCATGAGTTTTTGGAAGAGTGGTATATTGGCGGTGGAGGAGATGGGTTCCTTAGTGTTTTTAAGGAAAAGGGATACAAGAATGTGGCCAAGTTCAGTCGGGATAGGCAGAGAGAGACCCAGTTGAAGAGTTCGGCTTTGAATGAGGGGGGGGGGGGCGGATTTCATGATAGTGGGTGGGCAATTGTCTAATAGGCAATTGGAGTTAGCGTATTTAGAGTAGAGTTTTAGAAAAAGGTTCCAGTCAGGGCTTTCGAAGGAACTCCAGATCATGTCGGTTGTTGATCCTACTGTACCTGCTGCAGGAGGGTTGAATATTGGCTCAGAGCTGGGAACTACAAGAGACGATTTAATGTTTGTGTCAGTACCTGGAAAAAGTCAGAAGCTACTAGGTCCTCCCACATGAATTGTAATCTGAACGTGCTAGCTGCTTAACGCTTCTACACCCCTTCCCTGCCCATGACGCACACTCTCCAAAAAAATAGTTAATGTGTGGTTTATAGAAAGGTCCCTAAAGAACAGAAATATTCTTCAAGGGAAATATCCAGTCGGTCGCATTCCTTTAAATTCTGGCCAAAATTGCACACAATATTTGAGGTGCAGTTTATCAGAGCGGTGGAGCTATCCCTGGCTTACTGGGAGTTACCTTGGATGCACCTTTCCACTTCCCCATGATAGGAAACCAAACAAACACCAGCAACATATAACATGTTTATCACTGCAGCTTTAGAAACATAACCATGTATTATCCTGACGCTGTTACAGAGACTGGTTTCCTTTGGCATTTGGGGGGGCACAAAACCTCTCCTTTAATTCCTCCAGTGGACTCCTGATTAATAGCAGCTGTTTACCAAATCCTAAACATGCTTGGTAGTAGGTGATCTTTTAGGACATCAACATTGTATAATTTACCTGCCAAGCCTTTCCTCACAGAAAACCACACCTCCTTACCTTTTGCATGCACCCGGTCTGAGATGTGCATATCCTGACTTTGTAAAATGGGAACCTAGACATTTAAGTGCTGGTTTATGCACATATCAAAATGTGAATAGAGTTGTAAAATGAGGCCAAAATCTTTTAGAATCTATGGTGCCTGCCTCAGCTCAAAAGGCTTCTGGCAACCACCCAAGTGCATGGTCAACTCTTACCCATCCACAGACTCTGAACCCATTCAATGCAGAGACCATGTCAACATTCACATGTTGTTAAATCAGGTAAATTTGCAGAGGTCATTACACAGCTCAATATTTACAGCAGAAGCCGCCTCCTAGCATGCAAGCCATTATTTGAGTGCAGTGGCTGCAGTGCAATTGTCCTGCTTAGTCTCTAGAATGAAAATTCTCTTCCTGTCCCATGTTGATGAAAAATGTGCAGATTCATGTCACTAACCCTTCTGGTTCTGCAACTTTACTGCCCTTTTAGGAAAGCAATCCTTTTCAGGAGCTGCTGCTGCTGCTGCTGCTGCCGCTGCCGTGACCTCAGCTGCCTTTTCTGCAAAGTCAGTTGTTTCTCAGTACACATCAGAGACTGCAGATAATCTATAGCTTTACTGAGGATGGCTACTTTGGGAGCCTTAGAAGTATCCATCAGCATTGGGACTTGGTCCCTCAAAGCCGAGAAACGGGAATGCATTGCAGATCATTTCACCGCTTTCGCTCTAAGAGATTGTGGGTCTTTCTCTTTGCTAAGTCCTCACTGTCTGAGCTGCTTGTGCCCCCACTGGATTCCATTTTGGTTACAGGGTAGGGGAGATGAGATGAGTGCTGGCTGCTCTTCCAGACTGGCTCCTGAAGCCTTCTGCTCCATGGCTCTGAGTGGGCTGCATAGTTATGCTGCTGCTGGTGGATAGAGATATGGAAGTGTCTCATGCATGGGTCCAAGAGGTCTTCCTGCATTGTAATGGTCACTGGTTTCCTCTCCACATGAGACTGCTTCTTTTGCACAGTCACCAGATCAATTTCTTCTTCCTCTGAAGAAAGCAAGCAAGTAAAATGAAAATAGATTAGTGGTCTTGTCTGGGGCTTGAATGTATCAAGTGTAAAGCATGCATTCAAGGCACAGACTGTCCATCTGCAGGAGAATAGGTGTAATGCTCAACGTGAACTTTGTGCATGTCTGTGTGTAAAATATACAAGTATTCCTCAGATGGTGTTAAGCAGGACCTACTGTTGTAAGAGCTCATTTGCATAAATTGACATTATGTGTGTTGGGAGGGGGAGTTATCAATGTGGGCTACCTTGAAGAATAGTTTTTACCTCAGATCTTGCTATTTTACCATGGGGGCCCCATTTTATGCAGTGAGACCCTATGGTAGGCCTTATTGATAACTCCCTCCCCCCACACACACTTATATGCAAAAATGGTTTCTACAGTTACCCTCATTTGCTATTTTTTACAGGCAATAAAGAGGCTTGTGTGCCTTTATGAAACAGGGTGTTAGGCACACACCTTCTCTGGCTAATAATTATAGGTGCTCCAAGGTGTATTTTATAAAGTATAACAAAATAGAAAAACAAAATGTCCACCAATAGCAAGTGAGTATATTAGCATTCAAAATTAGGAAGGAAAAAGTCTCAGAATGGGGAAAAAAAGCACTTCTTGTAGAAAGCAGTGCATCATTGCAAAAAGACAAATCCTTCCTTAACATGCGAAATTTCAAAACAGAACTGAAAAATTCAAACTTATCTTCAAAAGTCCATATTCCAATGCTGACCAGTGTTTCACAATCTGAAGATTGCTGCCTCGTGGAAAATAACTTGGACCCATAAACTTTCTGGAAAAGGAAAAAACCAATCAGTATCCTTCAACAAAAATACTGCTTTTATTGCTATTTCACTAGCATCTGGAAATCATAAAAATGGTGATCACCCGCGTTATCTTCCCTGAACCAGCATTGAAATATGGACCTTTGAAGATCACGTATGGTGTTAATACAGTATCTGCAGAATTTTCACTGGTTAAGGAAGAGGGATTTTTTTTGCCAGTGAAGAGAACTGTCTGAGCTCTGCTTCCTATCTGCTCATCTCTGAGGTAAGTATCATGGAATTCTGCCACTTTTTGGAACATAGAAGGTGATTAAAATTTAATATGTGTTTTACCATTTTCGGAGATATAAAAAAAATTAATATCTTCAATAAAGAAATATTGGCACTTTCTCCAACTTTATGACATATTTCTTTATCTTCCAAGGTTTGCATTTAATCATGGAAGAACAATAGGTCAAATGCTTGCTCGTCGAGGCTATTCACTCCCGTTGTGGTAAATGTCAATGGTATCAATATACATTAACAGGACATAATTGGCAAGACCCTCAAACTAAAAGATAGATAAAAGCAAAGTACAACTCTGATTGCACTACATCATGAGTCATATATGCTATAATATGTCCATGTCAGCTAGTATATATAGGACATACAAAACGGCCAATTCAAGTTTGGCTTACCGAACATAAATCGAGAATTCACACTAAGGACTCTTTTTACGAAGCCGCACTAGGGCCTTAACGCGCAGAATAGCGCGTGCTAGCCACTACCGCCTCCTTTTAAGCAAGCAGTAGATTTTCGGCTAACGTGCGCTAAAACGCTTAGCGCTCCTTCGTAAAAGGAGCCCTAAGAATATACAATCTCCACTGGTACAACACTGGTTAGATATACGCTGGAGAATAATAGATAGCATTGAGATAGGGAGGGAGGAGGGTAATGCAGAAACACACTTAAACTATTTAGAACAACGCTGGATCCACGATCTAAATACCATGGATCTGTCAGGTTTAAATGCAGAACTGGAGTGGGCTGCTTTAATTTAAGATCGAAAGTGTTCTTCCAGTAAAACTGGGGTGTTTCTTTCTCTTTTAATACTCTTTGTAAGAATTTGAATAAACCGCTTTAAATTTAATTTTCGAATATTTCCTGATATGTCTTTAAGATCCCAGAGGTGTAGGAAAGAATTCTTGGCATTAAGGCCAAGAGTCCTTGCCTTGGGGGCAAATTTTTTGTTGAAATTTCCTGTAAAATGTTTTGTGTCTTATCAGAACAAGAATTACTTATTTTTTGAACCTAAACAACTGGTAGGATTTATAGAATCCAAAGAGCAAGTAGTGCCTATGGCTGAGAATGTATAACCTGCCATGAATGGCTGTAGCACCGCAGATAATTGCTGCTTTCTAGGTTGGATAAGATTGTTTCAATTGTTAAATTTATTTTCTAAAAATCTCTCTCCAAAGTTTGTGGACTAAATACATTGGAAGCATAAGTGAATAACCAAAACGCTGACTTAAGTGGAGTTGGTTTATAAGTTTTCTTTTTAATAACTTCTGTCAATCTGAAATACAAGTAGTGTATTGCTTGTTTGTATTGATAAAATTGAATAAAAAATAAGTTAAAAAAATAAATTTAATTTTCCCTTTGCCTTGTACGGAGGCAATCAGCTGTGTAGAGGGTAGGGTATTTAAACTTATGACTCAACCACTGCCACCATTTTAGATTAACTGAAGTGGTTTCTGAAAATGGTTGGGAATAAAATGTTGGTGAGTAGAACTTCCTTTTCTAAACTAAACTAAACCTTAGGTTTGTATACCGCGCTATCTCCACAAGCGTAGAGCTCGGCATGGTTTACAGGGTTAGGTTGAAAAGGAGCTACAATGAAGGGTTATAGGAAAGGAGCTAGGAAGATAAAGAGGGACAGGGAACCAAAAAGCAGGAAGTGTTAGATTTTTGAAAAGAGCCAAGTTTTCAGGTGTTTGCGGAAGGATTGGAGGGAACTTGAAACTCTGATCGGGGATGTGAGATTATTCCAGAGTTCTGTGGTTCTAAAGGGGAGGGATGTTCCTAGTTTTCCTATGCGGGATATACCTTTTGTAGAGGGGAATGATAGTTTCAGTTTTTGGGAGGATCTAGTGGAATTAGGGTTAGAGGAATTCCAGAAGAGTGGGATAACGGGAGGGAGGATGCCATGTAGGATCTTAAAGGCTAAACAGGCACATTTAAAGAGGACTCTGGAGTGAACTGGGAGCCAGTGAAGTTTGGACAGGAGTGGGGAGACGTGGTTGAACTTGCCTTTTGCGAAAATAAGCTTGGCCGTGGCGTTCTGGATTAGCTGAAGTCTATGGAGGTTTTTTTTTAGTTAGGCTTAAATAGATGGAGTTGCAATAATCCAGTCTAGAGAGGATGGTGGATTGAACAAGGACGATGAAATGAGAATGATGAAAGTACGATCTCACTTTCCTCAGCATATGAAGACTAAAGAAGCATTTTTTTACCAAGAAGTTGAGGTGGTCATTGAAGGAGAGAGAGGAGTCTATGATGATGCCAAGGACTTTGCTTGAAAACTCAAGCTGAAGAGTGGAGCCGAAATATAATGGGATGGAGGTGGGTAAATGATCTAATATTGGGCCGAGCCAAAGTAATTTTGTTTTGGACTCATTCAATTTCATTTGTACAGAATGTGCCCAGGAATGGAGGTTCATTATACATGCAGATATGTTCTCAGCAAGATTAGTGAGGTTCGAGTCGGTCTCGAGGAGGATGAGGATATCATCAGCATAGGTGTAGAGAGTTTCCAGGGGGGATAGGTGAAGAAGTTTCAGAGAGGACATGTAAATATTGAAAAAGATAGGAGAGAGGGGTGAGCCTTGCGGGACTCCACATATCGGCTTCCAGGGAGGGGATGAGGTACCGTTTATGTTAACGGTGTAGGAGCGTAAGCGTAGGAATTTCGAGAACCAGTCTAGGACTGTGGAACTTATGCCTATTTCAGAAAGTTGGAAGATTAAGATATCATGATGGACGACGTCGAAAGCTGCGGAGAGGTCGAATTGTAGAAGTATAGCGAATTTGTTGCGAGAATGAAGTTGTTGTAGCTTAGAGATTAGTGAGGCTAATAGGGATTCGGTGCTGAAGTTGGGTCTGAAGCCGAATTGGTAGGGTAGGAGAATAGAGAATCTTTCTAGGTAGAATGAGAGTTGAGTGGATATGATGGATTCTAACATCTTGATTAGGAGAAGGATGTTTGCTATTGGACGGTAATTGGAGGGAATAGAGGGATCAAGGTCAGTCTTTTTCAGTAGAGGGGTTAGTGCAATATGTCTAATTTCGGAGGAGAAAAGGCCCGATGTTAGAGCAGCGTTTATAAGTTTGGTGAGGGAAGCGATGGCCTGTGTAGAGATATTCTTGAATAGGTAGGAGGGGAAAGGGTCCAAGGTACACTTGCAAGATTTTAGTTTGAGGCAGAGTTTGGAGACTTGCAATTCGGAAACAAGCTCAAAAATGGTCCAGGATCTGTCGGCTGGAATGGGATTGGTGACAGGTAGGGAAGGGTTGAGGTCAGTAGAGATTAGGGAATTGTAGGAGACTGTAGGCGGGAAGGAGCATCTTAGGGTGGTAACCTTTTCATTGAAGAATTTTCTCTATAATATAGATGAAAGTAAAGGTTTTAACTAACGAGTATTTCTGAAGAGTATAAAATGTTGACACACGTTTGTTTATTACAGGGAATATGCCTTTGAAAAAGCTCTGGCGAAACATGTCGGCAGATTATTCCCATTCTAACTGAACCACAAGTCTAAAGCTAAGTACTGCTTTAATACTTTTGAGCTAATAAAAAAATAATGGAAGGCTGAGTTTAAAAATATTTAAATTATTAAAAAATTGAGTTATAGTCATGTGCACTTTAAGCCAGTGAGGAACCTACACATCAAGCTTAAAGCTATGATAGACTGAGCTTGGAGTGGTGGTCTGAGGCTCATAATAAACTATTTATATGTTCTGATAGAATATATAAGAGAATAAAAACTTTTTGGAACTCACCAGGTCCTTATAACCTGGACTGGTCACTGTCTGGGCTGATGTGGTGCAACAAATCTTATGATTTTATTCCGAGGCTTTTTCCTTCCTAATTTTGAATGTTTTAGACTCACTTATGGAGTTATTTTGGTTTTCATTTTTCTTAAACTGATTTTACTTCCTTTTTTAAAAAGTATGGTGCTTTATTATTAAGTACTGTATAGGCATATATAGTAGGAACCTAATCTCTTTTTACTGCTACTGACCATAAAAGCCTGTGAGAAAAAAAAGTATACAACCATAAGGAAAAGTCTTAGGAAGGGCGCACCATCTCTGGCTCCCTAGAGAAAGGCACAGTGGGAGGCCTCAAGCAGCTGTGATAGAGGATTGGAAGAGGGGGAAAGGACATTCTTCATCATTCGAGTCTTCACCTCTCCCTCTACCTTCCTATTCTGGATTTAGGGGGAACTGTTTTGTGCTTCTTATGAAGGCTGATTTTGCTTGCCGTTAATCACCACATTATGTCATTTACAGCAGGAATGGCCATTCCGAGTGCAACAGTATTGTTCCAGAAATGAAAAAAATAAAAAATAGTTAAACCAAAATTCCCATAAACAACAAGGGAGGCTAAACAAAAGAAAAAGTTAGGGACAGCACCCCACCCCACCCCCCACACAACACACACACACACACACACACAGTTAACATTTTTTTCCTGCATTACTGATACAGATGGACTTGATGCTTTAGGAGGTTTAGCTGGTCCAATACATGTCACCAAAGCTAACATGAATTCTCTGTTAGAGTCTGGGAGTGAAGGAGTGGCCAGTGGTCAGAGCTGCTGCCCCAGCACCCTGAAGTTGTGGTTCAGTCCCAGCACTGTTTCTTCTGACCCTGGGCAAGTCATTAAACCATCCATTGCCCCAGCTACATTAGCTAGATTGTGAGTCTGTCAGGACAGATAGGGAAAATGTTTAGAGTACCTGATTACTATTCAATGTATTGTAAACCATTTTGATATCTGTGGAGGAAAAGTGGTAATCAAAAATAACCATAACTGTAGGATCATGTGGCACCCACTGGAATTCATTGCCAGAGAATGTGTTAAAATCAATTAGCTTAGCAGGGTTTAAAAAAGGTTTGGATAACTTCCTACACAAAAAGAATATAAGCCATCGTTAAGATAGATTTGGAGAAGTCCACTGCTTATTTTGTATTTTCACATAGATTTTACAGCCTCTTTGAATGTAAATCACTTTGAACCTTTTTGGTATAGTGCAATTAATAAATTGTGTATTAGATTAGATTATTCCTAGGATAAGCAGCATAAAATCTGTTTTACTGTTTAGGATCTTGCCAAGTGTTTGGGATCTGGGCTGGCCACTATTGAAAACAGGATACTGTACCTGATGAACCTTCAGTCTGTCCCAGTCTGGCAACATGTTCTTAAGAGATGCTGACCAATTGGGGAAGTGTACAGAGGGAAGGGGAAATGCTGGCTACCTTTAGGGGTTAGAGAGGGATAGGGAAGATTCTGGCTACTTAGAGGGGAAGGCGGATACTGGTTACCTAGGGGGTTATAAAAGGAAGGGGAGATGCTTAGTACCTGTAGGGGAGGTAGAGAGGAGTAGGGGAGATTCTGGCTATTTGGGGGGTAAAGAGGAGAAGAGGTATGCTGGTCACCTAGGGGTAGAGAGAAATAGGGGAGATGCTGACCACTTGGAAATAGAGAGGGGAAGGAAGATGTTGGTCATTTTGGGAGTTAAGAGGGAAGATGCTAGCCACCTGGGGAGGGAGGGATTGGAAGGGAAGATGCTGAACTGCAGATAGGGGAGGGGGGGCATATGATTGAAAGTTCACCTAAGGCACTTGATATCCTGGGGCCAGCCCTGGGTATTCTCTAGTCTTTGGACTTTTTGAAAAAGTGCATCTTTCATTATAGTTAAAAAGTCTTCTTTCCTGACTTCACATTTTTTTAGTGCCGTGAACTTGCAACAGTATAATTAGGATTAAGGGGTACTGAGTTGGTGTAGGAGACCCTAATAATGAGATTTGTCATTTTTGTAGCATTACTGGAAACAATGATCTAATTCAGCTGCGATAAATCCTACACCCAGATGTTTACAATCTGAGGGGTATGTGTGTAAAAGTAAGCTTGTGAGTGGACATGTCTGTGTGGGCTGATTCTTACAAGGCTTGAGTTCCCTTCATTTCGCTTCTTGTGCTTTCACTGTTATCCAGAGAAATGAGTACCTGCTTTCTCTGCAGGTCACTTATGGGGAGCCAGTTCTAGAACTGAACTGGGCACCCAGGATCCATTAGAGAACACTGGCATAACGCAGTCCCGGTGCACCTAATATTGAAACAGGCAATAGAGTTGGTGCAACTGTGAGCATCTGAGTGGCAGCTGCCCATGTGACAGACAGCATTCTATAACACGTGTGTAGGTGTGAGCCCCACCTATGTCCTGCTCACGTTGTGCATCTGTGGACCCCCTTACCTGCACCCCGCTTCAAATATATGCTGTGTAAGTTAAGCCAGTATTTGCAGAATATCACTTAGGTGTGTACGTTCCTCCCTCCTCCCCCCGTTGTTTTACTGACTGTTGCACAGAAACATGAACACTTCCCTATTTCAAGAGATTTGATGAAGAATTGAAGTAAAATGTCTTTTGGGCTCTTATTTTCAGGACATTTTTAATTTATATCCATAAACACTAGTATTCTAGGCATGCAGGGGCATGATACATTCCGCTACAGCATTGCCCTTCACTTGTAGCTGCAATGGTGTTTCCTGCATTGGACAGTACAGACAGCAGGTGCAATGGTTTATTTCCCCAGTTAATGGCTGTGAATATTATGAGCATCAGTGGGAGAAGAAGGGCTATTTGTGGACTTCTTTATTCACTGTGATGGATTTAGTGCCACATCTTTGCACCTGCCCAACCGGTCCACTTGGCTAGGGGTGCGGTGCTGGCAGGCATAAGCATATTACTGCAGTGGTGGGAGGCGGCAGGGGCTGAGATTAACCCCTTCCTTGCAGACATGGGCTGAGCAGGGGTGCAGGATCAGGGAGGCTGGAGACCAGGGCGGTGCTGTTAACTTTTTGCATGCCAGGGGAAAGTCGCTCGCTCCACATACAGTCCTGCAGGAGCACCAAAGAGGACTCCAGCGACTTGGGGGATGGGGTCAAGGGTCACTCTGCTCCTCTGTAGCTGCAGCGCCCCAGCCCTCCCCTCTCCTCTCCTCTCCTCCCCTCCCCTCCCCAGGCAGTCCAGCAGAGGGACCAGGTCAAACTTCTTCCAGATCTCCTCACTGGGTGCGATGCAAGAATAGAAATCGTGCAGCAACTCCGTGTCATAGAAAGTGCGCTGATCGGAGGCCGAGCCCATCCTCAGCGGCCGCCCCACCATACTCGGGGCAGAGGGCTGAAGTCCCCACTGCTGCAAGACGCAGCGCTACCCAGGAGGAGTGGCACTTTGTTCCCGCGTCCTTCCCTGATGCCCACCCCAGACTGCGAGGGAGTGGCAGAAACCGGATTAATAACACACACACGTGAACATTCCCACCTTAGACAAAAAAAGCAGACATCTCTCCACCCCAAGCAAAGGCCCCTACATAGCTACAGACAGATGCTCAGGGTGGCTGCAATGCATTGAGGATGCATTGAGGATTGTGTACATTGAGGATGAGAGGTTCTGGCCTGCTTAAATTGCTTATGGCCACCCAACTGCCCCTAAATATCCGCTTTGACCAGCCACTTCAAAAAGTGCGCCGGGGGAGGGGGGTGCCAGGAAGGACTGGTGATTTATGGCAATGCTCAGCTGAGGCCTGCATAATCTAAGTGGGTGACTTTAGGACAGCTGAATATCGGACCAGAGCCCATATAAGCATTTAAAATTTTAAACTAACAACCTCCCCCAACTCCAACAATGCCCCCTTCCCTTATCCCGAAGTCATGGTCCTCCATTCCAGACCTCCCACTCCCCGATGTGTAGGCAAGCCCCTGGTGGTCCAGCACAAGGTCTTTGGAGCAGAAGCTTGGACTCCTCACTCCCCGCTCCCTCATGGCTTCCTACCAAAATGGCTGACATGACCTCTCATGGCAGCTCACAGTACTTCCTGTTGTGGCAACCATTTGGGGAGGAACACACAAGGAGGTCACGCTCATGTCCCAAACATCCCCTGATCTAGGTCAATAGTACATCCAGGTCAATAGTACATGGCCAAAACCCAAGGAGTAGCAATATTCCATGCTACCCACCCAGGGCAAGCAGTGGCTTCACCCATGTCTTTCTCAATAACAGACTATGGACTTTTCCTCCAGGAACTTGTCCAAACCTTTCTTAAAACCAGCTACGCTATCCGCTCTTACCACAACCCCTGGCAATGCATTCCAGAGCTTAACTATTCTCTGAGTGAAAAAAAATTTCCTCCTATTGGTTTTAAAAGTATTTCCCAATTGGGAGCTACCTGCCAGTATCTGATTGAGGACGTCGGAGGATTTGTTTGTTGCCCCGACCAGCCCGATTCAGCAACAGTGCCCGTGGTGAAATCGAACAGGCATCTCTGAAGGCGGACCCATGATGTCACTGGGTCCGTCCTCCGTGCCTTGGCTTTTCTATAAATTTCTGCCTGCTGCCGTGGAGGGATTGGGGAGCCCCTTGGAGCAACGTGGAGCAGGATACCAGGTCGTATGAGTTAATTGATTATGGGGAAAAGGAAAGTTAAATCTAAAAGCTCAACACCTGTTGTATCAGGCCCCATGGATAGACATTTGACATTTTCCTTAGAGACTCCAGCACAAAATTTATCTGATTTGAATTCTCCCATATCCGGAGCATCGATGAGTCCTCTTGAAAGGACACCTCCACTTCATCCAATATCTGGTGTTAGTGGGAATATAACTCCCACTACTTCCGCTGGTTCTGTGGTATCACCCACTTCAATAAATAAATTGACTTTTACTGATACACCTAAACCACTTGAGTTTATAAGTGTAGTGGATGAACAACCAGGAGCAGTGGAAAAACAGGATATTACTTTAAAAGATTTATGGTTAGGTATTTCTCGAGTTGAGGGGTTTCTCAGAGAATCAATGAAACAAACATCTGAGTACTCACAGTCTGTGGTTCAAAAGTTTGAGAATGTGGATGCTAATTTAAAATGTCTGGAAACTAAATTAGGAGTGGTTGAAACTCAATGTAACACATTGCAAGCTGTTTCACTATCTGCAGTTAAAGATTCTACGTTGTTGCATTTAAAAATGGAAATATTAGAAAACATGCATCGGGGAAAGAATCTCCACTTGGTTAACTTTCCTGTGACTCATTTGTTATTACCAGAAATATTGTTAAGAAAATATTTCAAAGAAGTACTGGGGTTACCCAATGCGGACAGCTTCCCAATAAATAATTGTTATCATATTCCTCAGAAGAAAAAGAAAACTGTACAAGATGTGGACCATCTGGAAACAGATGAAGTTAATTTGACAGAGTTTTTAGAAGACTCTCAAGATGTTATCCAGACTCGGTCCACAATGATATTAACATGTATGAGTGAGACAGATAAAATGTTGTTAATGAAACTTTACTTTAAAAACCGACTGATCAAGTTCTGTGGGGATTTGGTTAGTATATTTCCTGATGTCTCAAGAGCCACGCAGTTTAGGAGGAAAGAATTTCTGAAATTGAGAACTAGAGTATTGGCACTTGAGGCATCTTTTTATTTAAAATTTCCTTGTAAATGTTTGGTTAAGTTCCAAGATATTGAATTTGTTTTTTGGGATCCCATTCAATTGCAACAATTTCTATTAGCTCGTGAACAGAAGTGAGATTTCTTTTCTTTTCTTTCATTATTTTGATGAGAAAATAGGTTGGAATGTCCGTGTCCTAATTTAGTAGGGAATGATTTGGGTTCATTGGAATTCAACCCATTTCTTAGTTTTCCTTTAAAATTAAGTTAATAAATAATGCAAGTATGTCTCCCCATTAGTGGGCTTGTAAAGGATTGTTTTGTATGTTGTTTTTTTTTTTTGTCTTAAAAATGTTGTATGAGAACCTTTTTTTCCTTGATATTTTTTGATATTGTAAATGTATTAAAATAAAGTATTTCCCTGTAACTTCATCAAGTGTCCCCTAGTCTTTGTAATTTTTGACGAAGCGAAAAATCGATCCACTTGTACCCATTCTACTCCACTCAGGATGTTGTAGACTTCAATCATATCTCCTCTCAGCCATCTATTTTCCAAGCTGAAGAGCCCTAACCGTTTTAGTCTTTCCTCATACGAGAGGAGTTCCGTCCCTTTATCATCTTGGTCGCTCTTCTTTGAACCTTTTCTAGCGCCACTATATCTTTCTTGAGATAAGGAGACCAGAAACGAACGCAATACTCCAGATGAGGTCGCACCATGGAGTGTTACAAGGACATTATAACATTCTTAATCTTGTTAACCATCCCTTTTTTAATCATTCCTAACATCCTGTTTGCCTTTTTGGCTGCCGCCACACATTGAGCAGAAGGTTTCATTGTATTGTCTACAATGACACCCAGATCCTTTTCTTGAGCACTAACCCCCAAGGTGGACCCTAGCATCTGGTAACTGTGATTCAGATTATTCTTCCCAATGTGCATCACTTTGCATCTGTCCACATTAAATTTAATCTGCCATTTGGATGCCAGTCTTCCAATTTTCTAAGGTCCACCGGCACCTGCAATTTTTCACAATCCGCATGCGTTCTAAGAACTTTGAACAGTTTAGTGTCATCTGGAAATTTAATCACCTCACTTGTCTAATCTAATCTAATAACCTCACTTGTTGTTCCAATTTCCACATCATTTATAAATAAGTTAAATAGCACCAGTCCTAATACAGACCCCTGCGGCATTCCACTGTTTACTCTCCTTCATTGAGAAAAATTACCATTTAACCCAGTGGTCTCAAACTCAAACCCTTTGCAGGGCCATATTTTGGATTTGTAGGTACTTGGAGGGCCTCAGAAAAAAATAGTTAATGTCTTATTAAAGAAATGATAATATTGCATTAGGTAAAACTCTATAATTTATAAATCTTTCCTTTTGGTTAAGTCTTAATAATAATTTTGTAATTTATAGCTAAAGAGACATATGATCAAGAAACTGTTTTATTTTACTTTTGTGATTATGATAAACGTAGCGAGGGCCTCAAAATAGTACCTGGTGGGCTGCATGTGCCCCGCGGGCCGTGAGTTTGAGACCACTGATTTAACCCTACCCTCTGTTTTCTATCCGATAACCAATTCTTAATCCACAACTGAACTTTGCCACCTATCCTATGACACTAATTTTCTCAGGAGAAACTTTGTCAAAAGCTTTCTGAAAATCTAGAAACACTATATCAATCAACTCACCTTTATCCACCTGTTTAATCACACCTTCAAAGAAATCAAGCAAATTTGTGAGGCAAGATCTCCCTCGGCTGAACCCATGCTGACTCTGTCTCATTAAATCATGTTTGTCTATGTGTTCCACAATTTTATTTTTTATAATTGTTTCTACTATTTTGCTCAGCATGCATAAGCTCCTGGCGGCCAGACCAGCGACCACCCAAAATTATCTACTTCATGAATATTCAGTGCCGGTGCCTGGAAATGACCTGGATAATTCAGCTGGCAACAGTTAGCGTTTTAAAACAAATCTTGCCACTGCCAGAAGACTTATGAACTGGACACTTTTCTGCAATAATGGAACATGTAAAAATGTCCAGGGCAAAAAATAGGATGTTTTTGACTAGACCTGTTTCAATAACACAAAGTGCAGACTGGATGAAGCGACTGGGTAGACTGTCCCCCAGTGGTCACTGACCCCCCTCCCACCCTATTCTAGGCTTCCGAGTAGGATGGGCTTAACAAAAAAAGAGGTGACAGTGAAAGTACAAACCAGGGTCAATGACAGCTGCTGAAATAATAGCCAGTCCTCAAAAAGCAACAAGCAGGTCCCTGAGAAGGGGCCTAGGTTCAAATCCCACTCCAACTGGTAAACTTGTGATAGAAGGCAGGGTTGTAGAGTCGAGGAGTCGGAGACAATTTTGGATACCTGGAGTCGGAGTTGTGGGTACTAGAAACTGAGGAGTCGGAGTTGAAGGATTTATCTACTGACTCCACAGTCGGACATGAGTGAAAAGGACCTCCTTAGAGAATGATATGGTGATAAAATTCATCACTGTCCCCGTCTCCGCGGATAACCGCGGGAAATAATCCCATGTCATTTTCTAGTGTCTATTTCAACCTCAGTCCTTCTACACCAGCATTCTTCAAAGTAAAGCTTGTGGGTCAGAGGTTGTGGCCATTCATACTCTGATTCTTCCCTCTCTCTTTAAAGAATGACATGAAGATGGTTTCCTGCGGTTATCCGCGGGGACGGTAATGGTGATGAATTTTGTCACCGTGTCATTCTCTAGACCTCCTGGCTGTATCTAATCCATTTGCTAGGTGGACTTTGTGAGTCTGGAAAGGGGATGCACGACAATTATTGGGTAAGGTTAAGGGGCTAAATCATTTACCTTTGAAGTTTGCCCCTGATTTTGTACCGGGTAGGGAAGGGGGGATATTTCAGAGATGGGAACAAAAAGTGTTGATGTACTTTGGCCAATTCTAGGAGGGGGAGTCCATTCGAGCATTTCCTGTGCTTCAAGCTCAGTTCCAGCTGGACTCTTAGGGCTGTGGAGTCGGAGTCAAGGAGTCAGAGACAATTTTGGGTACCTGGAGTCGGAGTCAAAGGATTTATCTACCGATTCCACAGCCCTGGTAGAAAGTGTGAACACCCCCAAACTATAAAATATTTACTGAACCCACATATAGGTGATGTGAGTATTATTTTGAATTATGTTCTTTAATACTCACAGGTGATACCTTTCTATTGTAATGGTGTACATTTCTTGCTATTTCTGGAGTGGTTACAATGTTTATGTTTATTAAAATCTTTATATACCGCATATACAGACAAAAAAGGATCAAAGCTGTTTACAATATAATTCAATCAAAATTATGAAAAGAACTCCATTTAAATAGAAAAGAAAAGAAAAGAAAAAAGTAACATTTCTAATACATAATATTATATAACAATTATCCTCTTAGTCATCAGGAAAAGCAGGTGTAATAATTAAAATAATCATCTGAATAGAATGAGGTGATACAGGCTTATCATTAGGCTAGAAAAAACAAGGAAGGCAACCAAGTCACATCAAGGTCTGTGAGGGGGAAGCTCAAAGTGCCTAACTTGGCTCACAACTTGCAAACCAAATATAGTGTAATATGTCAAAGAACATGTCACATTATATGATGTTATAGGGTGCTCTCAGTGTGAACCCTCAGTGATAGGAGCACAGCTCCGACACTTCACTTCTGGGCCAAGGCCATAAGCCTCCACCCGCACACCATCATCGAGCGCCCTGTGTGTGCAGAAATCAAACCAATCAACAATCAAAGTGAGTAAATGAAACTCAACACAAGCAACCTGAGCGACCCCCACACAAACCCTGCCAGCCAAACCCCCTCAAAAAACTCACACAAAATCACAAACAAAGTCAAAAACCATACCAAAAAGTGAAAAACATGTCCAAAAGAAACAATACTTATCCAAAACTGTCACACAAACGGAAAAACCGCGCCAGGAGGAGAGGTTCAACCGCGCTGGATTCGGGAGGAGCCCTTCTTCAGGAACCTGGCCTCCAACAGAACACAAACAGAGAGGAAGGCTGGAGGGCGGGGTGCCCGGGAGGGAGAGCACACCGGCTAAAACAGATCCACAGGTGACATCATACACGAACCAACCAATCATACAGTGCCAGCACTCAACACAATCAGCACCACAGAAAAGAGAAGGAGAAGAGGGAGGGAAAAGGGAGCAACAGGTGTGTGTCATATCATTTTCCAATCAAGCCCACCAGATAGCTAATATTGTGAGGAAACATTGGCATGTTTTGGGACATCATACTATTTTTAAGGAGACCCCGTGTATCGCTTTTGCTCGTTCTAAGAACTTGAAGGACCTTCTGGCTACCAGGAGTCGGGCCCACAGTGGGGGCAGACATCCACCATGTGGACATTGTGACATGTGTCATTCATCTTTGTCAATTTCTACCTGGCAACATCCCCGGACCCAACGCACTTACCACCTCAGAGCGCAAACTTCGTGTGATTCTAAATGGGTAGTTTATGTTATTATCTGCCCGTGTGGTTTGTGCTATGTGGGACGGACCAGCAGAAGTGTCAGGGTCAGACTGCAAGAACATAGAAGCCGGATCCGTACTGGATCTCAGTCTGCCCCTCTGGTACCCCACTGTGCTGACTTTGGTCACTGTTTTACTGACCTATCCTGGTTCGTGCTTGAGCAAGTCCCTTGGGACTTTAGGGGGGATCGACAGGCTCACCTGAATCTCAGGGAACAATATTGGATTTTTCAATTACAATCTGTTCAGCCGAAAGGCCTTAACGAAAGTGTGGAATGGAATACCATTGTTTAATAGGGTTTTTGGCTCCCTTTGGATAGTGGATTTTGGATGCAGTGTGTGGTGTGCTTGCGTGTGTGGGGGGGGTGTGGGGAGGGGGACTCTTTTTGATTGCGGTGCTCCTATTGGTGGGTGTTTCTTTTTCCCTCCCTCTTCTCCTTCTCTTTTCTGTGGTGCTGATTGTGTTGAGTGCTGGCACTGTATGATTGGTTGGTTCGTGTATGATGTCACCTGTGGATCTGTTTTAGCCGGTGTGCTCTCCCTCCCGGGCACCCCGCCCTCCAGCCTTCCTCTCTGTTTGTGTTCTGTTGGAGGCCAGGTTCCTGAAGAAGGGCTCCTCCCGAATCCAGCGCGGTTGAACCTCTCCTCCTGGCGCGGTTTTTCCGTTTGTGTGACAGTTTTGGATAAGTATTGTTTCTTTTGGACATGTTTTTCACTTTTTGGTATGGTTTTTGACTTTGTTTGTGATTTTGTGTGAGTTTTTTGAGGGGGTTTGGCTGGCAGGGTTTGTGTGGGGGTCGCTCAGGTTGCTTGTGTTGAGTTTCATTTACTCACTTTGATTGTTGATTGGTTTGATTTCTGCACACACAGGGCGCTCGATGATGGTGTGCGGGTGGAGGCTTATGGCCTTGGCCCAGAAGTGAAGTGTCGGAGCTGTGCTCCTATCACTGAGGGTTCACACTGAGAGCGCCCTATAACATCATATAATGTGACATGTTCTTTGACATATTACACTATATTTGGTTTGCAAGTTGTGAGCCAAGTTAGGCACTTTGAGCTTCCCCCTCACAGACCTTGATGTGACTTGGTTGCCTTCCTTGTTTTTTCTAGTTTAGGATTTGTTTGGCAAATTAGGAGTGTGTTGTTGTTATCATTAGGCTAAACAGGTGCAATAATTTATGTCATTTATTTTCCACTCTATCAAAACATTTCTAGGCATATTACAATTCAACATACATAATTTTAAAAACAATGAGATAATCATCAGAATAAATGAATCATTGAAGAGAATGCAACAGCATGCTTATGTTTAAGGAAAACAAGGACAATAATGAAGGGGTCAATATTCATCAGATATGCAATCTTGGGCCATTTCCACTGAATAGCTAGTATCTCTCATATATTTTTTAGCTCTGACGCACTACATGAGTAAATGTTTTGTCGCGGCACATTAGAATTGAAATTATAAAATTGCAAAACCAACAAAAAATGAAATCTGAGAGTTATTTAAAGTTCTTTAAGCTTTGCCTCACCCACAGGATGCCATGGGGGTGTGGCTTTGCTTCTGCGTAAATATTCTCCCATAGGTGTTTAGATGCTGGAGATGGACAAGCTGGGTAGATACTTGCTGGTCCGTTTGCAGGTGGGCACTTCATATTACCTATTGTTAACAGTCTATGGGCCTAACTCAGCTGAACTGCCTTTCTTTCAGAAACTGATTGCTATTTGAATGAAGTATCCTGCTGACCCGCTCTTATTCCTTGGGGACGTTAATTTGGTCATGGATCCTGAAATTGACAAATCCTCCAGTCCCGCTACTCCTTTGGAGTCTAGGGGTCTCGTACTTATGAATTTTTGTACGACCTTAGACTTAGTGGATCCCTGGAGACTGTTACATCCTGAGGTGCGTGATTATACTCATTTGTCTCGGGCTCATGGCTCGTGGTCTAGGTTGGATTATGTTCTTGTCTGTTCTTTATTCTCGTGGGTAACGGTGGCTTGAGTGGGTTCGATACAAATCTCTGATCACGCTCCCATATGGATCGATATTCAGCTTGATGTGAGCTTTATTCGATCCAGCCGCTGGTGATTTCCAGCTTACTTGCGGCATGATGACGACTTCCAAAGGTTTCTCCTGGCGCGGTGGGAGGATTATGTCTCAACTAATGAACCACATCAGGGAGATCCACTTTTATTTTGGGAGACAGCTAAGGCTATGCTTCGGGGTCATATTTTAGCTTATACCTGTACCCGCATGCGCAGATTGAATAAGGCGATCATTACTTTGGAGCGTTCCCTGCGTTTGGCTAAGAAGGCTCATGTTGCCTATCCTTCGGTATCTACTCGGGAACAATACTTGGCCGCGCAGGCAGCGCTCAATTCTCTTTTGCATTCTCGATCCTAACGTTGGTCCACTTATCATCGATACAAATTTCAGCGTTTTGGTAACAAGTCGGGAAAGCTGTTGGCTAGAATGGTGAAAATTCATGTGGGACGGAAACCGATTTTGTCTTTGCGCTCTGCGGGTGGCCACAGTAGTGTCTCGTACGGATGATATAGCTCGGGTTCTCTACGATCATTTTGCAACCCAATACAGTTTTCTTCCCTGGGGACCTGATCGATGACTACCTCCTTGCGTCGGGCATGCCCCATTTGCGGGCAGTAGATATTGATCGCTTGAATAGACCGTTACAGGCGGTAGAATTACAACGTGCTATTCGGTCTAGTAAGGTAGGTGCGGTGCCGGGTCCTGATGGCTTCCCAGGGGAATTTTACAGGAGGCTGGAACCACATCTTTGTGGCCCTCTGTTAGCTTATTATAATAGAGCTGTGGAGTCTGGGGCATTCCCGAGATTTGCTAATGATGCCTCTATCGTTCTGCTTCCTAAACCTGGAAAGCCATCTGATCTTGCAGGATCGTACCGTCCCATTTTGCTTATTAATGTGACCTCAAATTGTTCGCTCAGATTTTGGCAGATCGCCTCCTCCCCTTGATTCCCACTTTGATCCATGGTGATCAGGTGGGTTTCGTCCCTGGTAGACAGTCGGTGCTGAACGTTCGTAAAATTCTTTTGGCTCTTGGTCACGCTCAATACGTTAAGGAGCCTACCTTGCTGGTCAGTTTGGATGCGGCTAAGGCATTTGATAATGTTTCGTGGCCTTATCTTTTTCATACTTTGGACTATATAGGGATTTCGGGATTTTTCTGGGCTGCCTTTGCGTCGCTCTATGCTGGCTCGACAGCATCTTTGGTTGTTAATGGTACTCTTTCCGACACCTTTTCTATTCACCGTGGAACATGTCAGGGGTTCCCTTTGTCGCCTTTAATTTTTATTCTTACTTTGGAACCTTTATTGTGCACCCTGCGACAATTTGAGGAGGTGAGCGGCTTGCATATAGCGGGCCAGGTAATTAAAACCTTGGCTTTTGCAGATGACTGAATGCTTGTCCTTACCAACCCGGCTACCTCACTTGGGGCTGCATTGGATCTTATAGCAGAATATGGTTTTTACTCAGGGCTGACTATTAACTTAGAAAAATTGGTGGCTCTTTCCTCACATTCTGCTATTCGGGATTCCTGGGAGGAAGTCTTTCCATTGCAGTGGGCTAATACTGCAATTAAATACTTGGGCGTGACTATTCCTGCTGACCTTTCCACTTTATACGTGTCTAATGTAACTCCTTTATTGCAAACTCTGGCGGTTAAACTTCGACTGTGGCAGGATTACCATCTTTCTCTTTTAGGGCAGTTGGCTCTTCTTAACATGATCATAATCCCCACTTGGCTTTACATCTTTCAGGTGCTCCCCCTATATTTACTTGGTCAAGATGAAAACTTGACACTTTTCACTTTATTTCATATCATTGAAATGAAAAGTGTCAAGAAAAGGGGAGTGTGTGGCACAGTGGTTAGAGCTACAGCTAGAGAATGACACTGGGACAAATTTCCCCGTTCCGTCCCCGTGAATTTTGCCATTGGCCCTGCTCCATTCCTGTAAGCTCTACCTTAAGTGCACAAACCTCAAATACTTATGATTTTAAAGTGTTTGAGGCTTGTGCTGATGAGGACAGAGCTTGCAGGGATAGGAAAAGAATTCCGGGATGGGAAAAAAATATAAATAAATAACTTGTAAGTTTAATGGCTCGACATCATTCTCTTCTTGGTTGAGATGAGAACTTTTCAGGGGCCCCTTGTGTATATAGTACACCAAAGCAGAATAGTGGAAGATGTATATCAACAAAATCAAAATAAGTACTACACCAAGTTGATAATAAGAAATCTACCTTAAAGGAGGAAAAGATCTCAGATTTTACCACATAGGGAACATATATGTTTTCTCCCTATAATGTTGTGGCATATGGTTTCTTTCATTGATCAAAAACCTCCTGTGAAATACTAATATTTAATTTTTTATCATTTTTTCAATTATATAATCTTTAACCCAAAAAGTGGAATGAGACTTACTAATGACAATAAATATTTGTTAAAAAACTTTTTAAAGTGCAGAAAAAATTACTTATCTGCCTCTTTGCTTTTATGGAAGCGTCTGTGAACACACGGATAAAGTGCTTGAGTGCTGTAGATGAAAGTGCTTCAGTTTAAGGTGCTCCAAAATAAAGTGCTGAATGCCTGAGTTGAAAAATATTGCACATAAGAGAAAACATAAAGTGCAAATGCTCAAAGCTGCTGAGGTTAACCACATCGAACTAACAAAAAAAAAAACAGCACTTATCTTAAAAGGAAGCTGGAGACTGGTCAAAAGTAACCGTGCTTTAGAAGTCACTCAAATGAACAAAGAAAAGAACAGCATTCATAAGCAACACTTCACACCACTTCACTATCTGTTCAACGGGCCCCGTTTCACCCTAAGGGGGCTTCATCAGGAAACCAACTAAAATATAAATATATTTAGAGAAAGTCAAAAAATCAATCTCAAACACATAAATCTCTTATATAGTCACACTAAACTTACTTTGTGCCTGCAGTGAATCGCTTCAGTACACATTTGAAGATATAAAAAATGGCGCTTTTATCTACGAGAACGCTTGCATATACGCATTGATTCTTAGATTGCATGACGTATTTTTAAAGGGCTATAGCGCGAATCTTAAATATTTCAAAATGGTGACTAACTTGAATATAAAAATAGAAGAGAAAAAAAAATAGAAGAGAAAAATGTGGCAGTTGTAATATCTGTAAGATCACTAAAGAATGTAAGGAATTCATTAATCCTCAAGATCATAAGAAGTATACTTTAAGACATTTTACCAATTGCAAAACTATTTTTGTGGTATATTTGATTATTTGCCCATGTGAGAAATTTTATGTTGGCATGACGTC
Organism: Geotrypetes seraphini; assembly: GCF_902459505.1. Lineage (NCBI taxonomy): Eukaryota > Metazoa > Chordata > Amphibia > Gymnophiona > Dermophiidae > Geotrypetes > Geotrypetes seraphini. The sequence goes on from NC_047091.1 coordinate 27,331,339, forward strand.
TCGTGATTTAAGAACACGCATGCGTGAACACAAATCAAATCTAAAATTGGGCCGGTGCTCTGAAGTTATTGTAGAGCACTGTCAATCCAAATGTCATTCATTCAATGATCTGTGCTGTTTTGTTATCGATATTGAACCAAAATCAGCAAGGGGAGGAGATCGTCTAGGACGTCTGAAACAACGTAAATCTAGATGGATATTCAGATTAAATAGTGTTTACCCACATGGTTTAAACACTAAAGTAGAATGGTCTAGTTTTATTTAACTCATTTTTCCATTTGGATGTTTTCCTTAATGTCTAACATTCATATTTTTTTCTCTTCTATTTTTATATTCAAGTTAGTCACCATTTTGAAATATTTAAGATTCGCACTATAGCCCTTTAAAAATACGTCATGCAATCTAAGAATCAATGTGCATGTGCAAGCGTTCTCGTAGATAAAAGCGCCATTTTTTATATCTTCAAATGTGTACTGAAGCGATTCACTGCAGGCACAAAGTAAGTTTAGTGTGACTATATGAGAGATTTATGTGTTTGAGATTGATTTTTTGACTTTCTCTAAATATATTTATATTTTAGTTGGTTTCCTGATGAAGCCCCCTTAGGGTGAAACGGGGCCCGTTGAACAGATAGTGAAGCGGTGTGAAGTGTTGCTTATGAATGCTGTTCCTTTCTTTGTTCATCTGAGTGACTTCTAAAGCACGGTTACTTTTTACCAGTCTCCAGCTTCCTTTTAAGATAAGTGCTGTTTTTTTTTTTGTTAGTTCGATGTGGTTAACCTCAGCAGCTTTGAGCATTTGCACTTTATGTTTTCTCTTATGTGCAATATTTTTCAACTCAGGCATTCAGCACTTTATTTTGGAGCACCTTAAACTGAAGCACTTTCATCTACAGCACTCAAGCACTTTATCCGTGTGTGTTCACAGACGCTTCCATAAAAGCAAAGAGGCAGATAAGTAATTTTTTCTGCACTTTAAAAAGTTTTTTAACAAATATTTATTGTCATTAGTAAGTCTCATTCCACTTTTTGGGTTAAAGATTATATAATTGAAAAAATGAAAAAATGATAAAAAATTAAATATTAGTATTTCACAGGAGGTTTTTGATCAATGAAAGAAACCATATGCCACAACATTATAGGGAGAAAACATATATGTTCCCTATGTGGTAAAATCTGAGATCTTTTCCTCCTTTAAGGTAGATTTCTTATTATCAACTTGCTGTAGTATACAGTACACCCCCACAAATTCACGGTCGGAGATTCGCGGACTCAGTCATTCGCGGTATTTTCTCTTCCAGTCAGAAAATAAGGCGAATGACTGACCAACGGAGAAGCTCTCTGTTTTCCCTGGTCATGCGCCTCCTGTGCACCCTCCCATAACACAGTGAGAGGGGTAAGCAGAACTACAAATTCCCTTCTCCCATCATCAACATGGCGATCACATCACTCCCGAAGTCAGCCTTTTCTCGCAGAAATCTGGAGCATGCTTCCCGTGCGAGCTTGTGCAGGAGAAGGAGGTTGAGTATGCAGGAACCAGCAACGGGGAAGCTGAGATGCCGCTGACTAAGACGACCAGGTAGGGCCGGAGCAAGAGAGGAGGAGGGGGAGTATGAATTACAGTACACTTCCGAAATTCGCAGTCACTCAGCGAATGTAACCTCCACCAATTTTGGGTGAGTACTGTATGTATTTATATATATTTACATTTTTATTTATTAACCTTTAAAGTGGACTAACATGGCCACCATATAGCTTCACCATAAGCTTATGAAAATGATTATTCTACTTGGTTCCTGCAGGTGGCACTGCTGATAAGTAGTCAGAGAGTTCCAACTAGGGTTTGCAGACAATATCTTTTTTTACACTAAGGGGAAAAGTTAGCAAAATATGATAAAAGGCAGGCTCTTACCACATCTTAATTTACCAAGGGAGTCACAACTGGTGGTACTTCAGCTGCAAAGAACACTCAGAACTAAGGGTGGACCAAGAATTTTCCTGCACAAGAGTATAAAATATAAAGCACACTTTAATTAGCAAAGCACCGAGAGATAAAAAGACCCAACACAGGGCTGTGTTTCAGCAGATAACCACCTGCTTCAGAATAGGGTTATCAGACGTCCGGATTTCCCTGAACATGTCCTCTTTTTGATGGCTTTTCAAAACCCAGTACTTTGTCCGAGTTTTGAAAAGCGTCCTCTAAATCGTGTCGGGCAGGAGGAAATCTGCACATGCACAGATGCCACGCAATGACATCACGCATGGATTTCCTCCTGCCCGACAAGAGCAGGGGGCGAGACTGGCATAACAGAGCGTGGATAGGTGGAACTGGGGGCAGGTCAAGGGAGTCCAGATTATTCTAAAGTAAAATCTGGTAACCCTACTTCAAGGGTCACCAATTCTCTGTAAGACGTATTATGTCAAAGCGCAGAGTCTGCATCTAATAGTACCCACAGTATTCTAAAGAGAAAGGCAAGAAAACCAAACTGTCAGTCTCAGTCTGGGGGTCTGGATGGCTTTTCAAAATCCCGCACTTTGTCTGGGTTTTGAAAAGCTTCCTCAAAATCACGTTGGGCAGGGATGGGTGGGCTTGGGGGGCTGCTCTAGGGGTCCAGATTATACTAAAGTAAAATCTGGTAACCCTAAAGCTCCCAGGTGCTGCTTGCAAAGATCAACCACAGCAAGAGCTGCTAGTCCTCCTCAAGTCACTTCATTGGCTCCCCATCCATTTCCAAATACAATTCAATTTCCTCTTAGTGACCTACAAGTGCATTCACTCTAGGGTTACCAGATGTCTGGGAAAACCTGGACATGTCCTCTTTTTAGAAGACTGTCTGGGTTCCTGGACAGACTTTCCAAAACCCAGCATTTTGTCCAGGTTTTGGAAAGCCCTGAGCTCTGAATGTATCTGGAGGACCTTCAACAAGCATGCATGGATGATGTCACATGCATCTGCTATGATGTGGCCTGGAGGTTGGGAAAAATGGGGGGCAGGGCAGAACCATGTGTCCAGGTTTGTTTGTCATTAAATATGGTAACCCTAATTAATTCTGCAGCCCCTCAATATCTCTCCTCACTTATCTTCCCCTATGCTCCTCCCTATGAACTCCGTTCATCCAGCAAGTCCCTCCTAACCATACCCTTATCTTCCACTGCCAAATCCAGACTCCATCCCTTCTATCTTGCTGTGCCGTATGCATGGAACAGACTGCCCGAGTCATTATGTCAGGCTCTGTCTCTAGCAGTATTCAAATGCAAGCTGGAAGCTCACTCCTATCTCCCTCTCACTGTAAAATTACCTTTATCCATCCTTTCATTCTCTCTGGAAGTGACTCCCAATCCCTATATGTCCTGTCTGTTCAAACTGGATTGTAAGCTCCTCATAGCAGGGATGTCCATTACATATCAAATGTACTGCACTGTGTATGCTTTTCAGCGCTATAGAAATTATAAATAGTAGTCAAATAAACTGCCTCGGAGCCCCTCCATAAGTTAGCTCCCCTTCTGAAGCATCCCTCAATTTAAAATTAGTCTTTTATTAGAGGTGCCTAAGGAATCTTGTTAACAAGGAGGAGGAGACTGGGAGAGAAATCTCTCTACATGGTCTAGACAGTGGTTCCCAACCCTGTCCTGGAGGACCACCAGGCCAATTGGGTTTTCAGGATAGCCCAACTGAATATGCATGGAGCAGATTTGCATGCCTGTCACTTCCATTATATGCAAATCTCTCTCATGCATATTCATTAGGGCTAACCTGATTGGCCTGGTGGTCCTCCAGGACAGAGTTGGGAACCACTGGTCCAGAGAATCCAAGAAGGAGCAGTTCCCAGTCATTCCTGCCCTTATTGGAGCTAGGTTTAAAATGGCAGAGCGACCTCCAGCAGTACACTTCTCCCTCCGTATTTGTGGTTTCGATTATTCACGGTTTTTAATTTGCTGGCTCCTCCCCCCAAATTATGTCAGCTTGCATAGAGAAATCGCTGATTCCAAGCATTTACAGAGAAAATCACTAATTCCCAGCACTTTCTTCGCCGTGTTTTCTCCTCCTTCAAGAACAAGCCAGGTCTTCCACCATGTTATTTGCAGTTTCACCATATTCATGATGGTTTTTAATAGAAAACAGCGAATAACATATGAAAAAGTTATTCACGGGTTTTCTGTATTTGCGGTTCTGTTAATCCCCTATCACAGCGAATATGGAGGGAGAAGTGTAGTCTCATGGTACTTAACTTTAACTCAAGGTACTTTAATTGGTAGATGGTGAAAATGGCTGCCTTACGTAACTTGATGTTGTACGAAAGCAACAGTGCCAAGTAATAGGCATATGGAGATGCAGATCTCCCATAGAAACATATGTTGCTTCTGAACAACGAGGCCAAATAAAGGGTTAACCCCTAGTCATATCACCACTAGAGGTTGACACCAACATTTTGAAACAAGTTCTGGAAAAAGAAGGCGTGACGAGACCTCACGAGACATCAGGGAACCAGAAAGGAAGGCCTGGGGTGGGCCTATGAGTGCAGGCGCTTCAAATTGGGGGATATCCTATGTGGAATCTACAAAAGTTAGAGGAATGGTTTAATATTTGGCAGCTAAAATTCAATGCAGAGTAATGCATTTAGGGATTAATAATCAGAAGGAGCCATATGTGCTGGGAGGTGAGAGGCTGATATGCACGGATGGGGAGAGGGACCTTGGGGTGATAGTGTCAGAAGATCTAAAGGCGAAAAAAACAGTGCGATAAGCTGGTGGCTGCTGCCAGAAGGATGCTGGGCTGTATAAAGAGAGGCATAAATAGTAGAAGAACGAAGGTGTTGATGCCCCTGTACAGGCCGTTGGTGAGGCCCCATTTGGAGTATTATATAGAGTTTTGGAGACCGTATCTGGTGAAAGACACAAAAAGGCTTGAAGCGGTCCAGAGGAAGGCGATGAAAATGATGGGAGGTTTGTGCCAAAAGATGTATGAGGAGAGACTGGAAGCCCTGAATATGTGTACCTTAGAGGAAAGGAGGGACAGGGGAGATATGATTCAGACGTTCAAATAATTGAAAGGTATTAGCGTAGAACAAAATCTTTTCCTGAGAAAGGAAAATGGTAAAACCAGAGGGCATAATTTGAGGTTGAGGGGTGGTAGATTCAAGAGCAATGTAAGGAAATTCTTCTTTATGGAGAGGTTGGTGGATGCCTGGAATGTGCTCCCAAGAGAGGTGGTGGAGATGAAAACAGTGACAGAGTTCAAAAAAGCGTGGGATGAACACAGAGGATCTATAATCAGAAAATAATAGTAAATCATAAGAACATAAGAATTGCCGCTGCTGGTCAGACCAGTGGTCCATCATACCAGTGGTCCATCATACCAGTGGTCTCTCACCAGGGCAACTCCACATCGACTCCACAACTTAATCTGAAGAACAGATTTCACGTACTGCAAGAAGAGACTGCCGATGTGAAGCAGGACCAGGTTCAACACGCGTCATCATCCCCAGGGACAGCAGATCGACCCCCCCAAAAGAAGCGGAGAGTAATAACCATTGGGGACTCCATGCTGAGAGGCACCGAGGGACCAGTATGCAGGCCAGATATACAGTCGAGGGAGATCTGCTGTCTGCCTGGAGCCAGAATACGTGATGTGACCGCCTGCCTTGACAGACTTCTTAGGCCCCAGGACCACTTCCCCATGCTGCTCATCCACGTTGGAACGAATGACACAGCCAAGAACAGCGTGGAGGACATAGCCAGAGACTTCAGAGATCTGGGGAAGAGGCTGAAGCGGACAGATGCACAGGTAGTATTCTCTTCAATTCTTCCTGTTAGGGGCAAGGGAAGAGAGAGGGACGAACGTATCCTGAAGACGAATGAGTGGCTACAACGGTGGTGCCGGGAAATGAACTTCAGATTCCTCAACCATGGAGAGACGCTGCAGGGACTCCAGGGACCAGACGGACTACACCTGACCAGCAGAGGTAAGAATGTCTTCGGACATCGTCTAGCCCGCCTACTTCGAAGGGCTTTAAACTAGGTAAGTTGGGGGAGGGTACCCACTTATATACAGGAGCAGTAAGTAACAACCCTGATGTGATGATCCAAAACTCCGCTTCTAGGTACGAGGTAAGTACCCTCACTGCTAAAGAATCGCTAGGAGACTCTTTGACACAGAGGAGTAGCTCTCTACATGGGTTTAGCAAACACAAACAGTGGAGAGCTATGTATGTTAACGCACACAGTTTAGGGAATAAATTTCTAGAACTGGAAACAGAAATAGTGGATGCAGACCTGGACGTGGTGGCAATATCCGAAACATGGTTCACAGACTCTCATGGGTGGGATATAACTATTCCAGGGTACAACCTGCTTCGCAAAGACAGAGAGGGTAAGTTAGGAGGGGGGGTTGCACTTTACATCAAAGAAAACATCAAAACAACCAGGATCACTGATGTCAAGTACACCGGGGAATCCATCTGGGTAAACCTGGCCAGAGGCAGAGAAAAATGTTTATACCTTGGGGTGGTATACAGACCTCCAAGACAATCGGAGGACAAGGACGCGGAATTAATTGAAGACATTGAGAATATCACTTTAAGGGGGGATGCTGTTCTGTTAGGGGACTTCAACATGCCTGATGTAGACTGGAATACACTCTCAGCAACAACTTGTGGGAGCAGGAGGATATTATCGTCCATGAAGGGAGTACGGCTTAAACAAATGATACATGAGCCCACTAGGGCCCAGGCCATCCTAGATCTAGTACTTACAAACGGAGAAAGCATCTCGGAGGTCTCAGTGGGAGAAACGCTAGCCTCCAGTGACCATAACATGGTATGGTTCAACCTTAGGAAGGGCTTCCCTAAATCACAAACAAAAACGAGGGTACTCAAATTCCGGGGCGCAGACTTCGCACGCATGGGAGATTTCGTCCAGCAAACGCTACAGGATCAGGAGGAAACTGATAATGTGGAAGCTATGTGGTCAATTCTGAAACTGACCCTACATGAGGCAACTGTCCGTTACATAAAATCGGTAAATAAACAACAAAGAAACAAGAAACCTCAATGGTTCACGGATGAAATCTCGTATCTCATCAAGGAGAAAAAAAGAGCATTTCTTTCATACAAACGTACGGGGAAAGGAGAAGCTAACAGTGAATACAAGGCCAGGTCTGCAGAGGTCAAAACAGCAGTTAGGGAGGCCAAACTACGAGTGGAAGAAAATCTAGCAAAGAACATTAAAAAAGGGGACAAATTCTTCTTCAGGTATATTAATGATAGGAAAAAGAACACCAGCGGAATAGTACGCCTTAGAACTCCGGATGGGAATTACGCAGAAGCAGACTCTGACAAAGCCAAACTACTGAATGAATACTTCTGCTCAGTCTTTACCTGCGAGGCACCTGGACAAGGACCTCAGCTGGTATCAAATTCAAGCGCGGAAGACCCATTTCAGAACTTTGAGTTCACACCGGCTGACGTTTATAGCGAACTGGCAAGGCTCAAAGTGAACAAAGCCATGGGACCAGACAAAGTGCACCCAAGAGTGCTCAGAGAGCTGTGTGGAGTCCTGGCAGAACCATTAGCCATGCTCTTCAATCTTTCCCTAAGGACGGGGAGAGTCCCACTAGACTGGAAAACAGCTAACGTCGTTCCTCTGCACAAAAAGGGTTGCAGAGCAGAGGCTGCGAATTACAGACCGGTGAGTCTCACATCGATAGTGTGTAAACTCATGGAAACACTACTTAAACGCAAATTAGACATGATCTTGGAGGATGGGAATCTGAGGGATCCCAATCAACATGGATTCACTAGGGGTAGGTCATGTCAATCTAATCTCATCGGCTTCTTTGATTGGGTAACAACGAAGCTGGACTCCGGGGAGTCTCTGGACATAGTATACTTGGATTTTAGTAAAGCTTTTGACAGTGTCCCACACCGCAGGCTTTTAAGCAAGATGAAATCAATGGGGATAGGTGAGACGCTAACTACTTGGGTCAGGGATTGGCTGAGTGGTAGACTTCAAAGAGTGGTGGTCAATGGCACCTTCTCTGAAACATCGGAAGTGATCAGCGGAGTCCCGCAGGGCTCAGTCCTGGGTCCACTCCTTTTTAACATATTCATAGGGGACTTGACACGAGGGCTTCAGGGTAAAGTAACATTATTCGCCGATGACGCCAAAATATGCAATATAGTAAGGGAAAATGATTTGCAGGATTGTATGACGCAGGACCTGCTTACATTGGAGAACTGGTCCTCAACATGGCAGCTGGGCTTCAACGCCAAGAAATGTAAGGTCATGCACCTCGGTAGCAGGAATCCATGCAAAACCTACACCTTAAATGGAGAAACGTTGACCAGGACGATAGTTGAGCGAGACTTGGGAGTGATCATCAGTGCAGACATGAAGGTTGCAAATCAGGTGGAAAAAGCATCATCCAAGGCAAGACAAATGATGGGATGTATCAATAGAAGTTTCGTAAGCAGGAAACCTGAGGTCATATTGCCACTGTACAGAACCATGGTAAGACCTCACCTGGAGTACTGTGTGCAGTTCTGGAGGCCACATTACCGCAAAGATGTGCTTAGAGTCGAGTCGGTTCAGCGGATGGCCACTAGGAATATTTCGGGGCTCAAGGGTCTCTCGTACGAGGAGAGACTGAATAAACTGCAGCTCTACACTCTGGAGGAACGCAGGGAGAGGGGAGACATGATTGAAACGTTTAAATACATCACTGGTCGTGTCGAGGTAGAAGATGACATCTTTCTACTCAGGGGACCCTCGGCCACAAGAGGGCATCCGCTCAAACTCAGAGGAGGGAAATTTAGGGGTGACATTAGGAAGTATTTCTTCACGGAAAGAGTGATAGGGCACTGGAATAAGCTTCCGGAGCAGGTGGCCAAGGCCAACAGCGTGCTTGACTTTAAGAATAAATGGGACATCTACGTGGGATCCCTACAGAGGCCTAGCAAGACACTCAGACTTGATAGGGCGGGTCAGTAGAGTGGGCAGACTTGGTGGGCTATAGCCCTTTTCTGCCGTCACCTTTCTATGTTTCTATGTTTCTATACCCAGAAGTCCACTCCCGCGGTGGCTCTTAGGTCAAAGACCAGTGCCCTAACTTATTCTAGCCTTACCTGCGTACGTTCTGGTTCAGCAGGAACTTGTCTAACTTTGTCTTGAATCCCTGGAGGGTGTTTTCCCCTATAACAGCCTCCAGAAGAGTGTTCCAGTTTTCTACCACTCTCTGGGTGAAGAAAAACTTCCTTACGTTTGTACGGAATCTATCCCTTTTTAACTTTAGAGAGTGCCCTCTCGTTCTCTCTACCTTGAAGAGGGTGAACAACTTGTCTTTATCTACTAAGTCTATTCCCTTCATTATCTTGAATGTTTTGATCATGTCAACTCCTCCAGCCCCTTAACCATTTTAGTCACTCTTCTCTGGACCCTTTCAAGTAGTACTATGTCTTTCTTTATGTACGGTGACCAGTGCTGGACGCAGTTTTACAGGTGAGGGCATACCATGGCCCGGTACAATGGCATAATAACCTCCAATCTGTTCGTGATCCCCTTAATCATTCCTAGCATTCTATTTTCACTTTTTGCTGCCGCCGCACATTGCACAGATGGCTTCATTGACTTGTCGACCAGTACTCCCAAGTCTTTTTCCTGGAGGGTCTCTCCAAGTACTGCACCGGACATCCTGTATTCGTGTTTAAGATTTTTGTTACCGACATGCATCACCTTACACTTATCCTTGCATGATCTGTGTCTGTATATGGCCGTTTGGTGGAGGATGGGCTGGGGAGGGCTTCAATGGCTGGGAGGGTGTAGATGGACTGGAGTGAGCTTTTAAGAACATAAGAACATAAGAACATAAGAAGCGCCATCTCCGGATCAGACCTTCGGTCCATCAAGTCCGGCGATCCGCACACGCGGAGGCCCTGCCAGGTATACACCTGGCTTATTTTATAGCCAACCATATCTTTATATGCCTCTCTCAAGGAGATATGCATCTAGTTTGCTTTTGAAGCCTAGGACTGTCGATTCTGCAATAATCTCTCCTGGGAGAGTATTCCAGATGTCAACCACTCTCTGTGTGAAGCAGAACTTCCTGATATTAGTCCTGAACTTGTCCCCCCTTAGCTTCATTTCATGTCCTCTTGTCCGTGTCAAATTGGACAATGTAAATAATCTCTGCTCTATTTTGTCGATTCCTTTCAGTATTTTGAAGGTCTCGATCATATCCCCACGCAGTCTCCTCTTCTCAAGGGAGAACAATCCCAGTGTTTTAAGTCGATCCTCATATTCCAGTTTCTCCATACCCTTCACCAGTTTAGTCGCTCGTCTCTGCACCCTCTCCAGCAGTTTTATATCTTTCTTTAGGTAGGGAGACCAATGTTGGACACAGTATTCCAAGTGGGGTCTGACCATTGCCCTATAAAGCGGCATTATAACTTTCTCCGATCTACTTGAGATTCCTTTCTTTATCATGCCCAACATTCTATTTGCCTTCTTTGTCGCTGCCGCGCATTGTGCCGACGGCTTCAGGGTCCTATCTATCAGTACACCCAGATCCCTTTCTTGTTCACTTTTTCCCAGAGTTGCACCTGACATTCTGTACTCGTATTCCTTATTTTTACTGCCTAAATGCATTACCTTGCATTTCTCCACGTTGAACTTCATCTGCCATTTCTCCGCCCACTTTTCTAACCGACACAAATCTCTCTGGAGTTCCTCACTGTCCTCCTGCGATCTGATTGCCCGGCAGAGTTTTGTGTCGTCTGCAAACTTGATGATCTCACTGGATGTTCCGTTTTCCAGGTCATTGATATAAATATTAAAAAGGATCGGCCCAAGTACCGAGCCCTGGGGTACACCACTAGTCACTTTCTCCCAGTCGGAGAACTTCCCATTAATGCCCACTCTCTGCTTCCTGTTATCCAGCCATTTGCCTATCCATCTTTGTATATCTCCCTCTATGCCATGGCTTTGTAGTTTCCTGAGAAGTCTTTCGTGTGGGACTTTGTCAAATGCTTTCTGGAAGTCCAAGTATATTATGTCCACCGGCTTTCCACTATCAATTTGCTTGTTTACGGTCTCAAAGAATTGGAGTAAATTCGTCAAACACGATTTCGCTTTCCTGAATCCATGTTGACTGGGTTTCATCAAGTCGTGTGTGTCCAAGTGCTGAACTATGCTATCCTTGATCAGTGATTCAATCATCTTGCCGGGGACAGACGTAAGACTCACAGGTCTATAGTTGCCCGGTTCTCCTCTTGATCCTTTCTTGAAAATTGGCGTGACGTTCGCTTTCCTCCAGTCGTCTGGTATCTGACCAGTTCTGATTGACAGGTTTGCAAGTTTTTGCAATAACTCTCCAATTTCAACCTTCAATTCCTTCAAAACTCTCGGGTGAATTTCATCCGGTCCAGGGGATTTGTCACTTTTAAGTTTGTCGATCTGGTAGTATATCTGATCTAAGTTCACTTCAAATGTGGTGAGGCTGTCCTCTATTTCTCCTGTAAACAGTTTCTCCGCTTCAGGTATTGTTGAGGTGTCCTCCTTTGTAAAGACGGACGCAAAGAAGGAATTTAGTTTGTCTGCGATTTGTTTATCTTCCTTGATGTACCCTTTTCTTCCCTTGTCGTCCAGGGGTCCCACTGCCTCTTTTGCAGGTTTTTTCCCTTTCACGTATCTAAAGAAGGGCTTGAAGTTTTTGGCCTCCCGGGCTATTTTTTCCTCATAGTCCTGTTTTGCTTCCCTCACCGCCTTGTGACATTTCTTCTGTTCATCTTTATGTTTGTTCCAGGCTTCGGTTGTCTTCGTGCATTTCCATTTTTTGAAAGAGTCCTTCTTTTCTTTTATGGCTTCCTTCACCTGTATGGTAAGCCATGCCGGTTCTCCTTTGCTTTTAGTTCTCCGATCTTTGGAAATCCTCGGAATGTAGAGATCTTGTGCTTCTGCAATAGTATTTTTCAATAGGCACCATGCCTGATCTACTGTTTCAAGTTTGTCCACCATCTTCTCGAGTCGTTTTGTTACCATGGCTCTCATGCAATCGTATTTACCCTTTTTAAAGTTTAAGGTGGTGGTTAAGGTTTTGGCATGTTTCCCTTTCCCGATGTCAAGTTTAAAGTTGATTACATTGTGATCACTCGTTCCCAGTGGAACCATGACTTCTACTTCTGTTATCGGTCCGGTGAGACCATTTAGGACCAAGTCCAAGGTGGCGTCGCCTCTTGTCGGCTCTTTTACCATTTGCTCCAGGAAGCAATCCCCTAGCACCTCCAGGAATTTGGCCTCCTTGCCGCAGTTGGAGGCTCCTAGTTTCCAGTCTATTCCTGGGAAATTGAAGTCTCCCAATATAACTACATTGCCTGTCTTGCATACTTGTTTGATTTCCTCCATCATTTCTGAGTCAGTGACCTCCGCCTGTCCTGGGGGACGATAGTAAAGGCCAATTTTTGTATCTGCGCCATTGCGACCAGGAATTTTGATCCAGAGGGACTCCAGCTTCTCTTTCCTGTCTGTTGTAATCATTCCAACAGAATCTATTTCTTCCTTAACATATAGGGCAATACCTCCACCTTTCAGCCCTTCTCGATCCCTTCTATATAGTTTGTATCCCTGTAGTACTGTGTCCCATTTGTTTTCTTCATTCCACCATGTTTCTGTTATGCCAATGATATCCATGTTCTCATGTCTTGCTATCATCTCTAGCTCTCCCATTTTGTTTCCTAGACTTCTAGCATTTGTATACATACATCTAAGTTCCCTTCGTGTTGCCTTTTTGGACCTTCTACTCTTGGCTGTCCTCACAGTTTCATTTATGGTATCCTTTACTGCTCCTGTGTTATCTCCCATGTTTGCTGTGTGGTCATCCCATCCTGTGTCTGAGTTGTCCCTTCCTGCTTGTTCTCCTTTGTTGGCTGTGAGGTCGACCTCTCTTGTGTATGAGTAGTAGTCCTTTGTTCCTACGTCGGTGCATCCTGTTTTCCGTGCCATCGACCGGCGGTCGACTGTCGGCTTTCCCCTGTCCTTCAGTTTAAAGCCTTCTCTATTGCTTTCTTCATGTTGCCTGCCAAAACTCTTGCTCCTTCCTTGTTGAGGTGTAGTCCATCCCTTCTGTAGTACTTGCTTTTTCCCCAGAACGCCGTCCAGTTGCGCACGAAGTCGAAGCCTTCGTCTTCGCACCATCGTCTCATCCAGGCGTTGATCACTTGCAATTCCCCTTGTCTCTTTCCATCTGCTCTTTCCATCTGCTCTTGCTTTTGACGGAGACTTCAGTAGTTGGAACCTAAGAACTGTACTGGGCAGAGCTTTGTATTCTTGCCCAGAAATAGCTAAGAAGAAGAAGAAAAAAACCAACAAATTTTTAGATTGAATCAGGTTGGGCAGACTTGATGGACCATTCGGGTCTTTATCTGCCGTCATCTACTATGTCACTATGTGGGTAGGGGTGACTTGGAATAGAGCTTTTGGGTTGGGGGGACTTATGGGTGGGAGGGCTTCAGTTTGGAGGACTTAAATTAGGGATCTTCAGGAGGGGGCCTTTTGAAGGCGGCTTTTAAGGCCACTTTTTTGAATTGTGGACAGCCCTTGAAGCAATGTCCAGGGATTAACAGCTACTACCTGGGACCAGAAGCATGGTCAGGTTTTGTCATTAGGGGCAGCAGACCGTTTGCAAAATAGGTGCCAGTGCAAGTGTGAAGGGCCAATCAACGTAGACCTGTAAAATCTGTTTGGGGGAGCAACTGCTCCCCTCGCTCCCCACCTAGCTATGCCTCTGTCTGGGAAGTCTTGGTTTCGGAAAACCGGTCCTGGAGAGATTAGAGGAGGTCACCTTATTATCTCCCAGTGGTTGATGTTCTTCCTTGTGAAAATGAAACCAGCAAGGGATACTGGGCTCTGTGACAGCTTAAAGAAAAGTAAAAAGTTGTGTTGCTATGTTTATGTTTCAGCATCTAAGCAACAATGTGAATGTTTGTGTCCGTTTAGGATTCTAAAATAGAATATAGGCAGTTCCCGATTTGTTTACTTTCTGAGATGGTTTACAAGTTTTCTACACACCTATGAGGTATATATTGATGGTGAAACATCTGCCCCATGGAAGTTCCACAGGGATCCCCGTTGTCTCTTTTACTTTTTAACATTTATATGACTGCATTAAAGAACCTCAAAATTAGCTGCTTCTGCAACAATTTTTACATATGCGGATGATATTTTTATTCTATTAGAAGTAGATCAAAACTGAGCAACTTTGATCTAAATATAAATTCTTGTATTTCCACACTTTCAAATTTGGGCTACCTCTGTTCAAATTAAATTTAATGCAGACTGAAGGGGATGCAAGGGGGAGGAATGTCGGACATAGGGAGAGATGTGGCATGGTGTGCTAATGAGGGGTGATAGAAGGAGAAATGGGCATGGGGCTGGTGGGCAGTGGTGAAAAATGCTGCATATACTCGCTCCAGGGGATAAGAGGAGAAATGTTGGGGTGGGAGAGATGCCTGGATCTAATGGATTTAATGCAGCCAAGACAAACAAACCTGGTTTGGCTCAAAAACGGAATAGTTACCTCTCTCTGTAACTTTGAATTCTGGAGAGTCTTTGAAAATTACATTTTCATGTAGCATTCTGGGAATAATATTGGATTCTTCTTTATCATTTCAATGTCAGATTAATCACCTTTCAACGAAATGGGTTTTTTTCAGCTTACGAATGTCAGTGAAAGCTAGACATCTGTTTCACCAGCAACATTTTGTGGTATTGGTGCAAGCTATTATCCTATCACAATTAGATTACTGTAATTCAGTCTATATAGGCCTGAGTAAGGGGAGTCTAAAATGGTGGCAACTAATCCAACATATGGCAGCAAAGCTAATATTTGGTAAGAAAAATTTGATCAAGTGTCTCCTCTTTTGAGAAATCGTCACTGGCTCCCTGTCTATCTTACCCCCTCCTTTACTAACACGTAGCACGGGTTTTAGCCCCAGCAGTGGCAGGAATTCTATGAGCGCCGGAACAGTTACCGCTGCTGCCAGCACTAAATTCACGCTACTCGTTAGTAAAGGAAGGCTTTAGCGTACAGTTTAAATGCACTTCTATGGTTTTTAAAATCATACACGGGCTATTTACATCTTTGATTCCTCTATATTTGAATAATTAGATCTTCTGATTCAATAAATTCTCAGAAATTTAAACTGTCCTTTCCATCTTTAAAAGGAATAAAATCTATTGGCAGTATTACTCGATCTTTCTCATATGCTTTTACAATGATCTTGTGTTAGAACTCTTCTCTATTAAAACACTGTTATTTCAACAGTTCTTATAAAAATTTTCTAACAAAAATTAGTTATCTTCTCTCTAAGATGTCAGATGAGGGTCTTCATTAATAAGTTATTTTTTTTCTCTAATCTAACTACTTTCACTTCGATTATCAATTTTTATGTGAACCGAGTTGAACTCCTTTTGAGGAGATGACATGGTATATCAAGTTTCAAGTTTATTAAAATCTTATTATACCACCAAATCAGAATTCAAGGCGGTGCACATACCATATTAAAAATACATGTATTTAAAAAATACAGGGTACAACAAAGGAATTTCATACAAAGACTTAACAGTACAAGACTGACGGACAAACTGGTATAAAAGGGAGGTGGTAAACATAGAAACATAGAAACATAGAAATAGACGGCAGATAAGGGCCCACGGCCCATCTAGTCTGCCCACCTTAATGTCCCTCCCCTACCTTTGTCCTGTGAATAGATCCCATGTGCCGATCCCATTTGGCCTTAAAATCAGGCACGCTGCTGGCCTCAATCACCTGTAGTGGAAGACTATTCCAGCGATCAACCACTCTTTCAGTGAAAAAGAATTTCCTGGTGTCACCTCATAGTTTCCCGCCCCTGATTTTCAACGGATGCCCTCTTGTTGTCGTGGGACCCTTGAAAAAGAAGATATCTTCCTCCGCTTCGATGCGGCCCATAAGATACTTGAACGTCTCGATCATGTCCCCCCTCTCTCTGCGCTCCTCGAGCGAGTATAGCTGTAATTTGTCAAGCCGTTTTTCGTATGGTAGATCCTTGAGTCCCGAGACCATCCGGGTGGCCATTCTTTGCACCGACTCCAGTCTCAGCACATCCTTGCGATAATGCGGCCTCCAGAATTGCACACAGTATTCCAGGTGGGGCCTCACCATGGATCTATACAATGGCATAATGACTTCCGCCTTACGACTGACGAAACCCCTTCGTATGCAGCCCATGATTTGTCTTGCCTTGGACGAAGCCTGCTCCACTTGATTGGCAGACTTCATGTCCTCACTGACGATTACCCCCAAGTCTCGTTCTGCTACCGTTTTTGCTAGGATCTCGCCATTAAGGGTATAAGACTTGCATGGATTCTGGCTGCCCAGGTGCATAACTTTGCATTTTTTGGCATTGAAGTTGAGTTGCCATGTCCTAGACCATCGCTCCAGTAGGAGTAGGTCGTGCATCATGTTGTCGGGCACTGAATCTTCGTCTGTTGTGCATTTGCCCACTACAGTACTCAGTTTGGCGTCATCGGCGAATAATGTTATTTTACCTCGAAGCCCTTCTGCCAAGTCTCTTATAAAGATGTTGAATAGGATTGGGCCCAAGACTGAGCCCTGTGGTACTCCACTAATCACCTCCGTCATTTCGGAGGGGGTGCCGTTCACCACCACCCTTTGGAGCCTACCTCCAAGCCAGCTCCCAACCCATTTCGTCAATGTGTTACCTAATCCTATAGAACTCATCTTGCTCAGTAACCTGCGGTGTGGTACGCTATCGAATGCTTTGCTAAAGTCCAGGTACACGATGTCCAGGGACTCCCCAATATCCAGCTTCCCCGTTACCCAGTCAAAGAAGCTGATCAGGTTGGATTGGCAGGATCTCCCCTTAGTAAATCCATGTTGTCGGGGATCCCGTAGATTCTCCTCATCCAGGATCTTATCTAATTGGTGTTTGATTAGAGTTTCCATTAGTTTGCTCACTATCGATGTTAGACTAACTGGTCTGTAGTTTGCTGTCTCCATCTTTGAGCCTTTCTTGTGGAGTGGAATGACGTTAGCCGTCCTCCAGTCCAACGGGACGCTGCCTGTACTAAGGGAGAGGTTGAAGAGCGCGGACAGTGGCTCCGCCAAGACATCACTCAGCTCCCTAAGCACCCTGGGGTGCAGGTTGTCCGGCCCCATTGCTTTGTTAACCTTGAGCTTTGACAGCTCACCGTAGACACTGCTGGGCGTAAACTCAAAGTTACTAAACGGGTCAACTGAGCCAACCCTTGTCTGTAGCTGAGGGCCGAGCCCTGGCGCTTCTCGGGTGAAGACTGAGCAGAAGTATTCATTTAATAGTTGGGCTTTTTCCGAATCCTTTTCCACATAGTCTCCGTCTGGTTTCCTAAGACGTACAATCCCGCCTGAGTTTTTTCTTCTATCACTGATATACCTGAAGAAGGATTTATCTCCCTTCTGGATGTTCTTTGCTAGAGACTCCTCCATGAGGAATTTAGCCTCCCTGACTGCTGTTTTGACGGCTTTTGATTTGGCCAGGTAGTCTGCTCTAGAGTCCTGCTTCCCTGATTGTTTGTAAGAGATGAATGCTTTTTTCTTCTCCTTGATCAGGTCTGAGATCTCCACAGTAAACCACTGTGGCTTATTGTTCCTTCGCCGTTTACTTACTGATTTTACATAGCGGTTTGTTGCTTCTTGTATGGTTGCTTTCAAAGTCGACCACATGTCTTCCACGTTATCGGTTTCTTCTTGGCTTTGTAGCGCCTGGTGAACGAAGTCTCCCATTTCTTTGAAATTTGTGTCCTTGAATTTGAGGACTTTGGTTAGTGTAGTAGATTTAGTGAAACCTTTCCTGATATTGAACCATACCATGTTGTGGTCACTGGAGGCCAATGTGTCGCCCACCGAGACCTCTGTGACACTTTCTCCATTGGTAAGTATCAGGTTCAGTATTGCCTGATCCCTTGTCGGTTCCAACACCAGTTGCCTGAGGCTTGCTTCTTTCATAGAGTTTAATAGCCTCCTGCTGCTGCCGGAAGCAGAGGTAAGTGTAACCCAATCCACATCAGGCATGTTGAAGTCACCTAGCAATACTGTGTCCCCACGCAAGGTGATATTTTCTATATCTTCGATTATTTCCATATCCAGGTCATCCTGTTGTCTTGGGGGTCTGTAAATTACGCCAAGATACAAGCATTTATCCTTTCCTCTGGCCAAATTAACCCAAAGGGATTCCCCAGTATACTGGACATCTGAGATTCTCGTGACCTTAATGTCATCTTTAATATATAATGCTACACCCCCTCCCTTCCTACCCTCTCTGTCCCGGCGAAGCAAGTTGTAGAACTACATTATGCAAGATTTAGATTAGATTAAGAACAAGTTACGTTTTTAAAGCTGTTCTTAAGTCGGATTTATATATAACTCAGAACTTGTAGATTTTCAGATTCTTGCTGCTTCCCTCTGCTCCCAGGTGGCAAAACATAAGGGCCAACTGTTCCCTCTAAGGTACAGCATGCACAACCACACACTGTTCTTAATATGGCCATCTGTCATTTCTGAATCTGCTACAGGAGAAGTGTAGGAGTCTATGCCACTGGAAATACTGCTCAGTGAAATCAAATGAAGCCATGACCGTGTTCTTAAGGATGAGTCGTACTTAAAAGTCGGGCATCTGTAACTTGGGGACTGCCTGTACTCCTGCTGCACACAACTGATGAGTAATGGATGGCTGAATTTCGACTGAAGCCACACCCGCTTGATACTAAAACATCATTGTGTATCAATAAACTTAGTTATCTACGAAGGGTTTAGGTGTTATACTGGACCAGGGTTTAACTATGAAGGACCAGGTGGACTCTCTGGTCAAAAAGGGTTTTTTTTTTACTCTTTGGAAGCTTTGGTCCATTAGAGCATATTTTGATGTTTCATCATTTAGAATTTTAGTACAATCCCTTATACTAAGGGGTCCTTTTATCAAGCCACACTAGCAGGGTTAGCGCGTCGGACATTTCATCACACACTAACCCCTGCGGCTGGCTAAAAAACTAATGCCTGCTCAATGCAGGCGTTAGCGGCTAGCGCGGCAGGCGGTTTAACGCGCATTAAACCCCTACCGCAGCTTGATAAAAGGACCCCTAAGTCAACTTGATTACTGTAATATTGCCTATTTAGCATTTTCCCAGAAGAATATGCAGCGATTACGATTGGTGCAAAATGCGGCAGTCAGGTTAATTTTTGGGCTGAAGAAATTCGATCATGTAACACCTTCCTATCGACTTCTGCACTGGTTGCCGATGGAAGCACAGGTGAAGTTTAAGTTAGGTTGTTTTTGCTTTAAGGTACTATTTGGGTTAGCCTTTTCTCTTTTTCAACCAATAGACATAAGAGAAGCTCACACTTGAATTTTGTCTCCCCACTGGCTAGAGGATGTAAATTTTAAAAACATCATCAACATCTTTTCATATCAGGCAACACTATGGGGTAAAGATCTGGAACAATTGCTTTTGCGTAATAACACTTATGGGGAATTTAGGAGACACCTAAAAACATATCTGTTCCTAATGTACTTAGGTAGCTGATTTGTTTAATCTTATTACACAATAATTGATATTTAGAGCTTTCAGTTACTAGTTCTTAATCTTTGTAAGTTTTACTTAATTTGTAGCATTTTTAACTATTGTAAACCGTATAGAACTTTACGGTCCTGCGGTATATAAACTGTTGTTATTATTATTCTCTAAAGGACAACGATCTCGGCAGTGAATCACATCTTTTTTTTCTACACAGATGCCTTAAATGTAGGCCAGCATTTTACAGGCCTCCATTTAAGGCGTCTGTCTCACATCTACGGAGACGCTTACGGACACCCAAGGCCACTTCCAGTGGAATTCACACCCATGCTGGCCTTGGGTATCTGTAGACGTGCCTAGATGCTTCTGTGAATGTAAGTCAGACGTCTATATTGTAGGCATCCTTCGTGGAATGGATTTTTTTTTAAACTTGCATCCCAATTGGCTGGTGAGACATCTATTGCCACCTACAATCTGGACACCATTTGTAGAATCAGCCCCCAAAATGTCCATTTCACTATAAATATAAGAATAGGTTCTGGGCTGAAAGATCTTGTTCTAAAAAACTTGAGATGTTACGACTTGGATGTCTCCATTCCAATTTGTATGTCCTTTCTAAAATACCATTCTGCATATATTTTTGGAAGATTATTGTGACACTACAGCTAGTCCAGAAAAAAAGGAATTACCTGTTAGCTGACCTTTATTGACCCTTACTAAAGGCAACTGCAATGAATGCCCAAAGTATCCCACAATAACCTCTACCACACAAACACAGCAATTATGCATTGGATTAGCAGTTAATGTACACAGCTAAGGCAACTAGGCAGGGCATGGGTGGAACATGGGTGTGAAGAGCAAACTGCAGGTACTCATGGCACATGCACATGGCCACTTCTGCAGATACCACTGGTCTACTTAGCAGCATCAATAGTTTGCCTAATTTAGCATCAGCATTTCAAGAGCTGGAGGCAGGTTAATTTCTTTCACTGGCTCTGGATACAAGTCTACAGGTTTATTCTGTACTTCATATAATGTCTATCAACGGGTACCTAGACAATTTACAATGCTAAAATTTAAAAAAGAATAAGGATAAAATAAAAAAAAAAAAAGGGGGAAACAATTCATAAAAGAAATATGTTTAGTAGATAAGACATGAGCATAGAGACACTGGAGGATCTGGGCTAAGGGAAGTGCAAAAATACATTGAGATAAAATAAATAAAAAGGGAGTTAAGAGGGGAAGGAGAAAACAAGAAGTTCTTGTTCATCTCTGAGCTGGCAACTCTCAGAGCAAATGAAAATGTCTGATGTGATGATTCTGAGTAAATTTCTCCCGTCTTGTAAACAGTTTTTTAAGCCACGGACTGCAGTGGGCTGAACTGAGCCCAGATGTTCAATGCTATGCCATGCCTGGGCAGCAGCACTGAACATCCAGGAACACCAAGAAGCTGACCCCTGACCAACTGGCTAGGGGATGACCCTTGATATACCATTTACATATTACTGTATGTACAGGTTCTTATTTTGTACCTGGAGAAAGGAGGGTTAAGTGATTTGCCCAGAGTCCCAAAGACCTGCAGTATGAAAGAGAAGCCCGAGAGCTTGTCTCAATGGGCGTAGGATGATGCGAGGCTGGGAGGCCCGTGTGTTGCCCATCGGGCAAGGAGTTAGGTGGGGGGGGGGGGGGAAGGGCAGGTAGAGAGGAGATTGGTCAGCGGGCTATTCCTGCCTTAGGAATTCAAATATGATTGGTGGGGAAAGTACTGGTTGATGCGTGAAGGCAAGGCTTTAAAGCCAGGACCACAGAGGACCCGGCTCATTCCGGGGTCCTCCGAGGTGGCTTTTGGCTGGAACTTCGCAGCAGTAGTAATAATGGTGGTGCGAGCAGCAACAGCGGGTCATCAGAAGATGAAGAGGTGACCGAGATCTCCTAGCAGGCCGGCAACTCCTTTTAGGGAGGAAGAGCCATCTGACCAGGTGTGAGAGGGGTAGGTTTGGCCTCCAAAGCAATCAAAAAGGCAGCATTATCTACTATGGTGATTACAGGATCAGGCATGGGGGCATCAGGAGGTAGGGGTGTGGCAGCAGGTCGTGCGGGGCCTGCTTTGCTTCCGGTGCATTGTGGGAGAGGCAGGTTAGGAGGAGTAGGTCACAACTCACCTGCAGGCTGCGGCTCAAGGGCAGGTAAGCAGCATGCTGGGCCTTCCTTGCAGGCTCCTGCTGAGTGAAGCGGAGGGGAGACAACAGAGGTAGAGCGGGATGGAAGTAGTTAAGCCGCTGGGAGGGCTCTGAGTAGATGATGCAGCAGGCAGGGGTCAATGCTGCAGGAGCGGTTGACAGTGGGGAGGGGAGTAGGGGGGCTGGGGTGGTACTTTGCCCACCTGGGAGGCCTGATGAACCTTGGATCCCTTGGTTCCCTGGCGAGTGGGAGTCCATGTGGGGTGCCTCACCATGGCAAGTTGGTGCCCCTCCCTATGTGCAAGGTGCTCTCCGTCCCTTCGTGGGGAGGTTTCGTGACAGTAGGCTGACAGGCAGGGCAGGTCTCAGATGGGGGTACTGGGTCTGGGTGGGGGCAGATCGCGGGGGTACCCAGAGAAGAAGGATTCCCAGTGGCTGCTCCTGTTTTGGGTTTGTCTCCACAAAGTCGGATGACCCAGTTTAATGGGGCATGAATGGAAATGCCACCCCCAGACCCTTGCTGATGTGGCGGGATCGGGGGTCACAAAAATATGTGTATTTAGTAGCTTGGGAACTGTTATGTTGTATTTACCGTAGTTATGTTTAACTATTAGTCAATAAAAAGAGCTGCGGCTATTTCACCGTGAGAGTTGTGTGTTAAATCGTGAGTGATGGCAGGGTGGGGGGCAAAGGGTGACAACCGGGCCTATTCAGATCCTGCTGTTATTTATATTGGGACACCCAGTTCCCCAGGTCACTGCACTTACCACAAGGCCACTCCTCTTCTTCCCTTGGTGAATACAATTAGGGTAGCCTTTTTGTTATCCCAACCTTATCTGCCTACTTAATTGGTTAGCGAATTGAATGAATATTGCCACAGACCAGTTACGTCTTGGACTTCAGTCCTCTCTTCTGTGTGGCCTTTGCAACAGCTGGATATATCTTCACACAATAGTTCATAAAGAAGAGATCCTTGAGCTTAAAAAAAATAAAACATTTTGAGACCCAGACAATTGCAACAACCATTTTGAGTCAGGTTTCAAGAGCACAAATGATCAATAAAGATGATGCTTCCAAAGGATCCGACTCCAGTTTTTTTTAAGTCTAGAGAACCTTCACTTCTGAATGAACTCTCTCCATGTGTCTTAATAATAATAACAACGTTATTTCTTCTATACTGCCATAATCTTACGACTTCTAGGTGGTTCACAGTGAAGAGAGCTGGACAGTCAGCAAATTACATAATACAAATGGCGAGGATGATACAGTACAGTCAGTGAATTATAGATTACAATTAGTAAAATACAATACGATACAATACAGTTAGTACAGTACATGTTAGGAGATAGATCTATTGAATAGTGCTGTCTTAATTTATTTCCGAAATGCGACGTAGATCAGCCTAGCTCTGTTGATGGAGTTGCCTAGCCAGGTCTGCTGTTTGCTAGCTTGAGACTGTATTTGCAATCAGTGATCCTTGGGTAGGCAAAAAGATGGGAGTTTCTAGTTGTTCAACCACTTAATATAAAAACCAGGAACCAATATTTATATTCAACCGAATATAGCTCTTTTGAATAATTTTGATACATTTAAAATTTGCATCAAAACTATCTTATTTTAAAAATATGTTTGACACGAATAATAGGCTATAATGCTTCATAAGCCACTTTCTGTTGTTAGCCTAGTTCATGAATTCATCTTGGCAGACTGTGGCTTGGAATATAATGGACTGCTGCGTTCATATTACATTGCAAAATTCCTGGAAGAATACATCCAGTTCCTTTGTTATGTAATCCACCTTGAACCTGAATTGGTAAAGGAGGAATTAAAAAAATTGAGCAATGTAATGTAATATTTGTATTTGGCCAAATAGTTGGTACAGATCTCCTAGTTTCCCCATATTTTCATGACACAACTTCTTTTAACCACTGTTAAAGCAAGCATTCTCTGCACTGTGCTTGGAACAGAGGCAAAAATGGCAAAGGAACATAAGAATAGCCTTACTGGGTCAGACCAATGGTCCATCAAGCCCAGTAGTCCATTCTCCCGGTGGCCAATCCAGGTCACTAGTACCTGGCCAAAACCCAAGGTGTAGCAATATTCCATACTACCAATACAGGGCAAGCAGTGGCTTCCTCCTTGTCTTTCTCAATAACAGACTATGGACTTTTCCTCCAGGAACTTGCCCAAACATTTCTTAAAACCAGCTACGCTATCCGCTCTTACCACATCCTCTGGCAACGCATTCCAGAGCTTAACTTTTCTCTGAGTGAAAAAAATCTCCTCCTATTGGTTTTAAAAGTACTGTATTTCCCTGTAACTTCAATGAGTGTTTCCTAGTCTTTGTAATTTTTGACGGAGTGAAAAATTGATCCACTTGTACCCATTCTACTCCACTCAGAATTTTGTAGGCTTCAAGTGGAGTTCAGATGTCCAGTGGCACAAAGAGCTAGTGGAAGATTAATATTTGGTTTATGGAAATGTGAACATTACAGTAGACTTAATTGGTTACCTTTGGAGTTACAGTTTATAAGATGTTCATAGGTAATGTCCCTGATTATCTGTCAAATCTAGTGTCCTTATTGTATAACCCTCTTTCTAAATATCAAATGAGAAATTATTTTCAATTGAAATTTCCTATGGCTAAGAATGTAAAATCTATTAAACAATTTACTTTGTCAATTCAATATCAACTGATTAGTTTTTGGAACCAATTTCTTTTAGGATTATGCGTCTGTGGGCATTATCTTCAGTTTAGAAAACTTTTAAAATATTTTCTATTTCCATCATGATTGATTTAAATTGGGCTTAATTACATTTCCCTCTCTCAGTGGTAAAACCAGAACCTTCGAGTGATTTAGTCATTCTTTTGCTTTTAAATTTACCGAATTTTGGAATGCTTTACCGCTTACATTAAGAAGTTTAGGTTCTTTTGCTTTATTCTGGAAAGCTCTGAAAACCTTTTTGTTTGCTGAACATTTTGGAAACTAACTATTCTAGTTTTCTTTCCTTGTCAAGTTTATGTATTATGCATTACATTACTGTTAACCGAGTCGAGCTCCTTTTGGTTGATGACCCGGTCTATAAAACTTTAGTTTTATGTTTTAAATTTGTAATTCCTGGACAAATTGGTCTTTTGTGGGGGGTTTTGGTTTTTTTTTTAACTTCTGTTATCCGCCTTGAAGTATTTAGGTAAAGGTGGAATAAAAAAAAAACTTGTTAATATAAGACAATAACTCTTTTTAAAGTATGAACAGAAGAATCAGAGACAAAGTTTACAGAACTGTACAGCAAAGTCAAAGTTTCTTAACATTTATAAGAACAAAAATAATCTGTTTATGCTGCTGTGTAGATACACAAACTGTGACTGTATGGGTGTGCACAGGACACATGTAGGATGCAGTATTGTCCTTTACCCTGAGACACATCATCACAACACACCAAAGGTTATGTTTGCTGGCTTATGTGGACATGTTTTTTTAGCTGCAGTCTTGGCATAAGGTTTGCAGCTATGGCTAATTTTGCTAATGATTTATCTTTGATTCCTATATGCAGAGAGTTACACTGGACAGTGTATATATGCCGGGCTGTTCTCTAATAGAAACAATTATGACTGTTGTACTTCAGTTCAGACTCACAGAAATGAATGCTCTGCTCTGTTTACACCCAAGAATTATGCTTTGTATCAAAGAGTTCTTACAAGACTTCCTGCACCCAGTGCAGAGCTAAAAATCGGTGACTTCCTCCTACTCTATTCTTGCAAACATTAGATTTTTTAAAAAATGAAATACACTGTATTTAAGAGGCTGACCCCACTCCCTGATGTTTGCACAGGTACTGGATTGAAGCACACTTGACACATTCAGAAATATGACCATTCTGAGTTATACTTGTGTCCTTTGTGACTCATCCACTGCCTCCCGCCCCACAACCTGCACACTTCATCACCGCCAATGAGAGGAGAAGGTAGGCTGTGGGCAGCTTCAACGCTCTCACAATCTCCTCAGCCCAGTCGCTGTGAAAAGCAGACATATTCAAGAAGAATTGAAACCAGTTGGGCCATTCTCAGTCCTTTTTAATTAAAGGAGTCAGTATTTTATTTGTGGCCTTTTTTAGGGATGGACTTGGGTCATAGTAAGGAGCAGATTGACAGGGTCAAACTTCTTTCAAAAGTTCACTTCTTATCAGTATGAAAATAATACACCTGTAACATGTTGTTTATCTAACATCTGACTGATGTGGCCTGACCAGATAGAAAGAGACTATTTAGGCCATCAGAATGGACCCTGGCCAGGAACAGCTCACCTGGTTGTGTGCGCTGACAATATCATTAAACTTTAGAATCTCAGGTGATTTGTGTAAGTCTGGACAGGAATGAATGTCCCGCCTCCTGCTTCTGAGTAACTGGAGCAAGAGATGGGAGACCAAAGTGACTGTTGAGGGGAGATCAGAAAAAAGACCAGTGAAAAAAGTTGGTGGAAGCAGTGAGGCCACTTAACTATGCCCATACATGTTTTTTTATGTTCAAATCTTTTTTATTGTGGATGCAATGAGTTCAACAAGCCAATCAGAACAATATCCAATAATACAAAATTTTTTGTTACATACCCCCCAACCCTATCCTACCAACAAAGTCCCAAAGTGTAACCCCCCCACCCCCGAAATAAGTGTACAGAAGGCAACCCGGAGGTCCCAATCGCTCCAAAGGCAGCCCCTGGATATCCGCACAAATCAGCCCGTTAAAACAAAAAAACCAACCCAGTATCCAATCCTGGGAAAGGGCACTGCCCACAAGTGTTTTTAAACAGAATTCTCACAGTGCTATTGAACATCTACTGACCCAGACAATTTAGAGGAATCTGGATTAAGTTTTAATCAGCAAATAAAATTGGATAATCAGAGAAAACCAAAACAGTGGAATAGCATAAAACATAAAAATAAATCATAAAAACTTAAACTCATAAAACTAATACATACAATACAAATGAAAGCAACTGTAAAATCAATAGCAGAAGTAAGCAGAGGCTCTAAAATATGAAACATAGAGTCCAAAATGCTATGGTGCTCATAATTGAAACTTAAACACGTCTAAAAAGCCGCCCAAGTCAGCAATTGGTGTAGGGTTACCAGACGTCTGGATTTCCCCAGACATGTTCTTTTTGAGGACATGTCTGGGGGTCCGGATGGCTTTTCAAAATCTGCACTTTGTCCAGGTTTTGAAAAGAAATCGCGTAGGCAGGGGGCATGGCTGGGGGGTGGGTGGGAGTGGAATGGGGCATGACACAGGCAGAACGGGGCAGGCCTGGGGCATGGCCATGGGTCTCGATTTTCCTTCAGAAAAATCTGGTAACTCTACTTGGTCATCCTAAAAGACAGGTCTTCCAAGTGCCAATAATCAAAACAACTTTTTGGACGTATCCAGGGACTTTTTAGGCCTCCAAATCCCGCTGTGTGCCCAGAGGTGAAAGGGGTGTTTCTGGAGGAGTAGTTAGGGCGGGATGTGGGCCGACCTACACAGTCTTCCTGCAGGGATAATCAAACATTTGATGAGACTTACTAGGCGAAACTTATACGTTGTGATTTAGGCGATATAAAGACGTATCCAAACTGAGTATCTGGTCACTGCAGGGACAAAGTAAAGACCCTCAACTCACACCCCCAAAAAAACATACATACCTGTTTCCAGAACATCAGCACATGAGTATAGGAAAGCTGAGGAGAGCTGCACACAGGTTTCTTAAATAGCCTAGGGGGTGGGACCCAGGCCCCTAAGCCACTCTAACCACTACATTTATGGTGGAACATGTGGGCCCACCAAAAATACCATAACCCTACTGTACTGCCATAAAGGTGCCACCTGCAGCCATAAGGGCTATTGGGGTTGTAGACAAGTGGGAATAGTGGGTTTTGGGGGTGTTTAGGGGATACCAAAATCTGCAATAGAGTAGACACCCTGAATGTTGTGGAAAATATGAGGAAGGACCTAGTGAAGCTTGAATAATGGTCTGAAATTTGGCAGCTAAAATTTAATACTAATAAATGCAAGGTCATGCATTTGGGCTGCAAAAACTCAAGGGAATGGTACAGTTTAGGGGGTGAAGAATTTTTTGTGCATGAAAGAGGTGTGGGAGTTGGGTGTGACAGTAATGTTTGTCTTGATTGTTTATATTGTAAACTCATTTTGAGCAGGGACTGTCTCCTTGGTGACTCTGTACAGTGCTGTGTATATCTGGAGGCACTCTAGAAAGAATTAAAAGCAGGGGGGTGCTGAAAAGTTCTCAGTCCAACCAAGAAGAGAATGACGTGCAGTGGCGTACCTAGCATATGTGGCACCCGGGGCCCTTTGTTTTTTGACACCCCCCCCATCTGTATGAAAAACATGATTTTTAGTAACAATCCACACATCACACAAGAGTGTACCTAGGAAAAGGCAGCATCTTACATACTGCAGTGAGCAGTACATTATAAAACTAAACAAGCCAGATTAGTACAGATCAATCCTGCAGTCAATCCTAACAGAAAACCATGTCTTTCGAACACAGAAAACACCTTCGCCTAGTATGGAATCACAAACTAACCCCTCCCCCTTTTACAAAACTGTAGTGTAGTTTTTAGCCATGGTGGTAGAATTCTGAGCATCAGAGCTGCTACCATCACGGCTGGTGCTAAAAAACGCTCAACAGTTTTGTAAAAAAGGGGATAAAATAGAAATACATAGACAAAGGTTAAATTGAACCAGCAAGAAGCTGGACTCTGCATACAATGCAACACCACAGAAACAGTGATACATGTCTCCTAAAGCAATAAATAAATAGAAAATTTTTGTTCTACCTTTGTCTTCTCTGGTTTCTGCTTTCCTCATCTTCTTGTTACTCTCTTCCTTCCATCCACTGTCTGTCGTCTCTATGCTCCTATATGGCATCTTCTCTCCTTCTATGCCCCTTCCAGAAACTGCAAGCCTCCCCCTTCCATCTCTCCTTTCACCCCCATTGGTCTGGCATCTCTTTCCTCTCCTTCCTTCTCCCACACCTCTCCTCTGCAATCCCTTTTTCCCTCATTTTCCTTTTTAATTTATTTTCTGCATCTGTCTAGATTACGTTCTTACTACTCTCTCATCAATTTCCTTTTTTACTGTCTACCTACAGCTCACCACCTCTTTCTCTTACCCCATCCAGTATTTCACTAATTCAATCCTTTTCCCCCCATCATGTAACATAACATAACATAAGAATGCCTTCACCGGATCAGATCCTAGGTCCATCTAATCTGGCGACCCGCACACACGGAGGCCAAGTCAGGTGCTCCCAGATGGAGAACCTGATTACCCGTATCCCTCAATGTGTTTTGCAAGGAGGTGTGCATCCAACTTGCCCTTGAAACCCAGAATGGTAATCTCCGTCACAACCTACTCCGGGAGAGCATTCCAAGCGTCCACCACTCGCTGTGCGAAACAGAACTTCCTGACATTTGTCCTGAGCCTGCTGCCCCTCAGTTTCAGTCCATGACCTCTTGTCCGTGTCACATTTGACAAAGTGAATAACAATGTTTCTTGCTCTATTATGTCAAATCCTTTTAGTATTTTAAAAGTCTCTATCATATCCCCTTGCAGTCTCCTCTTTTTGAGGGTGAACAATCCCAGTTTTCCGAGGCGTTCTTTGTAACTCAAAATTTCCATACCTTTTACTAGCTTCGTGGCTCGCCTCTGCTCCCTTTCCAGCAGGATTATATCCTTTTTTAGGTATGGAGACCAGTGTTGGACACAGTATTCCAAGTGTGGTCTGACCATCGCTCTGTAAAGCGGCATTATAACGGCTGCCGATCTACTTGTGATCCCCTTCTTTATCATGCCCAACATTCTGTTTGCTTTCTTTGCCGCTGCTGCGCATTGAGCCGACGGCTTCAGGTTCCTGTCTATCAGCACCCCCAGGTCCCTTTCTTGTTCGCTTGTGCCCAATGTTACACCTAACATTTTATATTCATGTTCCCTATTTTTCCTACCCAGGTGCATCACCTTGCATTTGTCTATGTTAAACTCAGTGGCGTACCTAGGGTATGTGGCACCCGGGGCCCATCATTTTTTGACACCCCCCCCATCTATATGAAAAATATGATTTTTAGTACCAATCTACAAATCGCACCACAAGAGTGTACCTAGGAAAAGGCTGCATCTTAAACATTGCAGTGAGCACTAGAACACCAACACATACATTGTAAAACTAAACAAGCCAGATCCCGCACAGTCAATTGGTCCTGTAGTCAATGCCAACTGAAAACTATGTCTTTTTCAGAACACACAGAACAGAGATACACCCTTGCCCAAAATGGAATAATCACAAACTAAAAATAGAAATATGTAGACAAAAGTTAAACTGATCCGCCAAGAAACCAGACCCTGGATACAATGCAACACCACAAAAAACAGTAACACATGTCCTCTAATACAGTGCAAAATATAAAGACAGTAGATGTAAATTTGAAAAAACTGATACATAACAATCACCACTTTATAAATTAACAAATAAAAATAAAACAAATAATGAGAAATAAAAAAATACCATTTTATTGGACTAATCCCCGTAAGTTCGGTCCCCATCCCCGCAAACCACCTGATTCCATCCACACAAGCCTTGAATTGTTTATATTAAAGTATAAAAAGAAACAATATTCTGTACAATTGTCAATTTATAAATCAGCGTCTTCTCCCCACTCTCTTCCCCATTTCCCTTCAGCATCCTCAGCCCACTCTCTCTCCACTTTCCTTCAGCGCACGCACATAAAAACAAGCAAGTAATTTTATATCATTTTCATTCTATTCATTCATAGAAATTAAAGTCTAAATAATGCCAGTCACATAACAAAACATGATTTTACAAAAATAATTCCCTGCAGTCAAGCCTGCAAGGATTACTAGATGTCTTTCAGCAGTTCCCCTCCCTCCCTCCCCCTTACCTTTGTGGCCAAGTCAAAATGATCTACCAACAATAAAATTTTAAAAACACAAAGCATGCTGTACGCAGAGAAAATGTTAATTATCATTTATATTCCGCGGGTTTTCAAAGAGGTCAAGGCAGATGACTTTATGCAATGTCACCTCAGTAACAACTATACAAAAATAGACAAATATTCCCCCTCCCTTTTTACTAAACTGCGATAGCGGTTTTTAGCGTAGGGAGCTGCGCTGAATGCCCCACGCTGCTCTCGATGCTCATAGGCTCCCTGCGCTAAAAAACTCTATTGCGGTTTAGTAAAAGGGGGCCATAGTGCAAAATATAGACAGCAGATATAAATTTTCAAAACGGACACATTTTGATCACTAAGTTGAAAATAAAATCATTTTTCCTACTTTTTTGTCTGGTGATTTCATGAGTCTCTGGTCCTTCTTCTGGTCCTTCTTCTTTCTCTCTCCCCCTGGCTCCCCTCTTTATTTCTGCCTTTCTTTCTCTCTCCTCCTGGCCCCCCTCTTTATTTCTGCCTTTCTTTCTCTCCCCTTGGTCCCCCTCTTTCTTTCTGCCTTTCTTTCTCTCTCCCCCTGGCCCTCCTCTTTCTTTCTGCCTTTCTTTCTCTCTCCCCCTGCCCCCCCCCTCTTTATTTTTTCCTTTCTTTCTCTCTCCCCCTAGCCCGCACAAAGCCATCGTGCCGATTTCTCCACTTCCACGATTCTTTCCCTACCCTCACCCCCAAGCCAGCAGCCGATTTCTCCCTGCTCCTTCCCCGATGTCCTGATGTCCTGAACTTCATCGGGCAGCAGCAGCATTCACAATTCACTGCTGTTGCCCGCTTCAGGCCTTCCTCTCTGTCGGGTCCTGTCTTCATGAAAACTGGAAGTAGGCAGGACCAGGCAGAGAACAAGGCCTGAAGCCGGCAACAGCAGCGAATTGTAAACGCTGCTGCTGCCCGAAGAAGGTAATGGAGCACCGATGCAGTCCGCTTCTCCCCCCTCCCAGCCGAACCCCCGCTGACCCTCCTATCTCGCCCCCCCCCCCGTGAACCTTTCCGACCTTCCCAGCGAGAGCAGCAAACCTCCTTCGCGGCTTTCTCCTCCCTCTGCCGCGTTACTGATGACGTCATCAGTGATGCGGCAGAGGGAGGATAAAGCCGACGCTACTGGAGGGAGGTTTGCTGCTTTCGCTGGGAGGGTCGGAAAGGTTCACTTGGGGGAGGAGAGATAGGATGGTCAGCGGGGTTTCGGCTGGGAGGGGGGAGAAGCGGTCTGCCTTGGTGCTCCAAGGCCTGGCGCCATTACCTTTTTCGATAATGGCGCCGATGCTGCTTTCGCTGGGAGGGTAGGAGCGCGATAGGGACCGGGCCAGCTGTGCACCCCCCCTCCTAAGGCGGCACCCGGGATGGACCTCCCCCTCGCCCCCCTTGGTACGCTACTGCCCTGGGGAAACAGCCTGCAACAAGATCGCGCGATGCCAGAGATCTTTGCCTGCTTCGGCTGTTTCCTCCGCCGCGGTCCCGCCCCTCCTCTGACATCAGAGGAGGGGCAGGACCGTGGCGGAGGAAACAGTCGAAGCAGGCAAAGATCTCTGGCATCGCGATCTTGCTGCAGGCTGTTTCCAGACGCGACACCCGGCGCAGGGGGGGGGGAACTGGACCGGACCGGGAGCACCCCCTCAGGGCTTGGTACCCGGGGCGGACCGCCCCTCCCGCCCCCCCCTTGGTACGCCACTGGTTAAACTTCATCTGCCACTTTTCCGCCCATTCCTCCAGCTGGTTTAGATCCTTCTGGAGATCTTCTCTGTCCTTTTGTGACCCAACTGCCCGACATATTTTTGTGTCATCTGCAAACTTGATTATGTTGCTTGTTGTTTTCTCCTCCAGGTCATTTATGAAGATATTGAATAAGATGGGCCCAAGAACCGAGCCCTGGGGCATGCCGCTAGTCACCTTCTCCCAGTCGAGAATTTCCCATTTATGCTTACCCTCTGCAATCTGTGCTCTAGCCATTTGTCTATCCATCTGAGCACATCCCCTTCTATTCTATGACTTTGTAGTTTCCTCATAAGCCTTGAGTGCGGGACCTTGTCGAACGCTTTCTGAAAATCCAAATAAATTATATCCACCTGGTCTCCTCTGTCGATTAGTTTGTTCACCTTCTCAAAAAATTGAAGTAAATTCGTCAAACATGACTTCCCCTTCCTGAAGCCGTGTTGACTAGCTCCTTTAATTTATCCCCTCCTTCCATTATGTGCCCCTTCCATCTAGTACCTTCTCCTCTCTCTGTCCACTTCCATCCAGCATCTGCTTCCCTTTTTCTCTCCTCCCATTTCCTTCCTGCATTTGCTCCCTTATCTCTCCCATCCGCAACTTCCATCTAGCATAAGCTTTCCCTCTACCCTCCCCACTACCAATCAATGTCTGCCCTTTCTCTCTCCATCCACCCCTCTTCAATTAGCATCTACTCCCTTTCTTTCCCTCCAATCCAATTCCATACAGTATCCGTTCCCCTTATGCCTCTCTCCCCTTTCCCTGTACACCATTTCCATCAGTACCACCCTTCCATACCACCCTACCCCCTTTCTCTCCCTCCACCACTCTTCCATATCAGAAGTCCTGCTCCCTTCATGCAGCAAAGTCCCGCGATGAGTACATCTGCTGGCTCTGCTCTGGAAGAAGTAAGTTACATCGGAGGGGGTAGACTCAGCAGTCTTGCTGCAACTTCCTGCGTCTGCCGAGTCCACCCCCTCCAACGTAACTTACTTCTCCCGGAGCAGAGCCGTCAGACGTACTCATTGCGGGACCTTCCTGCACCTCAGCGCGGCTGCTGACTCTGCTCCAGAGCAAGTACATTGGAGGGGGTGCACTGGCAACTGCGCTGAGGTGCAGGTCTTTCTCAACAGTAGGGCAGGACGTTCTGGACCTGGACCGCTATGCATCCCCCTAGGGCGTGCACCCGGGGCTGATCGTCCCCCCCCCCCGCCTCCCCCTTGGTATGCCACTGATGACGTGGATATGGTTCAATTAGTTATCTGAAACAATGTCAAAACATAGAATTTAATTTCTGCAAATTGGCACTTAATTATATAAAATAAGATCTTTTTGAAATAAACAAAAAGATCACTTAGCAAAATAAAATAAGATCCACTCTTTTCAGTTACAGTGGTAAAAGAACACTCAGCATTTAGGAAGTTGGTTGGTTGGGTTAAGAACTTTTCAGCATAGTATGTGATGATCTTAAGGTGGTCAAATAGGTTATAAAGGTGACTGCAAAAGCTAGAAGGATGTTTGAGTGCATAGGGAGAGGAATGGTCAGTAGGAAAAAGGAGGTATTGATACTCTTGTATAAGACTCTGATGAGACCTCATTTAGAATATTGTGTACAATTCTGAAGACCGTACCTTCAAAAAGATATAAACAGGATGGTGTTGGTCCAGAAAAAGGCTACTAAAATGGTTGGTGGTCTTCATCATAAAGTGATAAAGCATATGGAAACCAACTAAAAGATCTCGAGATGTATACTTTAGGGGAAAGACAGATGTTTAAATATCTACATGGCATAAATGCTCATGAGGCAAGTCTAATTCAATTGAAAGGAAACTCGAATGAGGGGCATAGGTTGAAGGTGAAAGAGAATAGATTTAGAAGTAACCTCAGAAAATACTTTTTCATGAAAAGGGTGGTGAATGTGTGGAACAGTCTTCCGGTGGAGGTGATGGAGACAAAAAGGTTGGATCACTAAGGGAGAGGAGGGAATAGATGGCACAGTTAGGCAGACGGTTGGAAAAAGACCTTCAGTCTGTCCCAGTACTGCAATTCTTATGTTCTCATGAGAGCCAATTAGGACAGTCAAGCTGTTGTGACATCACTGCTGAGTTTGGCTCTTAGGCATTGGTGGAATGAGGCATTATGACATCACAATCTCAGCTCTGGAATGCTGCTACTCTTTGGGTTTCTGCCTGGTACTTGGGACCTGGGTTGGCCACTGTTGAAAACAGGATAATGGGCTTGATGATGGCAACTCTTATGTTCTTATTAACTTCAGTTTCATATCTTAAAATGTATTTGTTTAAGAAATGTTTGGGAATTACATATGTATTTTGTTTTGTATAAATATGTTTATTTTTAGATGATTTGTAATTCACTATATATAAACAGTTTTTCTTGATTTGTTACCTGCTTACAACCGAGAGGTTATAGTGGGACAGAAATAAAGTCTATGTTATGAAGGTAATGATAGTGGGTGCTCTATGCCAGTGTTCTTCAACCACAGAAATTTCCTGCCGATCCACAGGGCCAGCACGTGCATCAGGCCCAAAACAGTGTTCTTCAACCGCCGGTCCACGGTGTGATCGATGCAGCGTTATCTTCGAGCCAGCACCCTCTTCCTAACTGATTCCGTGCACAAAGCCACGGGCAGTGGCTCCTACGGGCATCCTGCGCCTGAACCGGAAGCCTTCTCTCTGATGTTGCAACATCAGAGGGAAGGAAGGCTTCCAGATGAGGCACGGGATGTGCAAGGTGCAATTAGTACTATTATGGGGCAGGGTCTGGGGTGGAGATTGGGTAGAGATGGGTGGGGTCTGGCCCACGACTTAGCCCATGTTCTTCAACCACTGGTCCACAGAATAATTATTTTTATTTCTGCCGGACCATAGGTGTAAAAAGATTGAAAAACACTGCTCTATGCAGTGGGCCAGCATGTCCCTCATCTACTCTTTATCTCCTCTAGAAATTACCAGATTTCTTCCTGTAAAACGTTTTTTGTCATTCTTGTGTAATAGAAATCTCGAATGTAACGACTTAAACCTGCACCATTTTCTTTCTGTCTGCTAAGGTTGAGGGGAACCATAGCAGACTTGGGAGTTGAGCACAGAAGCGCCTAAAGGACTCTTGTTTGCTCCTCCCCCTCCCCAATCCTAGGCAACCACCAAGTTTGCCTAGTGAATAAGCGTGGACAGGCAGCGTCAGCTTGGCTCCAGTCTAGCATGAATCAGAGTTTAGCAAGCGGAACTAGCGGGTGGGGTGGAGAGGGAGGAAAGCAGGACAGGGGTGTGTTCTGCTCGCGGGCAAGGGGGCGCGGCGCGTGCTCAGTGCCGGGTGCCGCTGCCGCGCGCTGTCCTTCTCACTCGCGCCGCCGCGGTCATGGCCAAGGGGACGGAGTCAGAGAGCGCTTCATCGACGGGGCTGCTGCAGGCCGACGACGCCGCCGGCTCGGCCAAGGTAAGGGGACTCCTTCATTCATTCAGCCGGAAGGTCCCCTCGTGGCTTGTTCCGCATTGCTGCCCCGTGACTCACACTTGGGGCTTCGCTTCCTTGACATTTGCAAGCCCGGTTGTTTCCCCCAAGTGAAGCTGAATGAAGTGGCAGGAGGCGATTTGCTCTGCTCTACATCCCACCTGCCACTTAGCAGCAAACGGTCTTGAGAGAGTCCTGGGATTCCCGAATCTTGTTACTCTTGGAGATTCTGGAATGTTGTTTCTCTCTGGGATTTCCGAATCTTGTTACTCTTGGAGATTCTGGAATGATGCTACTCTCTGGGATTCCCGAATCTTGTTACTCTTGGAGATTCTGGAATGATGCTACTCTCTGGGATTCCCGAATCTTGTTACTCTTTGAGATTCTGGAATGATGCTACTCTCTGGGATTCCCGAATCTTGTTACTCTTTGAGATTCTGGAATGATGCTACTCTCTGGGATTCCCGAATCTTGTTACTCTTTGAGATTCTGGAATGATGCTACTCTCTGGGATTTCCTAATCTTGTTACTCTTTGAGATTCTGAAATGTTGCTACTCTCTGCGATTCCCTAATCTTGTTACTCTTGGAGATTCTGGAATGTTGTTTCTCTCTGGGATTCCCGAATCTTGTTACTCTTTGAGATTCTGGAATGATGCTACTCTCTGGGATTTCCTAATCTTGTTACTCTTTGAGATTCTGAAATGTTGCTACTCTCTGTGATTCCCTAATCTTGTTACTCTTGGAGATTCTGGAATGTTGTTTCTCTCTGAGATTCCCGAATCTTGATACTCTTGGAGATTCTGGAATGATGCTACTCTCTGGGATTTCCTAATCTTGTTACTCTTTGAGATTCTGAAATGTTGCTACTCTCTACGATTCCCTAATCTTGTTACTCTTGGAGATTCTGGAATGTTGTTTCTCTCTGGGATTCCCTAATCTTGTTACTCTTGGAGATTCTGGAATGTTGTTGCTCCTCTCTGTGATTCCTGAATCTTGTTACTCTTTGAGATTCTGGAATGTTGCTACTCTCTGCGATTCCCTAATCTTGTTACTCTTGGAGATTCGGGAATGTTGTTTCTCTCTGAGATTCCCGAATCTTGATACTCTTGGAGATTCTGGAATGATGCTACTCTCTGGGATTTCCTAATCTTGTTACTCTTTGAGATTCTGAAATGTTGCTACTCTCTGCGATTCCCTAATCTTGTTACTCTTGGAGATTCTGGAATGTTGTTTCTCTCTGGGATTCCCTAATCTTGTTACTCTTGGAGATTCTGGAATGTTGTTTCTCTCTGGGATTCCCGAATCTTGTTACTCTTTGAGATTCTGGAATGATGCTACTCTCTGGGATTTCCTAATCTTGTTACTCTTTGAGATTCTGAAATGTTGCTACTCTCTGTGATTCCCTAATCTTGTTACTCTTGGAGATTCTGGAATGTTGTTTCTCTCTGAGATTCCCGAATCTTGATACTCTTGGAGATTCTGGAATGATGCTACTCTCTGGGATTTCCTAATCTTGTTACTCTTTGAGATTCTGAAATGTTGCTACTCTCTACGATTCCCTAATCTTGTTACTCTTGGAGATTCTGGAATGTTGTTTCTCTCTGGGATTCCCTAATCTTGTTACTCTTGGAGATTTTGGAATGTTGTTGCTCCTCTCTGTGATTCCTGAATCTTGTTACTCTTTGAGATTCTGGAATGTTGCTACTCTCTGCGATTCCCTAATCTTGTTACTCTTGGAGATTCGGGAATGTTGTTTCTCTCTGAGATTCCCGAATCTTGATACTCTTGGAGATTCTGGAATGATGCTACTCTCTGGGATTTCCTAATCTTGTTACTCTTTGAGATTCTGAAATGTTGCTACTCTCTGTGATTCCCTAATCTTGTTACTCTTGGAGATTCTGGAATGTTGTTTCTCTCTGAGATTCCCGAATCTTGATACTCTTGGAGATTCTGGAATGATGCTACTCTCTGGGATTTCCTAATCTTGTTACTCTTTGAGATTCTGAAATGTTGCTACTCTCTACGATTCCCTAATCTTGTTACTCTTGGAGATTCTGGAATGTTGTTTCTCTCTGGGATTCCCTAATCTTGTTACTCTTGGAGATTCTGGAATGTTGTTGCTCCTCTCTGTGATTCCTGAATCTTGTTACTCTTTGAGATTCTGGAATGTTGCTACTCTCTGCGATTCCCTAATCTTGTTACTCTTGGAGATTCGGGAATGTTGTTTCTCTCTGAGATTCCCGAATCTTGATACTCTTGGAGATTCTGGAATGATGCTACTCTCTGGGATTTCCTAATCTTGTTACTCTTTGAGATTCTGAAATGTTGCTACTCTCTGCGATTCCCTAATCTTGTTACTCTTGGAGATTCTGGAATGTTGTTTCTCTCTGGGATTCCCTAATCTTGTTACTCTTGGAGATTCTGGAATGTTGTTTCTCTCTGGGATTCCCGAATCTTGTTACTCTTTGAGATTCTGGAATGATGCTACTCTCTGGGATTTCCTAATCTTGTTACTCTTTGAGATTCTGAAATGTTGCTACTCTCTGTGATTCCCTAATCTTGTTACTCTTGGAGATTCTGGAATGTTGTTTCTCTCTGAGATTCCCGAATCTTGATACTCTTGGAGATTCTGGAATGATGCTACTCTCTGGGATTTCCTAATCTTGTTACTCTTTGAGATTCTGAAATGTTGCTACTCTCTACGATTCCCTAATCTTGTTACTCTTGGAGATTCTGGAATGTTGTTTCTCTCTGGGATTCCCTAATCTTGTTACTCTTGGAGATTTTGGAATGTTGTTGCTCCTCTCTGTGATTCCTGAATCTTGTTACTCTTTGAGATTCTGGAATGTTGCTACTCTCTGCGATTCCCTAATCTTGTTACTCTTGGAGATTCGGGAATGTTGTTTCTCTCTGAGATTCCCGAATCTTGATACTCTTGGAGATTCTGGAATGATGCTACTCTCTGGGATTTCCTAATCTTGTTACTCTTTGAGATTCTGAAATTTGCTACTCTCTGTGATTCCCTAATCTTGTTACTCTTGGAGATTCTGGAATGTTGTTTCTCTCTGAGATTCCCGAATCTTGATACTCTTGGAGATTCTGGAATGATGCTACTCTCTGGGTTTTCCTAATCTTGTTACTCTTTGAGATTCTGAAATGTTGCTACTCTCTACAATTCCCTAATCTTGTTACTCTTGGAGATTCGGGAATGTTGTTTCTCTCTGGGATTCCCGAATCTTGTTACTCTTGGAGATTCTGGAATGTTGTTGCTACTCTCTGCGATTCCCGAATCTTGTTACTCTTTGAGATTCTGGAATGTTGCTACTCTCTGGGATTCACAAATCTTGCTACTCTTGGAGATTCCGGAATGTTGTTTCTCTCTGGGATTCACAAATCTTGCTACTCTTGGAGATTCTGGAATGTTGTTTCTCTCTGGGATTCCCGAATCTTGCTACTCTTTGAGATTCTGGAATGATGCTACTCTCTGGGATTCCCGAATCTTGTTACTCTTGGAGATTCTGGAATGTTGTTGCTACTCTGTGCGATTCCCGAATCTTGTTACTTTTTGAGATTCTGGAATGTTGCTACTCTCTGGGATTCCCAAATCTTGTTACTCTTTGAGGTTCTGGAATGTTGCTACTCTCTTGGATTCACAAATCTTGTTACTCTTTGAGGTTCTGGAATGATGCTACTCTCTGCGATTCCCGAATCTTGTTACTCTTTGAGATTCTGGAATGTTGCTACTCTCTGCGATTCTCGAATCTTGTTACTCTGAGATTCTGGAATGTTGCTACTCCTTTAGTTTTGGCCAGGGACTGCTAGGGACTTGGACTGGCCACCGTGAGAACGGGCTACTGGGCTCCATGGACCATTGGTCTGACCCAGTAAGTCGAGTCTTAGGTTCCTTTGGGACTGTGCTGGACTGTAGGAGCAGGAACAGGTCAAATCCCAGGAATGATTGATAACTTGATTCTGTTTCTGCTGCAGGTACCGAAAGGGAAGTTATCTGTGCTAAACAAGGCCTGCTATGCCGTTGGAGGCGCACCTTATCAAATCACTGGATGTGCCATTGGTTTCTTTCTGCAAATTTACCTTCTGGATGTAGCACAGGTGGGTTTGCCTTGGCAGAGTGTTTGAATACATATGTTGGGTTGCTTTGGCACATATTAGGGGTATTTTGATACAGCTGGTGTTAAGATCTATGCACTGACCTTGTGTGTAAATATTTAGAACTAGTCTTATAGCCCATTACATTAACGGGTGCTAGAATATATGTGTGTGTGTCTGTCTTTATTTTTTTCTCTCTCTCCTTAGCCACTTTCTGTATTTCTGTCTTTCTTTCTTTTTTTTTCCTTGGCTGTCCACCACCACCCCTTGTCTGATCCCCCTGTCCATTTTCCCTTCCTTTTACCTCCCCTGTGTCCTCCACCACCCCATCACTGCTCACCTTATCCAGCAGCAGCCCTTCTCCCTTTGTTTTACCTCCCCCCCTGTCCATCATCACCTCCTTCCTACTCCCCCTGTCCAGCAGTAGGCCTGCCTTCATTTTTCTGCCCCCCCCTGTCCATCAGCACCTGTTCCCCTGTCCATCAACCCCTTTTTCCTGCTCCCACTGCCCAGCAGTACGCCTCCCTTCCTTTTTCTGCCCCTCCATTTCCCTGTGCTGCAGCATTTCCCTCCCACCCCACTTCCCTGTGCAGCATTTTCCTGCCCCCCCATACCTTCCTCCTTACCTCCATGCCCTACCATTCTCTCCCCCTCTGCTCCCTTTCCTTCTTCAACTTCATCGGGCAGCAGCAGCAGCAGCATTTATAATTAATTGCTGTTGCCAGCTTCAGGTCTTCCTCTCTGGCGGGTCCTGTCTTCATGAAAACATGAAGTAGGCAGGACCCGCCAGAGAGGAAGGCCTGAAGCCGGCAACAGCAGCGAATTTTAAACACTGCTGCTGCCCGAAGAAGCCAGGCCTTAACCACAAAGCTAGGGGGGGGGGGTGGAGCGTTTTAAAAGGTACAGCTGCGGCGGTGGTGGTGGGGGTTTGAAAAGCCATCGGCCGTGAAGTATGCCGCCTGCATACTTCACGGCCGACGGCTTTTCAGGACTTTAAAAACTTGCCTGTTTTATTTTTAAATGCCGTCCGGGCTCGGCCGCCGCGGCCTGCACCCGCTGACAGCTGCGGCGGTCAAAATCTGCCTCGGGCCACCAACAGCCGCCGCGGCCGACATCTGCCTCGGGGGGAGAGAGAGAGAGAGAGAGCTTCGCATGCATGCGCACTCCTACCTGCGGTGCCCTACAGCGCACGGAAAACAGAACATGCAGATGGAGTGCGCATGCGCGGCTAGCGTTTTATTATATTAAGATACAAGCATATATGCACAGGTGCATTTAATTCAAGTCACTGTATTTTAAAAAAAGAAAGAAAGAATAGTGAAATTTAGAAAAGGTTCAAAAAGAGCGACCAAGATGATAAAGGGGATGGAACTTCTCTTGTATGAGGAAAGACTAAAACGGTTAGGGCTCTTCAGCTTGGAAAAGAGATGGCTGAGGGGAGTCTACAAAATCCTGAGTGGAGTAGACGGGTACAAGTGGCTCGATTTTTCACTCTGTCAAAAATTACAAAGACTAGGGAAATAGTTTTAAAACCAATAGGAGGAAATATTTTTTCACTCAGTGAATAGTTAAGCTCTAGAATTCATTGTTAGAGAATGTGGGAGCAGTATTTCTGGGTTGAAAAAAGGCATAGACAAGTTCCGGGAGGAAAAGTCCATAACCTGCTATTGAGATAGACATGGAGGAAGCCACTGCTTTCCCTGGATAGGTAGCATGGCATGTTCCTACTGTTTGGGTTTTTGCCAAGTATTTGTGACCTGGATTGGCACAATTGGTCTGATGTTTAGTTATGATTGAAATTGCTGTGCCTGGGTCATGTTAAGCTCCTCAAAATATGACACAAAAAGGTTTGCTATAGATGGTGCCATTGTCCACTCCAGAAACTTATTAAAACAATCTACTGTTATACTGAAAAAATGCAAAACAAATTCTGTGGGAACTCTAGTCCTATGGGTCGGATCCAGGAATCCTCTTAAAACTTGTAATGATGCATCTTGAGGGATCACTTTATAAAGTGACACTATGTCCAAGGTGACCAACCAACAACCCACAGTGTCACAATTAATGTTTGCTAAAGACTTCATAAAATTTATCAAGTCTTTTATATAAGATCTACTTGCCTCAACTAATGAATGCAAAAATCAATCAGCATACATAGAAAGGGGCTCCAACAACAATTGACTAGAAACAGTTGGACGGCCTGGTGGATTCACATGAGTTTTATGGATTTTTGGTAATGTGTACAATATAATAAATAATAATAACTTTATTTTTGTATACCGCAATACCACAAGCAGTTCAGAGCGGTTTACTGTATATAAACAGTTTTTCTTGATTTGTTACCTGCTTACAACCGAGAGGCTATAGTGGGACAGAAATAAAGTTTATGTTATGTTAGTAATGATAGTGGGTGCTCTATGCAGTGGGCCAGCATGTCCCTCATCTACTCTTTATCTCCTCTAGAAATTACCAGATATCTTCCTGTAAAACGTTTTTTGTCATTCTTTTGTAATAGAAATCTCAAATGTAATGACTTAAACCTGCACCATGTTAAACAGCGAAGTTAAAAAAAAAAAAAGTAGTCAAGATTTATCCGGAAGATACAGGTATCTTTGGACTTGCAATATGCAAAATCTGAAGCTCCTTTTGCATTACATATCCGTGGGCATACCCTGCTGCTATGATTCAATAAACAGGATACTGGGCTAGATGGACCATTGGCCTCACCTGGTATGGCTGTTATCTCCCATAGGCGTACACATGGGGGGGGGGGGGTTGGGCAGAGCACGAGTAGGACTCTCATTTAAATGTCTAATGTATACATTCATATAAGTTATGTGCCTGTCCCCAGTGCTTAGTACTCATGCCTAAGCACACATGCACAGACATAGACAGTTTTGCTAGTAATAATAATAATAGTTTATTTTTATATACCGCCAAACCATAAGTTCATGGCGGTTTACACAATGATATTACACTAGGGAATAAAACTACAAAGTCATAAAACAATAGTTAAAATAGAAGAAAACACAATTCAGAATAAAAGCACTAGGCAAAAGAAGATAATGATTACAGAGTACTATTAATTACAATATAGTAAATAGAAATTACACAATATAGTTGATTGTACAAATAATTATAAATTGATTGGAAGCTTAATACCTTAATACATTTTTAAAAACTAAAATCAGTTTTGTATTTCATATTTTTTGAATAGATATTGTACAATGTCATGTTCCTTTGTAGACTAGCTCCTATCACAAATGAGGCAGGAGATGCTGGAGGGTGTCTCATTCTCTTGCTTCTGCATTTGCTTTGTCCATCCAGAGCCTTATTCTGTAACTCCTAAGGTCTAATATACATAGAAAACATACCAGTGAGGCCAGTGGAAAATAGGACAATTTCTGCATTTAAGAACATAAGAATAGCCTTATTAGGTCAGATCAGTGGTCCATCTAACCTAGTGTCATGTCTTCACAGTGGCCAATCCAGGCCATAAG
Organism: Geotrypetes seraphini; assembly: GCF_902459505.1. Classification (NCBI taxonomy): domain Eukaryota; kingdom Metazoa; phylum Chordata; class Amphibia; order Gymnophiona; family Dermophiidae; genus Geotrypetes; species Geotrypetes seraphini. The sequence continues at coordinate 27,374,903 of NC_047091.1, forward strand.
TACCTGGCAGAAACCCAAAGAGTAGCAACATTCCATGCGGAATCCCCAAAGACTAGCAAGATTCCAGAACCCCCAAAGAGTAGCAACATTCCATGCGGAATCCCCAAAGACTAGCAAGATTCCAGAACCCCCAAAGAGTAGCAACATTCCATGCGGAATCCCCAAAGTCTAGCAAGATTCCAGAACCCCCAAAGAGTAGCAACATTCCATGCGGAATCCCCAAAGTCTAGCAACATTCTATGCAGCAACTTTCCATGCTACCAATCCAGTGCCAGATCTTCTCTTTCTCTGCATGTAGCACAGACACTTGTATTAACAGTGCTGGTTTCCTTTTGCTTCAGGTTTCTTTGCACTTTTCAGGAGAGAGACTTGGTCCTTTGTTCAGTTCCACAGCTGGTAACTTTGTCCCTGCTACTTTTAGGTAAATTGGGTCATGGATGGACAATAGGGACCTTGACATTTCTGGAAAAGCCAGCTGCTACTTTTGGCATGTGTGGGATCCCATAAAACATAACATAACATAAAAATTTATTTATATACTGCAGTACCTTAAGAGTTCTATGCAGTTTACAAAAGAAAATTGAAACAGTGACAATAAAACAAATGACCTAGAAATTACAAACATTTCTTAAATAAGTAGATTTTCAATAATTTCCTGAACTGCTGGTAAGAGACAGAGCTAACTAACCTCCTCCTTTACAGTTCCTATGAGCATCTGAGTTGTTACAGCAGCAGCTGGCGCTAAAAATGCTTTGTAAAGGAGTGGGTAACAGATTTACAAACTCTTTATCACTAGAAGCTGCCTGAAAGCATGTCATTGAAAATAGCTCTTGTACAAATGACCCTTTACTGATGGAAAAGCAAAGAAATTACAATTATGTCTTGGGTGTTGTGAATTAATGATAATCAAGTGCTAAACCATGGAAGACTTTATAGCATATACAACCAAACTTAAATCTGATTCTGGCCTCGACTGGCAACCAATATAGTGTTTGGTAATAAGGTGTGACATGATCTGATTTTTTTCAGATTGAAAATTAATCGGACTACTGTGTTTTGTATGATGTGGAGTCTATGAAGGTTTTAATGACTATACCAACGGTCTCAAAGAAGAAACATCAAAATATGATCTAATATGTAGAAATTTTTCCTTACTAAAGCATCTGTATTTGACTTCATTGTGAGATTTTGATCTAAAATAACCCATAGAATTCTTATAGCAGGATTCATTGAGTACAAAATTCCATTCAAATTTCTTTCTTCTTGGAAGGAGTAGCATAGAAGAATTTTGCTTTTTCTGTATTGAGTTTTAACTTAAATTTGGTCAACCATAATTCTACAGTTGTGATTGTGGTGGAAATTAACTGCATAGATTGAGAGAATGATGAATATATTGGAATTGCAATAGTAAGATCATCAGCATAACTGTCAAATGTCATGCCTAACTTACATAACTTAAGTCTCGGAGATGACAAGTAGCCATTGAAGAGTAAAGGAAGAGAGGAACTCCACAAGAATTAGTCCATTTGTTAGAAAATAAATTCCTAATTTGGACCTGGTAGGTAAGAAAATGGAAAAAGCCCTGAAATCATTTAAGGACATTACTGGAAATGCCCAAAGCATCCAAACATCTAAGTAGTTGGCAGTGATCAACAAGATCAAATTGTAATACCAATGCCCCAACACATTGACTAAACAGATTGTACAAATAGTTTAAAAGGGAGGCTAAAACAGGCGAAAGCCTGATTGAGATGAATTTAGAAGAGAGTATCGAGCAACTGTGAATACACCAATCCCTTCATTATCTTAATGAAAAAAAGGAATACTTGTTATTGGCCTGCAGTTAGAAATAAGCGATGGTGATTCCTTTGAATTTTTAATTATAGGTGTAATAACAATATGCCTACATACCGTTTTTCCTCAAAATTAAGACCTGGCATGATTTTTGGGGTAGGTCCTAATATAAGCCCTACCCCCAAAATAAGTTCTAGTTAAGATACCTCCCTCCCTTCCCTTTGTGCACCGGAACACCACCATTGACCCTCCTACCGTGTTATACCTATAACATAACATAACATTGTGTTTGTTGACCGCGTAACCATCAGTTCAATGCGGTTTACAAAAGGTTACTAGTGAAAATCATAATAAGCGGGATGAAGTTAGTTGATCAAATATTTAGCAAATAGATAAGTTTTCAGTTGAGATCTAAAGTCTTTATGAGAGTGAGCTGCAAGCAGCAAAGCTTGAAACTCCTTATCATGAAGGACCGCCTGGGATGCCAAAGTATGATTGAGAAATTTTATACTTATCACACTTCTTCAAACCATAAATCATTCTGACCGCTGTGTTCTGTACTAATACAAGTCTTGCCAGTTCTTTCTTATTAATTGTAAAATATATGATATTACAATAATCAAGAAGACTTAGTAAAAGAGATTGAACCAATAGTTAAAAGCAGAGAATTCAAAATATGATCTAATAGTTCGTAGTTTCCAAAGAGTAAAATAGCTTTTACGTACTACAGCATCTATCTGGGTTTTTATAGTGAGGTGCTGGTCTAAAATAACTCCTAGTATTTTAATTGTTGAATTTATTGTATACGAGATTGAATTTATGTTAATGGCTGGTTCAAAAGGAACTTTGCTGGAGGACGCCACAAAAAAGTTTTGTGTACCGGAACACCACCACTGACCCTCCCACTGTGTTATACCTATCCCTCCCTCCCATCCCTTTGTGCACCGGAACACCACCACTGACCCTCCCACCGTATTATACCTATCCCTCCCTTCCTTCCCTTTGTGTACCAGAACACCACCACTGACCCTCCCACTGTGTTATACCTATCCCTCCCATCCCTTTGTGCACCAGGACACCACCGACCATCTTAATACCTCCGAAGCCTCAAAACCGGTAGCAGCACTCTAAATGGGCTACTTTGCGGTCTTCCCTCTGCCGCAGCACTGATGATGTCATCCCTGGGAGGGAGGGATACGTATAACACGGTGGGAAGGTCAGTGGTATTCTGGTGCACAAAGAGATGGGAGGCAGGGATAAGTATAACATGGCAAGTGTCAAGGGTAGATACCGTGTTTCCCCGAAAATAAGCCCTAGTGTGTTTTTTTGAGCACAAATTAATATTAAGACCCTCTTTTATTTTCGGGGAAATATGGTAGTTCTCAGACCTGTAAGATGAGGCAGTAAAAGAGAAAACCATAACCAAAACTGATGGGGTTCAAAGCATCAGCTAGCCTAGTCTTTTTTTCCTTTGGAATCTTGCCAGGCACTTGTGACCTGGGATGACCACGGTTTGAAACAGGATACTGGGCTTGATGGATCTTCAGTCTGTCCCAGTATGACAGCTCTTATACTACCATAAGGACACAGAGTTTGACTTTGGTTTTGTTCTCTTTAGCTGGACCCCTTCTATGCCTCCATCATCCTATTTGTGGGCAGAGCCTGGGATGCCATCACGGACCCTCTGGTGGGTTTCTTTATCAGTAAAAGTTCCTGGACCTCCTTTGGACGACTGATGCCTTGGTAAGGATCATATGTGACTTTCCCCACATTCGCTCTTACCCAGCACATTCCTGAGCTGTGACAGTCGCAGCCCTAGCTCTGTGCTAAACCTGTCTGGCATGCTCAGTCTTCTCATGGCAATGAGGGGGAGTGCTTCACTCTTTTTGAACTTGATGTGATTTCTGCTTGTTGAAAGCTTTAAGACTCATAGGAGTACTGTACTATGAAAATATTATTCCCTCCACTTATACACTAGACCTTTCTCTGGAAGCCAAAGAATTAGTTTCTTAGTGAAATGGTTCTAGGATCCTCCATTAAGAAATATTCTCCATTCAGTGAAACAGTTGATAGATAGCTGTTAAATGAGGACCCCATGGATGTTGCACTTCCAGGCTTTTCTTCCCATTGGTCAATATGACTAATCTGGAATCTGGATTGAGTTATAATCGGATGACACTATTCCTACTGATCACAAATTTCCCATTCGTAAAACTTGCAGACAGTACCTAGCCTGCATTCTTGGAATAAAATGAATCATGTAACAGATAACTTGAGCTCATTTTAGTAAAAGACCCCCTAATTTGCATGCAGTTGAAAATCAAAATGTGCAAACTGATCTCTTCCACATTCACTGTGGATATGCTGAAAACCCATTTGACTGTGCGAAGTCCTGCAGCTTGCATTAAAACGTGTGTGATGTTGTCAGCTTTAATGCCAGTGCATGTGATTGTAGGTGTGTGCAAACACACAGATGCCTCAATACTTGTGAACCCATTGGGGCTTTTGCCTGTGTGCATAAGAATAGCACATCTCTTTACCTTTGTGTTAAAGTTTGGATGAGACTTTGTGAGCATTCCTTAGTCAAGTGTTTGGCTTTTGCCTGTAAATCCTCTCACTGTGCTATGCATAAACTGAAATTCATATTAAGGGCTGGGCAGTTTGCATCAGTCATGGTTTGTGTGCAAGTTAGCTTCTTGTGACCTTTGTTGGGTTAGTTTATTTCATCCTGAGGGAGGCTAATAAGGGACTGGGAACATTTGTTTCCTTTTTACCTCTATCCAGAGAATTAACAGGGTTATATGGTTCCATTCCCAAAGAGCTGATGTTATTACATATGAGGAACAGAAATAGTGAGGAGAAAATAATAATAATTAATAATGTGACAAAGGACCAGTCCAATGTAACAAATACCAACACAAGAATAAAATACATAGAAATATTAACTTTAAGAAGAAGGATGGAAATGACTATATGTAATTTATATCTAGTTTTGTTGGCTTTTGCTTGTTTAATGATTTTTTAATATTAATATTAGTGGTAGAGCTGCTGCTCCTTGTGACCCTGGGCAAGTCACTTAATCCTCTATTGCCCTGGATACAAAATAAGTACCTGTATATATGTAAACCACTTTGAATGTATAACTGCAAAAAAGCGGTATACATACTCCTTTCGCTTTGTGTGAAGAGGTTGTCTTTCTTTTCTCTGTGTTCATGAAGAATGAATACAGAGGGGTTAAGTGATTTCATCAGGGTCAGGCGTTACTTTGGAAGGGAGGGAACAGGAAGATGCTCAGCGTTATTTGATTCTATGCAGTTTGAGGTTTTTCAGAGAATGGTTCAAGGGGGTTTTTTTTATTTGTGCTTGCTTGTTTTTGAATAATCAAACACTCAGAAGAACTGGTTGTAATTGAACCTTAGAGAGTGATTTACATTTCTGTGCCCTGAACTGAAGAAACTGACTGTGGTTAGTGGGAGGGGTAGTGAACAAAGCAGGATAGAAGGGTGTGTGTGTTGCAGTCGAACACGCCATATGGAAACAGCCAGTCAGCGAAGGGTGAAGTGAGACTGCTTCAGACGTCAGTTAATCCGGCTACTGACATGTGAGGTTACTAGGAGTCAAAGTGAACTCGAAGAGAAGGAGGGAGTGTTGGAAGCCACCATCTGCAGCTATTAATCTCTCTCTAGAGTAGCCCTGCTACGTCTCTGAGCCCCTGAGGGCCTCCCCCTCTCTTTCTGTGCACTGTGGGAACTTTGAGGCATTTCTGTTAGGAGGTGGAGGTGTTCCTGTTATACTGAAATAGGCTGTGTGATCAGGGTTTCACATCTTAGCTTGACGTGTAGATTTGGCATTTATAAATATTCATAAGAATGGAACAGGACTCCTGCAGATCCTTGTTGAATACCCAATATCAGTCACACTTGCAAAATACAGGCAGATTCCCATCCATTGGTTCCCAAACCTGTCCTAGGGCAACCCCAGCCAGTCAGGTTTTCAGGATATCTGCAATGAATTATCATCACTACTACCACTATTATTGATTATTTCTATAGCGCTTCCAGACGCATGCTGTGCTGTACATTAAACACACAAGAGATTGTCCCTGCTTGAAAGAGCTTACAATCTAATTATGACAGGACAAATGATGAATCTATGTATGGAATTACAGAGTGAATGATGAGGCAGAGAGGGTTGGGGACTACAGAAGGAATGACAAACAGTTGGTAAGGTTAGGACTTAAATGCAGCTTTGAAGAAGTGGACTTTAAGCCTAGCTTTGAATCCCACCACCAGAGACAGAGCCTGATGCATCAAGTTAGGCAGGTTATTCCAGGCATGCGGGACAGCAAGGTAGAAACATAGATACATGATGGCATATAAAGGCCCATCCGCAGCAACCATTATCTCTTTCTCTGAGAGATCCCATGTGCCTATCCCACGCTTTCTTGAATTCAGACACAGGGCTCCTTTTAATAAGCCACACTAGCAGTTTAATGCACGTAATAGTGCGCGCTAAACCGCCGGATGCGCTAGCTGCTACCGCCTCCTCTTGAGCAGGCGGGAGTTTTTGGCCAGCGCCAGGGTTAGCGCATGATGAAAAGACGGCGCGTTAACCCCGCTAGCGCGGCTTAGTAAAAGGAGCCAACAGTCTCTGTCTCCACCAACTCTTCCGGGAGACTGTTCTACACATCTACCACCCTTTCTGTAGAAAAGTATTTCCTTAGATTACTCCAGAGTCTATTGCCTCTTTTCATCCTATGCCCTCTCATTCCATAAGAACATAAGAATCGCCTTACTGGGTCAGACCAATGGTCCATCAAGCCAAGTAGCCCGTTCTCACGGTGGCCAATTGAGGTCACTAGTACCTGGCCAAAACCCAAGGAATAGCAATATTCCATGCTACCGATACAGAGCAAGCAGAGGCTTCCCCAGTGTCTTTCTCAATAACAGACTATGGACTTTTCCTTCAGGAACTATTCCAAGCCTTTTTTAAAACCAGCTACACTATCTGCTCTTACCACATTCTTTGGTAATGCGTTCCAGAATTAACTATTCTCTGAGTGAAAAAAAAATTTCCTCCTATTGGTTTTAAAAGTATTTCCCTATAACTTCATCGAGTGTCGCTTAATCTTTGTAACTTCTGATGGAGTGAAAAATCGATCCACTTGTACCTGTTCTACTTCACTCAGGATTTTGTAGACTTCAATCATATCTCCCCTCAGCCTTCTCTTTTCCAAGCTGAAGAGCCCTAACCTCTTTAGTCTTTTCTCATACGAGAAGAGTTCCATCCCCTTTACCCTCTTGGTCGCTCTTCTTTGAACCTTTTCTAGCACCACTATATCTTTCTTGAGATAAGGAGACTAGATTTGAATGAGACTTGATTCATGCGCTTATACGCCTCATAAGTATTTAAATGTCTCTATCATATCTCCCCTCTCCCACCTTTCCTCCAAAGTATACAGATTGAGATTTTTAAGTCTATCCCCATATGCCTTATTACGAAGGTTAATCTTGTGAACCTTGTTGTGAAAGTACTTGACCATAGTCTGGGGAGCAAGCGAAGGAGGAGTTGGAAGTGAGGGCACTTTGAGTAGAGAGTTGAGCATGGCACAAAGATGGCGAGGTTTGGAGCCAAGAGGATCGGTCAAACAGGTGTAGTAGTTTTGTTTTGCAATGAAATGGGCAGTTTGGAAATAGCAGAAATTTTAAGTGCACAAAGTCAGCGTGAACCCAGGATTTCAGCCAGATCAGGCACAAGAAACTTAAGTGTCAGAGGTCAGCCAGGTTTGGGGTTTGGTGCACCTTATATGGCAGGAGCGAGAAGCAGAGGAGAGAATAGTATTATAGGAATAGACTGCTTCATTGACAGATCTACGGAGTGTAGTGTTTGAGAGGAAGGGGATGACAGTGGCAGAGTGCACACAGGTCAATAGCTTATAAGTTAGATAAGAACATAAAACTAGCCATACTGGGTCAGACCAATGGTCCACCTGTTTGGCCTATCCAGGTCACAAGTACCTGGCAGAAACCCAAAGAGTAGCCACGTTCCATGCTACCGATCCAGGGCAAGCAGTGGCTTCCCCCATGTCCTTCTCAATAACAGACTATGGACTTTTCCTTCAGGAACTTGTCCAAACCTTTCTTAAAACCAGCTACACTATCCTCTGGTAATGCGTTCCAGAGTTAACTATTTTCTGAGTGAAAAAAAAATTTCTTCCTATTGGTTTTCAAAGTACTCTAGCCTTTGTAATTTTTGATGAAGTAAAGATTTGGCGGTATATCAGATTTTAATAAACATATGTCTTGATGTAGATCATCAACCATTTTAGTTACCTTCCTCAGGACTGACTCCATCCCATTTATTATCTTTTTGCAGGTGGTCTCCTGAATTGTACATAATATTCTAAATGAGGTCTCATGAGTGTCTTATAGAGGGGCATGAATACCTCCTTTTTCCTACTGGCCATTCCTTTCCCTAAGCACCCTAGCATCCTTCTAGCTTTCGCCGTCATCTTTTCAACCTGTTTGGCCACCTTAAGATCATCAAGTACTATCGCACCCAAGTCCCACTCCTCTTTTGTGCACAAAAGTTCTTGACTCCCTAAACTGTACCGTTTCCTCAGGTTTTTGCAGCCCAAATGCATGACTTTGCATTTCTTAGCATTAAATCTTAGCTGCCACATTCCAGACCATTCTTCAAGCTTTGCTAGGTCATAAGAACATAAGCAATGCCTCCACTGGGTCAGACCTGAGGTCCATCGTGCCCAGCAGTCCGCTCACGCGGAGGCCCCAACAGGTCCTGGACCTGTGCAGTAGCCCTCTATCTATACCTCTCTATCCCTTTTTCCAGCAGGAAATTGTCCAATCCTTTCTTGAACTCCAGTACCGTACTCTGTCCTATTATGCCCTCTGGAAGCACATTCCAGGTGTCCACCACACACTGGGTAAAGAAGAACTTCCTAGCATTTGTTTTGAATCTTTCCCCTTTCAGCTTTTCCGAATGCCCTCTTGTTCTTTTATGTTCTGAAAGTTTGAAGAATCTGTCCCTCTCTACTCTCTCTATGCCCTTCATGATCTTGTAGGTCTCTATCATGTCTCCTCTGAGTCTCCGCTTTTCCAGGGTGAAGAGCCCCAGTCTCTCCAATCTTTCAGTGTATGACAGGTTTTCCATGCCCTTAATCATTCGTGTTGCTCTCCTCTGGACCCTCTCAAGTATTGCCATATCCTTCTTAAGGTATGGTGACCAATACTGAACACAGTACTCCAGGTGCGGGCGCACCATTGCCTGATACAACGGCAGGATGACTTCTTTCGTTCTGGTCGTAATACCCTTCTTAATAATACCCAACATTCTGTTTGCCTTCTTCGCAGCTGCTGCGCATTGTGCCGTTGACTTCATTGTTGTGTCCACCAGTACCCCAAGTCTCTTTCAAGGTTACTTCCCTCTAATACTAATCTCCCCATTTGGTAGCTGAACATCGGGTTCTTTCTCCCTATATGTATGACCTTGCATTTCCCTACATTGAAGTTCATCTGCCATTTAATCGCCCACTCTTCCAGTTTGTTCAGGTCCCTTTGTAGGTCCTCACACTCTTCCGCAGTTCTAACCCTTCTACAGAGTTTAGTGTCATCCGCAAATTTTATAACTTCACACTTCATCCCTGTTTCCAGGTCATTAATAAATACATTGAACAGCAGCGGTCCGAGTACCGACCCCTGCAGAACTCCGCTTGTGACCCTCCTCCAGCCCGAGTAGTGACCTTTCACTCCAACCCTCTGCCTTCTGCCTGCCGACGCGTGTTTGACCCATCTGTGTACGTCCCCTTCCACCCCGTGGTTCCACAGCTTCCTAAGTAGCCGCTCATGGGGTACCTTGTCAAAGGCCTTTTGGAAGTCGAGGTAAATGATGTCCACGGGTTCCCCTTTGTCCAACTGGCTGTTTACCCCCTCAAAGAAGTGCAGTAAGTTTGTTTGGCATGATCTTCCCTTGCAGAATCCATGTTGGCTTGCTTTCATCAGCCCATTTTTTTCGATGTGCTCACAGATGCTGTCCTTTATCAGTGCTTCTACCATCTTGCCCGGAACCAATGTCAAACTTACCGGCCTGTAGTTTCCCCGGTCTCCTCTTGACCCCTTTTTAAAGGTAGGTGTAACATTTGCTATTTTCCAGTCCTCCGGGATCTCGCCAGTTTTCAAGGATAGGTTGCAAACTCGTTGGAGTATTCCCACTATCTCATTTCTTAGTTCTTTTAGTACCCTAGGGTGGATACCGTCCGGACCTGGTGATTTGTCGCTTTTCAATCTATCTATCTGTTGGAGGTCATCTTCATGGCTCACTTCTATTGTTGACAGTTTTTCTTCCTCATTTTATCCATCTCACTAGGAGATCATCTACAAAAAGATAAATCTTCCCAGACAGCTCTATAGCAATATTGCTTATAAAATTGTTTTAAAAAACAGGCCCAAAAACCAAACTTTGGGGCACATCACTGGTAACACCCTTTCCTCACAGCGACCTCCATTGACCACTGCCGCCTGCCACTTGACCAGTTCCTGACCCAGCCCGTCACTTTGAGGCCCATACCGAGGGCACTCAGTGGAACACTATCAAAGTGTTAACATCTAAATACACCACAACTAGCGCACTTCCTCTATCCAATTCTCTGGTCACCCAGTCAAAGAAATTGATCAGATTTACCAAGTTTATTTAAAATTTGATATATACTTAATAGAGACTTTGGCCCAAAAGCTGCATCAGGAGAAAGAAAAGGTCTATTATACTTCACAGCGCTTCTCTTATTGAGAATTAGAGAAATGAAGTAACTGGATTGTGACTTTGAATAAGACCTGCTTGGATTACCATTAATATTCCAACCGAAGTGAGACGCGCTGAAGAGAAAAGTGCAGCTAAGTACTTTTGCATTTCTCCTTTGAGGATTTCGAGCTCTCTTTGCTGTTTCACACGGATGATGACTTTTTTGCTTTTTGATTGTAAGCTATTTGCATGTGTACTGAGGAGTTTTTTCCCGCTAGGGGGTTTTTCTTCTCTGGACATTTTTTTTCTTCATTGGGCCTAATTTGTACCATTCCTCCTTCCAAAAAACAAAAGGAATTGACTCTGAAATATCCACAAAGAAGAAAATCCAGAGAAAATAAAAAAAAACTCTATGGAGTGACGATGTTCCTAAATGGTCTTTATTTGAAAGTGTCAAGTTTATGTGAAATCATCCACATAAAATAATTCCATCCACATAAAAATAAATCATCCACATAAGAGTCTTAAAGGATCTAGTCCGCTAGGGATACAGGACCCAACACGGTCCGCGTTTCGACAATAAGTCTTCTTCAGGGGTCCCTGGGGGTCCTATAAAGCCGGAAGTGAGACACTGCTTGCATTTGCAAATGCAAGCAGTGTTTCACTTCCAGCTCACCACACAATTGTTTCCCACATACTCACCTTTATAGGACCCCTGAAGAAGACTTTTTGTCGAAACGCGGACTGTGTTGGGTCCAGTATCCCTAGCGGACTAGGTCCTTTAAGGTTCTTATGTGGATGATTTATTTTTATGTGGATGGAATTATTTTATGTGGATGATTTCAGTGTACCTTTGGAACTTTGACACTTTCAAATAAAGTCCATTTAGGAACATCGTCACTCCACAGATTTTTTTTGGTTGCCATTCCTCCTTCCACCAGGTCTCTGAGATGCCTATTCACTTAGTACTATAGACCCTAACTCTGACATCTTACTGTTTAGTCTTCCAGGATTTTCATACAGACAGTTCAAAGTGTGTTTTGGGTTTATATCTGCACCTGTGTAGCATTTAATGAGGAAAATATGCAATCTTTAAGCTGTCTGCTCTTCTCTTAAAGGAGCCACTCTATTCTGATGAACCAATTTTGATTGTATCATTCAAAAGATAGTTTACTCTGAAATATGCACTCATTTTACTCTGAAATAACAACTCATTTTTCTTAGAGCAAACAATTGTTGTTGATGACAAAGGAATAGCACACAGCATAATAAACAAACAATACAAAGTAATAAGAGATAAAGAACATTCCAGTCACCAAAATTTTTATGCAGAACCAAATCCCCCACCACCCTCCCTGGGAACCACCTCAAAGGCAACCAAACATATCATAACCAACAAAACTGTTATTTTTTTACTAGGTTCTAGTTTAAAAGGTGCACTTGATTGCTCTTCAGTGAAGGTTCTCGACAAAGTATTCAGAGGCAAGGAAATAACACTCCAAATAAAGATCAGACGTCCACGCACTCATTTTCTCAGTGGTCAATTACGGATTCGAAAGCTGGGCACTATGGAAACAAGAGAGAAAGAAGACGGACTCTTTTGAGCTTTGGTGCTGGAGAAGGATTTTATGCGTGCCATGGACCACCAGAAGAACTAACAAATTGATTATGGAAGAAATCAAACTGGCTATGGCGAAGCCCAAATGATGAAGTTACAACTGTCAGAAGAAAAAGATCATGTTATGTTATGTTATGTTTGGGAAGATCGAAGGAACCAATCAGATGGCTGGACACCTTGAAAACAACCATGGGGATGATGCTGGGAGGACCTTACTAGCTCTCTTTTAGAGCTGTAATTTTTTGAGTTGCTGGGGCTTTACACGAGTTGATGGCACCTGACTACGACTACTTGTTCATCAAATTCCTAGTAGAGCGCTAAGCTCTGTGCCCTCTTTGCATGTCTCACACCCCTCAAGAGGAAGGAAAAAGCTCTAGGAACAGACTTATCACCAGATCCCCTCACTCTGTGCCTATATCTGTACCGAGATTCTATCTCTGTTCATTTCTTGAGTTCTCCTATTGCATTTGAATCTGACCTTGCCAAGATGCTTTATTTGTATCTTCACCTCTCATGTACAATCACCCACAGCTTTGGGACGTTTGCTTCTTTTGTGTTTAAATTGGTTGGTACGCAAAAAGATATGCTGCCGGGACTCTTGAAATAGCCTAAGCAAAACAGGGCCGCTGTTGAGTCCAGCTCTTTGAACTGTTGGAAGCATTTTTGCTGTGTGCCAATTTCAGGTGTGTTGGATTTTTTTTGTTGAAGCTGGGTGTCCTACAATATCCTTTTGTTCAAGGGGACTGTGAGATATCCCACTTTGCACGACGGAGTTGTGCTGCTATGTGAATGTATAATCTGAGGTCTCTATTGCTCCACTTTTGTTGATGGTGCAAGAGCCTTGTCGAAGGGATTTTTTTGTGGTTTGCTCCTTTTTCTGGTTTTCAGGATACCTGCAGATGAATGTACCTGAGATACACAGATTGTAGTAGTAATTGGTGATACCTGACAATCCAGCTAGTTGTGTGAGGATTTCCAGTCCCCCCCCCCCCCAAAGTCTGGGAATTCGTCTTACCCACTGGGCTGGTTTATCCTTCCCCATGGTAGGCCAGTTTCTGTCCTTTCTTGTCACAGTGATTTTAAATCATTCCTGACTTTTCCCATCTTTTTCTCCCTAGGATTATCTGCTCTACTCCTTTTGCAGTGACCTCTTACTTCCTGCTGTGGCTGGTGCCGGGTGTTTCCAATGGGCATGTGATATGGTACCTCTTTTTCTACTGCCTCTTCCAGTCTCTGGTGACGGTGAGTTCTCCATATCAGGGACCCTGAACATGGGGAGAGATGATATCTTTGTGATGGGGAGTCCACCAGCTGTCTCCATTATCCCTCAGCTTATTCAGACCCAAGGACTGTCACAAGTTTTCTTGAAAGATGGGCACTACATTATAGTAAAAATGTAAGACAACGTACATTCAAAATCACACCTAAAATAAGCAAAAGCCAATAATTTTTTTTTTTTTTGTAAATCTTTATTCTTTTCCATTTCTTACATCAAGTGAAAAAATACATATTAAATACAATTATTTCATAACACTTGAATTACATTCAAATATTCTTATATTATAAAGTAAATATCCCCTTTTTTATCAGTATTCCTACAACCAAATATAATAAATTGAATTACCCTCCCTACCCCCCTATATATTCTATCCATGTGCTAAGATATCTGATCATTAGAGAAACTAGCCAATGATCCCCATATCTTTTTAAAGTTATGAATATTCCCCTGTTGTAACATAATCGTTTTTTCCATTTTATATATATGGCAAACTGAAATCCACCAAAATGTGTAATTTAATTTAGTATAGTCTTTCCAATTTTGAGTAATTTGTTGCATGGCGACCCCTGTCAGTATTAATAATAATTTATTATTATTTGCAGAAATCGGACTCTGAGTTCTCTTTGCCGCAAAATGGTATAAGTTTTTATATGGATTTTTAAATTAAAAAAAAAAAAGCCAATAACAAATTAATTTAAATGAATATCACAGAGTCAAGAACCAAGACAGAACATCAGCTTCCCTTAAAAGTAGTTCTTAGTTCCATATCTTCATATCAACTTATAAATAAAGCACAATAAATGCAGGGACTGAACTGCTCATGAAGCCCCAGAATTTTACTATCCAAGTTCACATTAGTACGGGGCAGATGGTATGATGATTTGATTCAGAGGTTTTCTGGATTCCCCCAGCCCAACGTGGGATATAAATACCTGAAGCCCCACCCCTTCTTGATGAAGCCATGCCCTTTAAATAAAAAATATGAGAGCTGCCCCCTACCAATATCTTACCCCCCAGACTCAACTCACAGGGATTTAAAAAAAATTTTTTTTTTTGGGGGGGGGATAGAGGCGAGCAGGAATCCTGGCATCTGCTTCTTTTTAAATGGCACTGTCTGACCCTTAGCAGTAATCTGGTGACATCAACAGGTCAGATCAAATGGCCAGTATTGTAAAATGTACCTTTTCTTTCTTAGAGATGGCAAACATTACTTATCATTTTGTCAGCAGCTGAAAACCTGACCCCTCCCCTCTAGGGTTACCATATAGCTCCAGAAAAAGGAGGACAGGTTGAGACATCCGGGGATGTCTCAGTCCATCCTCTTTTATCTGGAGCTATACAGTAACCTTACTCTCCCAGCCCCTGCCTCTCCGAAGCTAAATATAGTAAAACTTCAACCACTGACTCTTCAGTGATTAGCAAGTCATCATAAAAATTTTGTAAATTAACTCCCCTCTTCCCCCTCCCCACTCCCACTCCCACTCCCACCCTTATTTCCTCTTCTTCCTCTCCTCTCCCCAACCCTTTCCCTTCTAGAAAAACTTTAATTTTAAATATTTACCGTCACTGGCTGAATTAGCCACCAGTAATCACTGCCGGACCATGTCCAGGCACCAGCATTGAGCACTGGGGGATAGATGTGAGTGGGTGGGCTGCCGGAGGTTATGTTGGCCCAGTTGATATTCAGCCAGGGTCCGCAAAACTCTCACAGCACTGCTATACATAGAGTCAGGGGTGACATTCTCAGTCTCTCCTAGGGACACCACAGCAATGGTGATTACCGTAGTAATTGGGGGATACTGTTGCTTTTGCCTTGTGCTATGAGTTAATACTATATTGTTTATTGTGATAAGGGATATTACAGTGTTGCTCAGTTGTTATCCATATGTCTACATCTGGATATTGCATTATTACCTACTGTATTAGGCTGGTCCTTTATTCATCCTATGAAAATGGATTCCCTATTATGATAATGGAATTATTTAATATATTTTGTACAGAACATATATCTGCAATAAATAATAAATAACATATACATTTTATATAAAATAATATTAACATTACAGGGAACAATTACTTATCTGGTATTTTATATAAAATAATCTGTAAAAAGGCAACTTGGTAGGTGACCCACAGGGAGCAGAATATACATAAGAAGTGAAGCAGTTGCATTTGGGGTGCAGAAATCCAAAGGAGCTGCATGCAATAGGAAGTGAGAGGCTGACGTGCACAGAGCAGGGAAGAGAGCTCGGGTGATGGTGACTAAGGATCTCAAGATGGTGAAACATTGTGACAAGGCTGTGGGCCAAGGTCAGAAGGCTGCATAGAGAAAGGAGAAAGTGGTAATGCCCCTATAGAAGTAATTGGTAAGACTGTGTTCAGTTTTGGAAGCTGTATCTTGCCGAGGACGTAAAAAGACTCAAAGCTCTTCAAAGAAAAGCATCCAAAATAGTAAGAGAATATGTATGAGAACAGACTTGAAAACTTGAATAGGGAAATCCTGGAGGAGAGGGCTGACAAGGGACATATAATACAGACAGTAAGGAACAAAACAACCTTTGCCAAAAGCAGAGGGCATGAAATGAAGTTAGAGGGAGGGGAACTTAAAAGCTACCTCAGGAAGCGCTTTTGCATGGAGAGTCTGGCGTGCTCTTCCCGGGGAAGTGCTGGAATCAAAAAGGTGTGGGAGAAACACACGAGTTTCCCCATATGTCATGAAGATGGAATAAAAGTGTGGAGCATTTCCACTCACAGTAAAAAACAAAAGAGATAGAGAGAGACATGGTGGGGGATAGTCCACATTGGGGAGGGGGTGGGTATAATCCTGGTTGCCTGTCTGGGTAGACTGGATGGGCCATGCTAGTTTTATCTGCTGTCATTCACCATTCAGCTGTTGGAGATATGTAAGTACATAAAAATATTCATGTAATTATTTTCTACATTGTAGTATTTTAATGTTTGATTTATATTATGTTTGTTTTACATTTTTATCATTTTGTTGCCATGGAATGTTAAAGTAAGTGCACGTTCTGCAAAATACATCAGTTTGGTTGTCTTGTAGATGGAAGCTAAAGTCGTTTTCACATTTAATTCTCTTAAGAAAAGGAAGCAATCCTCTGAAACTGAGTGTATCCCTTTCTCTTTCAGTGTTTCCATGTTCCTTACTCAGCATTAACCATGTTCATCAGCACAGAACAGAGTGAGCGAGATTCTGCCACAGCATACCGTAAGGGTTTTATCTTTCTTTACTATACAAATTGTAGTTCTCCCTTTTCCCTATCGTTCCAGTCTATATTGAGAGTCTTTGTCTCTCATCATGTTTTATATGATTGCCTGTATTCCCCTATTTTAATTGTAAATCGCTTAGAATTTTATGTAAAGTAATCGATCAAATTTTAATAAACTTGGAAACTTTCCAGCAATACAGGAAACATAGGACATGAGAGCAGATACAGGCCATAACCACTTGGTCTTCAGCCTTCTACATTATGACTGAAATAGAACAATGGACAATCAATTTTAAATTGAAATTAAATACAGAAAAGACAAAAGTTTTCTTGGCAAGCCCAAAGGATAAAATTACTAGAACATCGTTACACCTAAATGGTCATGATCATCCGATATCTAAAACTATAAAAATGTTAGGAGTTACATTGACCATGGTTGAACACACGAATTTAGTGGCAAAGAAGTGCTTTTTTGCACTATGGAAATTAAAGACCATTAAAAAATATTTTGACCCTTTATCTTTTAGATTGCTGGTTCAGTCATTGGTTGTATCCATATTGGACTACTGTAACATCATTTACTTGGGTATACCTAAAAAAACTGAGAAAATTAAGAATAGTGCAGAATACGGCCATCCGTTTAATATTTGGATTGAAGAAAAGCGATCATGTTAGTCCCTACTACAGATTGCTGCACTGGTTACCAATGGAGGCACGAATAATGTTCAAGTTCTCTTGTACTTGTTTTAAGTCGGTTTGGGGAATAGCCCCTACCTATCTCTTACCTCATTTTGTGCTATACAACCCCACTAGGGTAATCAAAAATTGTAATCTTTTTGCCTATCCAAGGATCACTGGTTGTAAATACAGGTCCTTTCTGGATAGAACTTTTATGTTTCAAGCAAGCAAACAGCAGTCTTGGTTAGGCAATTACATCAATGGTGCCAGGTTGACTTATGGCGCATTTTGGAAAGAAATTAAGACTGCATTGTTTGACAGATTTATCTCCTAAACAGAAATCATTTTAAAATTAATAATTCTATACTGACTATTCTTGAGAAACATGTTATACTTTTACTAATTGACCTGTATAGTAACCCTCTATCTATACGCTTCTATCCCCTTTTTTCTTCAGGAAATTGTCTAATCCCTTCTTGAACCCCAAAACCATACTCTGTCCTATCACACCCTCTGGAAGCGCATTCCAGGCGTCCACCACCCTCTGGGTGAAGAAGAACTTCCTAGCATTGCTTCTGAATCTGTCCCCTCTTAACTTTTCCAAATGCCCTCTCATTTTTGTAGTTTTTGAAAATTTGAAGAATCTGTCCCTCTCCACTTTCTCTATGCCCTTCATGATCTTGTAAGTTTCAAGTTTGAAGTTTAATGTTCATTTGATGAATCGCTTATAACAATATCTAAGCAATGTACAATTTAAAAACCATCAGAATGTGGTAATACAATTAGATTAACAGAAATTTTAAACAAAAGACAAATAACATTGGACAGACATGAGAGGATGGGGAGGAGGGGGAAATTTTCAATTTTTATATTTAGAATTTAACATCAATGGGAAAATACATTGGGTAGTAGCGGGTTTTAATAAAATGAGAAGAATATGGAAACCTGAAGTATTACTTTTCATGCATCAAATGCATCTTGAAATAAGTATGTCTTTAAAATTTTCTTAAAAGAGACAAGGTCTGTTTCGTTTTTAATAAAATTTGGAAGAGAGTTCCACAATGTAGGGGCTTTCACGGAGAACATATCATTGCGTCTTGTGCCTATTATTATCCCAGGACAAGCAGGCAGCATATTCTTTACGCATGGGTGACGTCACCGACGGAGCCCACGGTACGGACCTTTTTACTAGAAAGTTCTAGTTGGCCGCACCGCGCGTGCGCGAGTGCCTTCCCGCCCGACGGAGGAGAGCGTGGTCCCCAGTTTCTTCGTTTCCGCGGAGCGAAGAAGACGTGCGTTTTTCAACTCCGATTGAAAACCTCTTTTTGCCTTCCCGCTCGCGTTCTTTTTTCGTTTATTTACCTTCGGGTTGCTTTTTTATTTCATTTCCAAAAAAAAAAAAAAAAATATTTTCTTTTTGTTTCGTTTTTTGTCTTTGCCCCGGCGGGGCCTGTTGTCACGATCCAGGCCTCGGGGTTTGATTTTGCGGAGGCCGTGTTTCCATTCATGCCCCCGCAGCCCGGTTTTAAGAAGTGCCAGCGGTGTGCACGCCCGATCTCCCTCACTGACCCACACAATTGGTGTTTACAGTGTTTGGGACCGGAGCATCGGGCGGACTCGTGCACCCGCTGTGCCACTCTTAAAAAACGCACTTTGAAGAATCGCCAAATCCAGCAAAGTCTGCTGTTCGGCACCGGCCCGACTATGGACTCGACTTCTTCAACTGCGGCACCATCGAAGTCGGCACCGACCACCTCGACACCGCCTGACATCACATCGGCGCCACCGGCGCCAGGTAAGCCGGCTAAGAAGCCTTCCACCCTTGAGCGCCCTCCCACCTCGGTGGCGACACCGGCTCTTTCGGCTCCACGCCGAACTAAAAAGCGCTCCGCTCCGATATCGGTGAGTGCCTCGTCATCGGCCTCCTCATCGCCGGAGCGTAGAGCGGCACCCATGGAACCAAAGCAGAAAAAAGTGGTTCCGGTGCCACCCCTGGATGACCGCATTGCGGCCATCCTCCAGGATAAGTTGCAGGAACAACTCCAAACGCAACTTAAACAGCTCTTGCCCTCTATCCTGGCACCGCTGCTTTCGGTACCAGACCGGCCCGAGCCCCACACCGTCCAACCGGTATCCACGCCATCGGTACCTATGGACCCATCCATGCCCATTCTCTCGGCACCGCATATCCATGCCCATGCCGAGGCCGTCGCTCTGACGACATCCGATCCTCCTCGGGACCGAGCGGAACACCGGTCTTCCCGCGAACCTGACCGGCACCGTTCTTCCCGGGACCGAGACAGACACAGGTCTTCATCCCCCGGTACCGTCTCGGTACGCTCAGGCAAGTCTCGGTCTAAAACTCATCATACCGAGCCTTCCACTCCAGTCTCTCGGCACGCACACACCGATGTCAGAGACCCGGACCTCTGGGAGGAATCTCCCCTCGGTACCGAGGAGGATGCATCGTCGTCGGACGAAGAGCCCTCGGCCCCCGATACCACATCTAAACCTGAGCAATCTTCTTTTTCGAAATTCCTCAGGGAGTTATCGGGGGCCTTATCTTTGCCTCTGGAATCTGATTCCAAGAAATCACAAGCTTTCCTGGAGGCATTTGATTTCGATCAACCCCCTAAGGAGTTCCTGAAGTTACCCGTGCATGACATCCTACGGGAAACTTTTTATAAAAATTGGGAAAATCCATTAACTGTCCCTGGGGCACCCCGTAAACTGGATAGCCTTTACAGGGTTATTCCAATCCCGGGATTTGATAAACCCCAGCTGCCCCATGAATCTCTCCTGGTTGAGTCCACTTTAAAAAAGACTCAAGGCTCCAGTGTCTATGCCTCTACCCCTCCTGGCAGGGAGGGCAAAACTATGGACAAGTTTGGCAAGCGGCTCTACCAGAATGCCATGCTTGCCAACAGGGCAAACAATTACTCTTTCCACTTTTCATTCTACCTGAAACATCTGGTAATGCAACTCTCCGCCATGCAAAAGTACATGCCGGAGCACAAGGTCCCACTATTCCAGCAGCACATCTCCAGCCTGCTTCAACTTAGAAAATTTATGGTACGCTCCATCTATGACTCCTTTGAGCTCACCTCTCGTGCATCTGCCATCGCTGTGGCCATGCGCCGCCTGGCCTGGCTCAGGGTCTCTGATCTGGATGTCAACCATCAGGACCGACTAGCCAACGCCCCATGTATGGGAGACGAATTGTTCGGAGAGTCTCTGGATACCACCACACAAAAACTCTCCGCCCATGAGACCAGATGGGATACTCTCATTAAACCAAAGAAGAAGGCCCCTCCTGCTCGGCCTTACAAACCACAGTCTTCTTACCAGCGCAGGTTCTCCGCTAGGCCGCTTAACCCGCCTTCACAGCAACCTAGGCGGGCTCGCCAACAACACCACAACCAGGCTCGTGCACAGTCTAATCAACCTGCCAAGCCTATTCCTCCTGCCAAACCTTCTCAGCCCTTTTGACTCCTCTCTCCAGGGCTTAGCCAGTCTTCCACCCTCATTGCCTCTCCCTCAACCAATCGGGGGCAGGCTCCACATTTTTCTCAGCCGTTGGGAGGTCATCACATCGGACCAGTGGGTCCTCAACATCATCCGCCACGGCTACTCTCTCAACTTCCAGACTCTTCCACCAGACAATCCTCCCGTAGAGTCTGCTTCTCTTTCAACTCACACCCCCCTCCTCCTGAGGGAGGTCCAATCCCTCCTTCTCCTCAATGCCATCGAAGAAGTACCTCTGGAACAAAGGGGCCGGGGATTCTACTCCCGTTACTTTCTGGTTCCAAAAAAGACAGGAGACCTACGTCCCATTCTCGATCTCAGGGACCTCAACAAATGTCTTGTCAAGGAGAAGTTCAGAATGCTCTCCCTTGCCACGCTTTACCCTCATCTCTCTCAGAACGACTGGCTATGTTCCCTGGACCTCAAAGAGGCCTACACTCACATACCAATCAATCCAGCTTCACGTCGCTACCTAAGATTCCAGGTGCACCATCGCCATTATCAGTACAAAGTGCTACCTTTTGGCCTCGCTTCATCACCCAGGGTGTTCACCAAATGCCTCATTGTGGCGGCGGCCTTCCTCAGGTCTCACAACCTCCAGGTGTTTCCCTACTTGGACGATTGGTTGGTGAAGGCACCTACTTCTCCGCTTGTGCTACAAGCCACTCATCAGACCATCTCTCTCCTCCACCTCCTGGGGTTCGAGATCAACTACCCCAAGTCGCATCTGCTTCCCACGCAGCGCCTTCAGTTCATTGGAGCAGTTCTCGACACCACACTCATGAGGGCGTTTCTCCCCTCCGACCGTCAGCGGAACCTGCTCCGCCTGTGTCGTCAGGTGCTCCTTCATCACTCCATTTCTGCCAGACAGATGATGGTCCTCCTGGGCCACATGGCCTCGACGGTGCATGTGCTTCCCCTGGCACGACTCCACCTCAGGACACCTCAATGGACTCTGGCCAACCAATGGTCGCAGACCTCGAATCTTCTTTCTCATCCCATCTCTGTGACATCGTCTCTTCAGCAATCTCTACAATGGTGGTTGAACTCCTCAAATCTTTCCAGGGGCCTTCTTTTTCATCTGCCCCCGCATTCCATGACCATCACCACGGATGCCTCCCCTTATGCATGGGGAGCTCACCTGGGAGACCTACGCACCCAAGGTCTTTGGACCCCGCAGGAGCGTCTTCATCACATCAATTTCCTGGAACTACGAGCCATGTTCTATGCTCTCAAGGCCTTCCAGCACCTTCTTTGCCCTCAGGTTCTGCTCCTGTGCACGGACAACCAAGTTGCCATGTACTACATCAACAAACAGGGCGGCACCGGATCTCGCCTCCTTTGTCAGGAGGCTCTTCGCATTTGGACCTGGGCCACGGCCCGCAGTCTCTTCCTCAAGGCTGTCTACATCCAGGGCGAACAGAACTCCCTGGCCGACAATCTCAGCCGCATCCTTCAACCTCACGAGTGGACTTTGGATCCTCCCACGCTCCACTCCATCTTTGCTCGCTGGGGCACTCCGCAGGTGGACCTATTCGCAGCTCCTCACAACCATCAGCTGCCCCAGTTCTGCTCCAGACTCTTCTCTCCTCATCGTCTGGCCCCGGATGCATTCCTTCTCGACTGGACGGATCGGTTCCTCTATGCCTTTCCTCCTCTACCTCTGATGTTGCGGACTTTATCCAAACTCCGCAGGGATGGCGCCACCATGATCCTCATAGCTCCCCGGTGGCCTCGTCAACACTGGTTCTCCCTCCTGCTTCAGCTCAGCTCCAGGGATCCCATTCCTCTACCTGTGTTTCCTACTCTTCTTACACAGCAACATCAGTCTCTACTACATCCCAATCTGTCTTCGCTCCACCTGACAGCTTGGTTTCTCTCGGGCTGACCTCTTCAGGAAATCTGTCTCAGCCTGTCCGTCTCATTTTGGACGCCTCCAGGAAACCGGCCACCCTCCAATGTTACCATCAGAAGTGGACCAGGTTCTCCTCTTGGTGCCTCCGTCATCATCACAATCCCACCTCTTTAGCGGTGGAAACTGTTCTGGACTACTTGCTCTCCCTGTCCAACGCAGGCCTCAAGTCTACCTCTATCAGAGTCCATCTCAGTGCCATCACGGCATTTCATGAACCTGTCTTAGGAAAACCTCTCACGGCTCACCCTCTGGTTTCCCGATTCATGAGGGGCCTCTTCAACATCAAACCACCTCTGAAGCCTCCTCCGGTCGTCTGGGACCTGAATGTGGTTTTATCTGCCCTCATGAAACCTCCCTTTGAGCCGCTTGCCACAACTTCGCTCAAATTTCTGACATGGAAGGTTCTTTTCCTCATTGCCATCACCTCTGCCAGGAGGGTTAGTGAGCTTCATGCACTGGTTGCCGATCCACCGTTCACTATTTTTCACCATGACAAGGTGGTTCTGCGCACCCATCCAAAGTTCCTTCCAAAGGTGGTCTCAGCTTTTCACCTCAACCAGTCCATTGTGTTGCCTGTTTTCTTCCCGAAACCTCATTCACATCCCGGAGAACAGGCATTGCACAGCCTTGACTGCAAGCGTGCCCTGGCTTACTATCTTGATCGTACAAGGGCTCACCGCTTGTCCCCTCAGCTCTTCCTGACCTTCGACCCAAATCGTTTGGGTCGACCGGTCTCTAAACGGACGCTATCCAACTGGCTTGCAGCTTGCATCGCGTTCTGTTACGCTCGGGCCGGTCTGTCACTAGACGGCGCTGTCACGGCCCACAGGGTAAGAGCTATGGCCGCTTCTGTTGCTTTCCTCCGTTCCACACCCATTGAGGAAATCTGCAAGGCGGCCACCTGGTCCTCAGTTCACACATTCACTACTCACTACTGTCTGGATGCTTTCTCCAGACGGGATGGGCACTTCGGCCAATCTGTACTTCAGAATTTATTTTCCTAATGGCCAACCATCCCTCCTCCCTCTTTGTTAGCTTGGAGGTCACCCATGCGTAAAGAATATGCTGCCTGCTTGTCCTGGGATAAAGCACAGTTACTTACCGTAACAGGTGTTATCCAGGGACAGCAGGCAGATATTCTTACGTCCCACCCTCCTCCCCGGGTTGGCTTCTTAGCTGGCTTATACTAACTGGGGACCACGCTCTCCTCCGTCGGGCGGGAAGGCACTCGCGCACGCGCGGTGCGGCCAACTAGAACTTTCTAGTAAAAAGGTCCGTACCGTGGGCTCCGTCGGTGACGTCACCCATGCGTAAAGAATATCTGCCTGCTGTCCCTGGATAACACCTGTTACGGTAAGTAACTGTGCTTTCTCAGCGATGGGATTGAGAGCAGTTGTGATGAAGAGGATCTTAGGGAACGAGATGGTCTGTATGGGATAATCATTTTTGCTATAAATTGGGGTTTGTTGAAGCTCAATGTTTTATATACCAAAAATAAAATTTTGAAAGTTATTCTATGAGTTATGGGAAGCCAGTGTGATTTAATAAGTAAAGGAGTGACATGGTCGAATTTTTTTGCATTGTGAATTAACTTGACTGATGTATTTTGGATGATTTGGAGACGTCTATTTTCTTTTTGTGTTATGTTAATTAGAAGAGAATTACAGTAATCCAATTTAGAAATGATAAGAGAATGAACTAAGATATTGAGTGATTTAGAATCTAAAAAAGTAGAAATGGAACATAAGAGCCGTAATCTGTAAAAGCATGTTTTAACTATTTCGCTAATATGGTTATGAAATGAAAGATCTACATCAATTGTTACACCGAGAATTTTAAGCTTAGAGACCGTTTCTATAGGAGTGTTGTCAAGAATGAATGGTATTTTTTGAAGTATGTCTCCTTTCCAAGTGAAAAGCATTGTTTTTGTTTTTTGGGTGTTTAAAACCAATTTGTTATTGTTTAACCAGTTTTTTATTAGTTCTAATTTATCATTAATTATTTTTATTTCTTCTGTATTTTCTGGGTTGAGAGGATGCATAAGTTGGATGTCATCAGCGTATGAAAATGTTGTAAAACCTAATGACTGTGAAATCGTGATAAGCGAGGATAGGAAGATGTTAAATAGAAGAGGAGATAATATAGAACCTTGTGGAACGCCAAACGCTGTTGAGAAGTTTTCAGAATAGGTTTCGTTGAATTTTACTCTCGAGGTACGGTCCGATAAATAAGATGTTAACCATTTTAGGACTTGGCCTTCTATCCCTAATGATTGCAGTCGATTAAGAAGAAGTTCGTGATCTACAGTATCGAAAGCTGCAGATAGGTCTAGAGAAAAGAGTGCAACAGATTTATGATGGTCGAGAAAGTAATGTATGTTAGTAACGAGACCTATCATAGAGTATTCAGTGCTGTGATATTTTCGAAAGCCGGTTTGGTTGGGATGTAACGCATTAGATGATTCGATGAATTCTGAAAGCTGTTCAAAGACAAGTTTTTCAGTCAGTTTCATTAAGAATGGTAAATTTGAAATAGGGCGATAATTGGATGAATCATCTTGACTGGATTTGATGTTTTTTATTATTGGTGTGACTATAGAAGTTTTCCAAGCGGTAGGGACGGTAGCTGAGGAGAAACTATGATGTATGAGTGATAGAATAAAAGGACCAAAGTAAGGAAGAAATTTTTTTAGATAGAACGGCGGAATAATTTCTGTAGGAGAGCCTTTTAGATTTATTGATTTCAAATGTCTTTCGATGTCGTTTAAGGTTGGAATTCTGAAGTTTGTACATTTGGCTGTTGGAATAAAGTTGTTTGTGGTTGAGTTTTCTAATGTTGATGAAATTGAATTATTATTTAAAAGTTTTTGTCTTATTATGGTTATCTTTTGGCAGAAATAATCTGCAAGTTCTTGTGCTTTTAATATTGATTTTTAACTAGATATATTTTTTTTTTTTTCCGGGTTTACTGATTTTAGAATATTGAAGAGAACGGCAGTATTTTTGGCTTTTTGAATTTTGTTGTTATAATAAGATTTTTTTGCCTGGATAATTTCGCGTTTATAATAGAGAGAAGTATCTTTGAATTTTTGAAGGTTAGTGGGGGTTTTGGAAGAACGCCATTTTCTTTCTATTGCACGAAGTTGAGTTTTTATTTGGGATAATTTTTTAGAGTACCATGGGTTTTTTAGTTTTCCGTTGATTATTGTTTTAGTGATTAATGGAATTTTAGTATTTAATATGGATTCTAAGTTTGTGTTCCAGTAATGAAGCTGATCGTCAATGGTTTCGAATGGTGGAATAGTAATGAGAGAGCTGAAGATGGGCGAGATATCAGAACTTTCTAATTGAGGAAAATCCCTATATGAGAGTGTTTTGGTTTTAGAGGAGTGGTTTGATTTCCATTGCTGGGTGAAATAAAGATTTAGAGAGATCAGTTTATGGTCGGACCAAGGAACTGGGAAAATATTCGGGGTAGAGTGAGAGATTGATTGGGAAGAAGGAATCAAAATCATATCAAGTATATGTTGGGCTAGATGAGTAGGTTCATGTATCAAAGTTTGCAGATCTAAATCTTTAAGAAGTTTGATAGTATCTAAGGTGTGTGAGTTATTAAGATTATCAAAATGAATATTAAAATCACCCAAAATGATTGGATAATTGGCAGTTGAACAAAATTCAAAGAGTAAGTTATGAAATAATGATAGTTTTGAGATGTCTATCGGAGGAGGAATATATAATAAGAGAAGATCGGTTTTATTAGAAGAATTAATTTTGAGATGGAGATATTCAATAATAGAATTATTGACGGATTGATCCTGAAGTTTAATTAGATCTTTGAGAAAAATTATGGCTAGTCCACCGCCTTTGCGGTTAGGGCGGTGGTTCCATATAAAATCATAATTAGGGGGACAGCAAAAGGAAAGGTAGGCTTCCTATCCATCAGATAGCCAAGTTTCAGTGATACAAAGAATGTGTAGGTTTTGTTGAAGAATGGCGTCTTTTATGAGATGATATTTTGTTTTGAGTGATCTTGAATTGATTAGACCTAATTTTAATTTTAAGGAGTTAGAGTAGTTGTATGATTGAGGAGATAGTATAATTTGTGGATGAGGAGATAGTGTAGTTTGTAGTGATAAATCAGATGATTGAGGTTGAAAGGTTGGAATAGATAAAAGTGTATGTGGGGTTAATCTTGGAGGTTTGTGAAGAATCGGTCTATTATTTAGTTGAACTTGGATTTGTTGATGTTCCATATTTATGAGTTCAATTGTTTGGACGAGAGGCTTTAAAGCGTGTGAGGAGAGAAAAAGAAAAATCAGAGCTGAATAAATAATACGTGTGGGATGAAAAGTTAGTCGCAGTGAAGAGGTATTGGAATGATGATTTTTGGAGGCGCCCTCGGGAGGCGACCGAAGGAGCGAACAAAGGAGCAGGCCCTGGTCCTTTTGCGTACTCCTTCGGCGCGCGCCGCAAAGGGTCTTGTTATATAGCACATGCGCTGACCTGATTGGGGGGAGGAGTCCGGCGGGCCGCCGCTTCGCGGCAGCAGAGGTGAAAAGAGCAAACAGACTAAAAAACAAATTAAAAGCAATGAATAAAACTTAAATCAAGTAAAACAGATAAAACAAAGTCAATAGCTTAGTTAAATAATCCTTTGTGCAGCCTGGAGGTGAAGTGAGTAGCAGTGTGAAAATCAGGGCGTGCGCCGCAAAGGGTCTTGTTATATAGCACATGCGCTGACCTGATTGGGGGGAGGAGTCCGGCGGGCCGCCGCTTCGCGGCAGCAGAGGTGAGAAGAGCAAACAGACTAAAAAACAAATTAAAAGCAATGAATAAAACTTAAATCAAGTAAAACAGATAAAACAAAGTCAATAGCTTAGTTAAATAATCCTTTGTGCAGCCTGGAGGTGAAGTGAGTAGCAGTGTGAAAATCAGGGCGTGCGCCGCAAAGGGTCTTGTTATATAGCACATGCGCTGACCTGATTGGGGGGAGGAGTCCGGCGGGCCGCCGCTTCGCGGCAGCAGAGGTGAGAAGAGCAAACAGACTAAAACTTAAATCAAGTAAAACAGATAAAATAAAGTCAATAGCTTAGTTAAATAATCCTTTGTGCAGCCTGGAGGTGAAGTGAGTAGCAGTCTCTATCATGTCCCCTCTAAGTCTCCGCTTTTCTAGGGAAAAGAGCCCCAGTTTCTCTAATCTTTCAGCATATGAAAGGTTTTCCATACCCTTTATCAATCGTGTCGCTCTTTTCTGAACCCTCTCGAGTATCGCCATATTCTTCTTAAGGTACGGCGACCAATATTGGACGCAGTACTCCAGATGCGGGCGCACCATCGCCCGATACAACGGCAGGATAACTTCTTTCGTTCTGGTTGTAATACCTTTCTTGATAGTATCTAGCATTCTATTCGCCTTCTTAGAGTCCGCTGCGCACTGTGCTGACGGCTTCATTGTCTTGTCCACTATTACCCCCAAATCCTTTTCTTGGGTACTTTCACCTATTACCAGCCCTCCCATCGTATAGCTGTACCTCGGGTTTCTGTATCCTACATGCAAGACTTTACATTTATCTACATTTATCTGCCATCTCGTCACCCACTCTCCTAGTTTTTTCAGGTCCCTTTGTAAATCTTCGCGGTCCTCTTTAGTCCTAACTCCACTAAATAGTTCGGTGTCGTCTGCGAATTTTATTACTTCGCACTTTGCCCCTGTTTCTAGATCATTTATAAATACATTGAACAGCAGTGGTCCGAGTACCGACCCCTGCGGAACACCACTCGTGGCCCTTCACTCCTACCTGCCAACCAATTTTTGATCCATCTATGTACGTCTCCTTCCACCCCATGGTTCTTCAGTTTCTATATTAGGCGTTCATGGGGTACCTTGTCAAAGGCTTTTTGGAAATCTAAATATACGATGTCTATGGGGTCCCCTTTGTCCTTTGAAGAAGTGCAATAAGTTCGTTAGGTACGATCTTCCCTTGCAGAAGCCATGTTGGCTTGTTTTCATCAGTTTATTCCTTTCTAGATGTTCATCGATGCTATCTTTTATCAGCGCTTCCGCCATCTTCCCCGGAACCAAAGTCAAACTTACCGGTCTGTAGTTCCCCTTGTCCCCTCTCGAACCTTTTTAAAAGATGGGCGTAACATTTGCTATCTTCCAATCCTCCGGGATCACACCTGTTTTCAGGGATAGATTTCAAACCTGCTGTAGTAGTTCCGCTATTTCCTCCTTTAGTTCTTTCAATACCCTAGGATGGATTCCGTCCGGGCCCGGAGATTTGTCAGTTTTTAATCTATCTATCTGCTTGTGTACATCCTCAAGGCTTACCTCCATGGATGTTCATTTTTCTGCTTGATCTCCTTTGAAAATTTTTTTCAGGTTCCGGCACTTTGGATGTGTCCTCTTTTGTAAATATTGACGAAAAGAACATGTTTAGTCTATCTGCCACTTCTTTTTCCTCCTTCACCACTCCTTTCCTATCTCCGTCGTCCAGCGGTCCCACCTCCTCCCTTGTCGTCTGCTTCCCTTTAACATATCTGAAGAACGGTTTGAAATTTTGTGCTTTCCTGGCTAGCCTCTCTTCATATTCTCTTTTTGCTCTTCTCACCACGAGGTGACATTCTTTTTGATGCTTCTTTCCAGTTCTCCCCGGTTTTGTCCTTTTTCCTCCCATTTTCCAGGCAACTCCCTATCCATCCCATTCCCTAGGCCCCGCTCTAGGTACCCATTCCTTTACCTCTCCCCTCTTCTACCTCTCACCTCCTGCACACTCCTCCTCCTCCTTCTGATACTGACCCTTTCCAATCTTTTGTCTTCACCCCAAACCAGTTAACTCCTCAACACTTTGGCCTAGATTCACTAACCTTCCCGATCCTGTCTTTCTAGATTACAATTGATCCAGAACACTTCTGCCAGATTGATTTTCAAGAAATATAAGTTTGATCATATAACACCATTACTTTATAATCTACACTAGCTTCCTGTGTATTTAAGAGTCCAGTTTAAATGTGCCTGTGTTATTTTCAAAATTCTCTTTGGAATTTTCTCTCCGCTAGTCCCTCTATCTTGGAATTTTTATAGATTCTCTTTCGCAAGGGGCGATCAACAATTTAAGCTATCTTGTCCATCCAGTAAAGGTATCAAAAGAATCAAAGCTTTTGGTCAATCTCTGCCCTTCAAGTTCACCCAACTTTGGAATGATCGTCCACTTTCTCTACGAAGTTCTCTTTCATTCTTTCACAAGTCTTTGAAAACCATTCTGTTTACCAAACACTTTGCTAATTAATTTATTTTCCATCTCTGCTATACTGTTATTTGTATAATTTAATCACTGTTTTATATTTTTACTATCTTATCTAACCACTGTAAACCGAGTTGAGCTTTCCCAAATTGAGGACCCAGTATACAAAACTAAGCATTAGATTAGATCCTATCCGATCCATGGGCGATCTGTGGCAGGCCGACTGATCCACAACACGTCCTCATTCAAATGGGAGCGATCGGTGGCACACCCCCCCACCGACCGCACAGATCGCTGGAGAGCAATCATGATAGATGTGCAGACCATCTTCTTTGCCTGTAGATGGTCTGCGCATGCTCTGTGCGCAAGGAAGAGCTGGAAACTTTTTTTAACAGAGCTGGAAACTTTACTTTTTTGTGAGCCCGTGGTTTTAACCTGCAGGTGTAAAGCGGGGCTGCACTGCGGCATGTTCTGGAACTTAACAGAACACGCCATAGTACAGCCCTGCTTTAAACCCACAGGTTAAAACCACGGAGTCGGGACGGCAGAGAGCAGGGGTTTTGCACAAGCAACTGGTCCTCGGCAGTCGCTTGTTTTTGGATTGGCCAGCCCAGTCGGTGTGCCTGCATTTGTTTAGTGAATCAAGCCACTTCCTACGTTGCATGCTGTTTCCCTTCATTTGCATGCACGGATCAGATTGGATCAGAGGATGATCAGACCCGAGGTTAGTGAATCGGGTCACCTGATCACAGTTACACCGCTCCCCCGATCCAGCAGGGGAGAATAATTTAAATATATATTTTTTATTTCTCTTGATACTTATTTTTTATCTCTATTTTTTATTTATTTTACTTATTTATTTTTAATTCTATCTTTAAATTTATTTATTCATTACTTGGTGGAATATTCATTTCTATCTCTATCTCTGTCTTTATATTTTATCTTTTTTTTTCTTAAATTGTCTCTTCAGGTACTTTAGTTAGATTGTGAGCCTTTGGGACAGTTAGGGAATTTCCAAGTACCTATCTTATTTATTTTTATTTATTGTATCTTTTAATGCATTCATTTTTGTAAACCGCTTAGAAACCTCACGGTTATTAGCGGTATATAAGAATTAAATTAAATTAAATACATGATTGCAAACACGATTGGTGGGCTTAGTGAATCTAGCCCTTTGTCACTCTCTCTGAATTCATTACCTCCCCTTCCCTTTTGTCTTTTACTTTCTTCAACATTTTCAGATCAAAGGTGTCATACTACAGCCCCCCCCCAGGGGGCTGCAAAAACCAGTCTTGTTTTCAGGATATCCTTATGATTAGTGGAGGAAGTACAAAGAGATATAGCTCATGCATATTTATTAATGCTGGCTGCTTTGCATCTCTCCAGGATTTGATAGTCCTTTTTTAAGTGGTTGATGCTTCTTGCCTCTGGAACTTGTTTGGGGGAAATGGCTGCAAATGGGTTAGTACAGGGGTCTCAAAGTCCGTCCTTGAGGGCCGCAATCCAGTCGGGTTTTCAGGATTTCCCCAATGAATATGCATGAGATCTATGTGCATGCACTGCTTTCAATGCATATTCAGTGGGGAAATCCTGAAAACCCGACTGGATTGCGGCCCTCAAGGAGGGACTTTGAGATCCCTGGGTTCATATAACCTGTGTGTATGTATATGTGTGTGCACATACCTGTGATGTAGCCAAATTACGGTAATAATTTAGGGTGGGCCTGTCCAAAGGAGATAGCTTTAAAATTTAATCTCTGCCCCCTTCCCCAAACTAAAACTAGAAATGCCTGAGCTGACGGGTATCCCTAAGCCCCACCAGCTAAAGATGCCCTCCTGTTTTGAAGCATGCAGTTTATTCTGCCAATTTTCATCCTATCAGTTGTCTGTCTTCCATCCTTATCCAGTGGTGGGTGTTTGTGTGTGAATACTTATGATTGTACTTAAAGCGCTTGAGCATTTGGTTGTTATAGCTGCCACTTAAGACTGAATTTATTTTCTCCATATTTTTTGAGATAAAATGGATGTGGGTACCACATTTTTTCATAAGTCAAGACAGTGTGAGCCGTCATTTCTTGACTGTTGAAGCAATAACTGTTAGGATGTATAGCAGTGATCTCAAACTCGTTGCATAGGCTGTTATAGGGGAAAACACCCTCCAGGGATTCAAGACAAAGTTAGACAAGTTCCTGCTGAACCGGAATGTACGCAGGTAGGGCTGGTCTCAGTTAGAGCACTGGTCTTTGACCTAGGGGCTGCCGCGAGAGCAGACTGCTGGGCATGATGAACCACTGGTCTGACCCAGCAGCGGCAGTTCTTATGTTCTTATGTTCATAGTGTGACTTCACCTGGAGTATTGCGTTCAGTTCTGGTCTCCTTATCTCAAAAAAACATATGCCATCACTAAAAAAGGTTCAAAGAAGAGCAACCAAGATGATAAAGGGGATGGAACTCTTTTCGTATGAGGAAAGACTAAAAAGGTTAAGGCTCTTCAGCTTGGAAAAGAGACGGCTGAGGGGTTATATGACTGAAGTCTACAAAATCCAGAGCGTTATAGAATGGATACAAGTGAATTGATTTTTTTACTTCATGAAAAAATACATAGACGAGTTACAGGGAAATACTTTTTAAAACCAATAAGAGGGAATATTTTTTCACTCAAAGAATAGTTAAGCTCTGGAACTTATTGCCAGAGGATGTGGTAGCAGTGGTTAACGTAGGTCGGTTTAAAAAAATTTGGACAAGTTCCTGGAGGAAAAGGCCATTGAGACCGACATGGGGGATGCCGATGTTTGCCCTGGGATCAGTAGCATTGAATGTTAATACTCTTTGGGTATCTGTAAGGTATTTGTGACCCGGATTGGCCACTGTGGAAATAGCTAGATGGACCATTGGTCTCATCCAGTATGGCTATCCTTATGTTCCTTTTGGAGTTCATAAAGATGTTAGATATATAGGCAACTTAACTATGACTTAAGGATTTCTCTCTCTATGCAATTCAAAGATTAATTACTTGGGACTGAAGATCAAAGCCATTCTGATGCTTTTTTCTTTTACCTCTATGTCCTGTTTCCTTGCATCTACTTATAAATCAGAATGGGGAATATCCCATGTGATCAAAACGTCTTCATTATCCACCATTCTCTTAGGGTCATAATCCCAAGGTTTTCCGTCCAGTGATGTTTACAGTGGATGAGACATGCCACCTTATTGTGCCTTTCTGTATAGAAACTTTGTGCCATTAGAATTTTGTACTTAAACCAGCCGAAAAGGTTTTAAGATTTGTTATAGTACAATTTTCCACAATAATATGCAAATCACTCCAGTTCTTAAATAAATGTTTTCATGTCCACAGCTTTGCATTGAAGTGTTCTCAATAACAGAGATTTATCAAATAGTGTTTAAAGAGCCATCAGAAGCGGCACTCCAATGCAATATCAAATTCATGGAGCTCTTTGCCGCTAACGCTTCCTCAAAGGCTCATACACTACTGAATTATAAATAACAATCTTATTATTAGCTTATATGTTTTCCAATTTTCACATCCATCTCATAAGCTTGAATGAATAATTTAGTCGAGACTTATCTTTGAAGTCGTGGGTCAGGCATTAGCTGATACCAGGAACAGAAGAACACCAACACCGACATGTATATTTCGTGCAACGGTACTGCTTTTACTGAAATTATATTTTCACGCCCTGAAGCAGTACCGTTGCACGAAAAATGCATGTCGGTGTTGGCGTTCTTCTGTTCCTAGTATCAGCTAATGCCTGACCCAGGACTTCAAAGATAAGTCTCGACTAAATTATTCATTCAAGCTTATGAGCTGGATGTGAGAATTGGAAAACATATAAGCTAATAATAAGATTATTAGCTTATATATTGTTTGTACAACAGCACGAAAGTCAACTGGTGACAGCATTGGTTTTAAACGATGCAATAAATGTATCTGTGCAAAGCATACTTGCACTGTCTTTACCACTTGGCAACTCATTGTAAGTCCTGGGTCCAATTTTACTCCCTCACCAGCAATACCTTTTAATGTTTTTGGCCAATTGACCCGGTCAGATTTACCCACAAACATTACCTCTGTCTTTTCTACGTTCAATCTCAAGCCTTGCCTTTCCATCCATCCAGTAATTTCACAATTACTTATCGGTTTCTCTAACCCATCCCCCCATACACACACTGGGAAGAAGAAGATAATATCATCCACATATATGCGGTATTCAACCCCTAAAGATTGGAATAACTGACCAATTGTGGCTATATAAATATTGAATAGTACCGCTGAAAGCACCGATCCCTGGGGGACTCAGCTCCTCACCTGAAATTTACTTGAGATCTTTAAACACTATCTGATAAATCTCTAATTTTATTGAGAACAGTTCATTGCAAAGTTGTGGACATGAAAACATTTATTTAAGAACTGGAGTGATTTGCATATTATTGTGGAAAATCAGAATTTTGTAGCCAGTTACAATTACAAGATGAGTAATTGTTTCCAGTTTTCTTACAGAAACTACAAATGCCTGTTGCACCAGTTTTTTGTGTGCTTGCTGTGAACTACCTTGTCCATATTCCACTGTCCTGGGCTACAATTAGCAATCACTCATCCTTAGGTTTCAGTTCACCTATTCTTAGCCATTCATGTGATTTATTTTGATCAATGAATGGCTCCTGGAGGAACATTTCAAATTTCCTGCTGCATTTATGCATTTTCTCATTTGCTGATTTATTTCTCTTCCCATGCAAATTCTGTTGCTTTCTTCCCCTTTGGTACTGGTTGATTCTCTAATTCCTTCCACTCATCCCAACACTTGTCCAGGTTTAATGATGGAGATGGACCTGTTTCCATGTTAGAATTCCCTGCCCATGAATGTGCCCCATGCTATAATCAGAGCCACTTTTTCCAAGTATCATCTCAGCAATGTCCCAATATTAACTGAAGCTTTCGCTCTTCCATTGTTTATCGGAAGGTTTCATTCCATATGTAACTGATGGAAGCTTTTGTCTTTTGTTTGTGCTTGATTATCTCAAGATTTTATTTGATCTATTGCCTTTTTGTATATAAATCAGAATGAAGAAATGAACTGAGGACAGCTCATTTTCTCTTCCACCCAGGGATGACAGTGGAAGTGCTTGGCTCTTTGCTGGGGACGGCCATTCAAGGACAGATAGTGGGGCAGGCAGACACTCCATGTATCCCGGATACAGTACTAGTGGGAGTGGAGAACTGCTCAGTGCAAGGAATGAATAGCACCCATGACGATGGCTCCCTGACTGACACGGTAGGTAGGATTACAGCCCCACATGTCATATTTTGGGCTTTAAGATCTGCCTTTCTCATTAATGTTTGTGTATTTGTGTGCAGAGAAAAGCTTACTTGATTGCTGCAGGCGTGATTTCTAGCATTTATGTTCTCTGCGCAGTTATCTTGTTCCTGGGAGTACGAGAGAAACCAGGTAAGGGCAAATGAAAGCTGGATGTGTTTACAAATGCTCTTGGAAGGGTCTTGATGTGACTGCATTTTGCATGCTCTTTGAGAAGCTGCCTCTGTTTTTCATGCTGTGTTTCTCCTCTCCAGATTGCACCAAACTTCTATCGGATCAGCCAGTGTCCTATTTCGAGGGTCTCAAACTAGTGATGAACCATGGTCCATACATCAAACTGATCACTGGCTTCTTGTTCACATCATTGGCTTTCATGGTAAGGACTGAACCGAACCCATGTATCAAAGTGGAGATACCAGCTGCCCCAAGCCAGAACAAGGGCTATTCCCCATCTCAGGCACACTTTCACATGACTTTTCCTTGTACTGTGCCTCTAGGCCCTCTCTTCTACCCACTCCCTTCTTCATCAACCAAGTTCAGCTAAATTGTGTTATTAATCTAATAAATTGTTGTAAATCGGCATGTCAATGCGGATCCTAATGTAATTGTTGTGAACCGCCTAGAACTCGAAAAGTATGGCGGTATATAAGAATAAAATTATTATTATTATTATGATATAACACCACAGGTCTTCCAGTTTTAGTCTGAGGGTCCTAGACTGAAGTGAGAATTTCACAGTGTAGATATTGAGCTGACAGGGAAGGAGGTGAGAAATTCTGGGAGTCCTTTTCAGTACGAGAGTGGCTTCCCTGGGAAGGTGAGGGCCTCATGACATTTGTCACACATGCTCTGTTTCTGAGGAATGTTTCTTCTGCTGGGAGTATAAGAAGTGACATAGCAAGGGTGGAGTGGGGGGGGTGGGAAGCCCCAGGTGCCATCTTGGCAGGTTTGCCAGCACCTCTCCTCCTCACTGCCCACCTACCTCTTCAAAAATCTTTGCCAGCACCAAGCAGCTCCTCCTACTTACTGCTTGCGCTAGCCTCAGCAATCTTTGTGATGTCACTTTTTAGTCACAGGAGCAGGAAGTGACATCAAAGGGCGAGCTGAGGCCAGCACATGCAGCAGCTATGAGATGCTGCTCAGTGCCAGCAAAGATTTTTGAAGAGGTATGTAGGTGGGGGGTAGGGACTGGGTGGGACAGGCAAGGGGTGGGAGTGGGGACTGGGCTTAGTGGGTGAGGGGGTGGAGGTGAATGGTATGGTATTACCGGGCACCACCACCAGTGGCACCTCCTTCCCTCACTTCGCCACTGAGTTAGAACTAGAGTTTCTGGAGATTAAAAGATCTTCTTCAAATGTGTCATTTTTTCTGTCCTTTGTGTAGCTACTGGAAGGGAATTTTGCTTTGTTTCTCACATACACCCTGGGATTCCGCAGCAACTTTCACCACATTCTGCTTGTCATTATGGTAAGTGGCTCCCGCTGACTTTCTGTGGGCTAGAATCACACAGGCTGGCAAGGCAGTGAAGGAGGATTGGGTGGTGGATGATGGTGGGCCAGTGCAGGTGGGAGTGGAGGGGTGTTCAGACGTGGTCAGTGTGGACAATGAAGAAGGAATTGTAGTCCAAAAATTCCCTGCCCCCATCCCTGGCTGGCTGCTGATGAAACAGGGCTTCCTTTGCTTATTTCCTAAATGCAGACTGGAGACAGACCTTTTGTCCAAATTAGCATTCTCTCAAGAACCAGATTCTGCCCTAATACATGTTCAAGAAGCTGTGTTCTTCTCCACTCACTGCTGCTTTCAAACGATTCAGAGAAGAAAGCAGGACATTTGAGAAACCACTGTAGACTCATCGTGGGGTACTAGGACTTTGAGATGCTCTAAAGATGTCACTGAGAACAGGGCAGACATGATTTTTCAGGCTCAAAGAGAACAGACTCAGGAATAATATCATATACTATTTATTCATATGGATAATCCTCCCAGAGGAGGTAGTAAAAAGACAGACAGTAATAGAATTACAAAAGTGTGTGAGAAGCACAGAGGATCTGTCGTTGCAAAAATATAGTGGAGAGGAAGGAAGAGATGACTTGAGGACTGTGGTGTTGCAACATGAAGGAAATTGGGCAAACTAAATGGGACTTACAAAACTTATTTGCCATCAGCCTTTCTTTCGAGAACT
This sequence comes from Geotrypetes seraphini, assembly GCF_902459505.1. Lineage (NCBI taxonomy): Eukaryota > Metazoa > Chordata > Amphibia > Gymnophiona > Dermophiidae > Geotrypetes > Geotrypetes seraphini. The sequence goes on from NC_047091.1 coordinate 27,412,453, forward strand.
TTACACTCCAGACGAGGAAAGTAATGAAGCCCTGAAAAATTAGAATCAGGTCCAACCCCTCTCCTCATATTAAAGGCCAATCTCCTGTGACTAGCAATTCACACTTTTGGTTCTCAGTCCCTAGCGCTGCTTCCTCAGAATTGTTTTGGAGTCATCAGTTTCAATAACTACAGTAGACTCTCAGTTAACTGGCACCCATGTGGATTGATAGATGCCGGATAAATGCAGTTTCTGGTTGCTTGAGAGTTACATTTAAAAATAGGCCTAACTGATACTATGCCATACTATAAACTGTTCCAGACAAACTACCAGACATGTGAGAGGTAAAGCGTGGGCGTACTCAGGTGTGGCGTGCCAAGTTTACACTTAAATTTCTGTCAGAAACTGATTTTATTTTCATTTTTATTTAAATTATTACAGTATTTCTTTGATTTTTTTTTTTCCTCTGGTTGCTTCAGTTCTGGTTAACAGAAAGTCTACTGTAACTACCACAATCTCCTGCTTTCAGCTTTCAGCCACCCTGATGATTCCTTTCTGGCAATGGTTCCTGACTCGCTTTGGAAAGAAAACGGCAGTTTATGTTGGAATTTCGGTAAGTGAATAGTTTCCGGAGGTGTTCTGCCCTGGATATGGATTTGGGATTATTACTCAATGTATTAGGCAGCTCCTGACAACTCCCATTGTCTGTCCACAGTCATCAATCCCCTTCATCATCTTGGTGGTTGTGCTGGAGAGTAATCTAATCGTCACATATGCGAGTGCAGTGGCAGCTGGGGTCAGTGTAGCAGCCGCCTTTCTCCTACCATGGTGAGTAAGAAAACTCTTTACATGGTGGTGGCAGAATATTCTTTGAAACCATAGTAAGTATGCTTGAGATAGATAGAGTGGTGATGAGAGGAGGAGGTGACTTAGTTATTGGATTCTTATCAGAGCCCAGCGAAACAAGTATTGATTGATTGGATATGGATGTATTGTATTGTATTGTATTGTTTTGTCTTGTATTGTATGTTGACTTATTGTATTGTATTGTGACCTTGTTATTCGCTGAATGTCCAGCCTTCTTACAGTGTGAACCCCCTAGAAGTCACCTGACTATGGCGGTATAGAAAAATAAAGTTATTATTATTATTATTATTAGTAAATATCTTGCATGTGGTCAGATATATAGTTGACAGCTTGGCAATACCCTTCCCTTCAAGAAGCAGGCATGCTGGGTGGGCAGCCCAGTTCTCATTTGCTGATGTGTGCTGTTATTAGGGTTATAAGCTACTGAATGATCAAACCAGGGCATCACTCCCCCCCTCCAGCTTTTTTCATACATTTTTATTTCATTTTTCTTCTTGCAGTCTCTGACAAAGTCCCATTTTCCTCCAAAGAGGGTCTGACAGCTTTAAACTAGTCTGGAACTTGGGTGCAGCAGTTCCCAAGATAAGAGTTTCCTCATTGCCCTCATTTGTATTTATTTAAGGATACATATTCAGCTGCTGGTGTTATGCCCAGAAATTCAGTGCCAAATAATGTCTAGGCTCTGGGTATACGCAGGTAGCTATTGTGAACCGTATGAAGACAGTACCCTGTAAAGCACAGTTCTATCTTTGGGGTTATGCCAGCCGCTTGAGTCTGGCACCACCCCAGGAACACCCACAAAGTAGCCAGTTCTGGCTGTGGTGCTAACTGACCAGTTACATGCTACTGAATATTCCTGGTTAGCCCTGGACAAGCAATTAAATGGCCAAAAGCCATTTCTGGCCATTTAAATCACTTTCAATATTTAGCCTTTAATATCATTAATGATCACTTTTCACAGTCCCTATCTAGACCCAAGGCTTTCGTTCAGTTTGTTCAAAAGATCTTGGAAGTTATATGTGATCTTACATCCCAGCTAATCCTCCAAAGCAGAGTATGAGGCGGGTTACAACATTATTACCATTGCACAGAAATAAAGCATTCGAGACCATTTAGAATCAGAAGTAACCTGTAGCCCCTCCTGCTTTCATGAGATTTCCTCCCTGCCCCTCCTCTTATTTATACTTGGAACATGTTGCCAGAGGATGTGGTACCAGTGTTTAATGTAGCTGATTTTAAAAAAGGTTTGGACAAAGTTCCTGGAGGAAAAAGGCCATAGTCTGCTATTGAGGCAGACATGGGGCAAGCCACAGTTTGCCCTGGATCATAAGAACATAAGAATTGCCGCTGCTGGGTCAGACCAGTGGTCCATCATGCCCAGCAATCCGCTCACACGGCGGCTCTTAGATCAAAGACCAGTGCCCTAACTGAGACTAGCCTTACCTGCGTACGTTCTAGTTCAGCAGGAACTTGTCTAACTTTGTCTTGAATCCCTGCTACTATTTAGATTGGTGGGTACTCTGAAGATGGGATACTGTGGTAGATGGACAACGGGTCTGACCCAGTAAGGCTGTTCTCTCCCTCACACGTTTTACCTCCATCTTAGAGCTCTAGAAAAGGGAGGACCGACTGAGACATCTGGATTTTACTTCCCTAAGTACTGAGCCCCCCAAACACAGATGCAGCTCTGCCATTGCACCTCCCGGTATTCCAGTTCTGAGACACCTCCACCACTGTTCATAACCACAGCTCAGCAGCACCCCCTGCTGTCTCAGTGTTGCACTCTCACGGCACTGCTTTCTCTCACAGGTCAATGTTGCCAGATGTTATTGATGACTTTTTGCTGAAACACCCAGAAAGTCGAGGACATGAAGCAATTTTCTTCTCCTTTTATGTTTTCTTCACCAAATTTGCCACTGGAGTATCTCTGGGAATTTCAACTCTCAGCTTAGAGTAAGTACAGATGGATGGGGAAAGAGGGAAGCTGAGATCTTGGCAATACGTTTTTGAGGATAATTTTCAAAGCCATGCATTGGTATACAGGCTGGGGGAAAAATCTCCCCCCTCAGCTGGCTTGCAGTACATGGCAAAATTGTAACCAGTAAATATACAATTAACAGGTTACAATTTACCAAAGTTAAAGTGCAAGTTTTTTTTCCTAACTCGACACATATTAGGGATCTAATATCAATATCTATAATAATAGAACCCTAAGTGCGCATGCGCACTCCTACTTGCGTGTTCCGTGATCAGTAGGTCCCTGGCAGGTAGGAGTGCGCATGCGAGCTTAGGGTTCTGTTTTCGTGTAAGGCAGTTTGTCGTCATCCCCCCCAATTCCCCCGGGAGAGAGATTTAGGGAAGGGAAAGAAGGGGGAGAGAGATATGGACATGAGGTTCTTGCGGGTGGGCCAGAAAGGGTGCTGCTGGACAGGGGGGAGCAGGGAAGAGGTGATGCTAGATTGGGGGATGTTAAAGCAAGGAAGAAAGCCTACTGCTGGACAGGGGGAGCAGTGAAGGGGTGCTGCTGGACAAGGGAGACATAAAACGAAGGGAGAAGGCCTGCTGCTGGACAGGGGGAGCAGGCACGGGGTGGTGGTGGACAGCCGATGAAAGAGAGAGAGAGAAAGAAAGAAAGACACACACATCTATTCTAGCACCCGTTAATGTAACGGGCTTAAAGACTAGTATGTAATATACAGTTAACAGGTTACAATTTGCCACAGTTAAAGTGCAAGTTTTTTTCCCTAACTCGACACATATTAGGGATCTAATTTCAATATATATAACTAGTCTATTAGCCCGTTACATTAAAGGGTCACTTTCTTTCTTTCTTTCTGTCTCCTCGGCTGTCCACCAGCACCCCTTGCCTGCTCCCCCTTTCCAGCAGTAGCCCTTCTCCCTTCCTTTTACCTCCCCCATGTCCAGCAGCATCCCTTCCCTACTCCCCCTGTCCAGCAGCAGCCCTTCTTCCTTCCTTTTACCTCCCCACTGTCCATCAGAACCTCTTCCTTGCTCACCCTATCCAGCAGTAGGCCTTTTCCCTTCCTTTTACCTCCCTCCCTGTCTAGCACACCTTTTCCCTGCTCCCCCTGTCTAGCAGTAGGCGTTCTCCCTTCCTTTTACCTCCCAGCTGTCCAGCAGCACCTCTTCCCTGCTCCCCCTGTCCAGCAGCAGCCCTTCTCCTTTCCTTTTACATCCCTCCCTGTCCAGAAGCACCTCTTCCCTGCTCCCCCTGTCCAGCAGTAGGTCTTCTCCCTTCCTTTTACCTCCCCCCCTGTCTAGCAGCACCTCTTCCCTGCTCCCCCTGTCCAGCAGTAGGCCTCCCTTCCTTTTACCTCCCCACTATCTAGCAACACCTCTTCCCTGCTCCCCTTGTCCAGCAGTAGGCCTTCTTCCTTCCTTTTACCTCCCCCCCTATCCAGCAGCATCTCTTCCCTGCTCCCCCTCTCCAGCAGCAGACCTTCTCGCTTCCTCTTACCCTCCCCCCCCGTCTAGCAGCACCTCTTCCCTGCTCCCCCTGTCCAGCAGTAGGCCTTCTCCCTTCCTTTTATCTCCCCCCCTATCCAGCAGCACCCCTTCCCTGCTCCCCCTGTCCAGCAGCAGCCCTTCTCCCTTCCTTTTACCTCCCTCTTGTCCAGCAGCACCTCTTCCCTGCTCCAGCTGTCCAGCAGTAGGCCTTCTCCTTTCCCTGCTCCCCCTGTAACAGGACAGTTTAGAAGCAAAGTGCATTTCTCAAGACCTCAGAGCTAGAAGAAATTGCAGAAAGAATGAACCTCTCTCTCTCTGGAAAAGAGAAGGAACTTTGTTGCATTGATCCGCAGAGTGGAAAATGGTTTGCAAGGTCAAACGCAAATAGAACGGCTTGCAAATACAATGGCTCTCCAAATACAATGGCTCTCCATTGGCAGAGTTATTTGTAAGTTTAAAGTTGCCGCGGCGGCTCCTCTCATGATCCCCGCCTACGTCGGACTTCTGACGCAGGCGGAGATCGTGAGAGGAACTGCCGCGCTTTTGGGAAGGTTGGGCAGACTGGATGGACCATTCAGGTCTTTATCTGCCGTCATCTATTATGTTACTATGTTAAAAATACAGTACAGCAAGGCAGTAAGGGAGCAGGCCAGACCGCACAACGACACCTTGAGGTCCGCGAGTGTGGGGGCCTTTGTAAGCATGCATGTGCACTCATGCCGGCCAGGGACCTATGGATCATGGATCACGGATCACGCAGGTATGAGTGTGCATGCACGCTTAGCATTTTATTATGTTAGATATACAGTTAACAGGTTACAATTTGCCACAGTTAAAGTGCAAGATTTTTTTCCTAACTCGGCACATATTAGGGATCTAATATCAATATACATAATATAAAGTTAGGTATGTTAGCCTGTAACCCGTTCTGAGTTCTTTGGGGAGGATGGGATAGAAAATGAACGAAACAAATAAATGCATGTGTATATTTTGCTGGGTTTTAGAGGCAACCATGTGGGTATGTTGAAGTCCTGGGCCTAACCTTATGTGTTATAAACTATACACACAGCGCAGATGAGAGTATGTAGCAGCCTTAGATCAGATGTAAATATAATGCACCAGCTTTCCAAGGGATGAGATTGACTTTATGAAAACATTTATGTGCCCTGCAGGAGCTGAAGGGACAGGAAATTACTTTTTAAAATAACACTTCAGCCAAAAATAAACATGAAAATGTGTTAAGAATACATTTACTGAATATTTGATGTATATGTAGGGTGATTTTTTGCCTATCCTTTTGCATTAGAACTTGAGGTGTTCTTGTACATTTTCAGTTTTGCAGGCTACAAAACTCGAGGCTGCTCCCAGCCACCAGCTGTTGATTTCACATTGAAGATGTTAGTTTGTGCAGCCCCTGTGACTCTCATCCTTTTGGGACTCGTCCTCTTTAAACTCTACCCCATCAATGAGACTGTTCGTAAGAAAAACAAGAAAGCGCTTCAGGTTTTAAGGTGAGAACAAGGGTGTGTGTTGGGGTGCTTCTTAATTTTTCCCCGTCCCCTCAACGAGTTCTTTACTCTGCAAGCTCCATATTCATCAGCAGAAGCCTCAAACATTTGAAAATCCTAAGTAGCAACATTCTAGAGCTCAGACTGTGATGTCATAATGCCTCATTCCACCAATGCCTAAGCTCTGTCCTCATCCGCACAAGCCTCAAACGCTTTAAAATCCTAAGTAGCAACATTCTAGAGCTCAGACTGTGATGTCATAATGCCTCATTCCACCAAAACCTAAGCTCCGTCCTCATCCGCACAAGCCTCAAACTCTTTAAAATCCTAAGTAGCAACATTCTAGAGCTCAGACTGTGATGTTATAATGCCTCATTCCACCAATGCCTAAACTCCGTCCTCATCCGCACAAGCCTCAAATGCTTTAAAATCCTAAGTAGCAACATTCTAGAGCTCAGACTGTGATGTCATAATGCCTCATTCCACCAATGCCTAAGCTCCGTCCTCATCCGCACAAGCCTCAAACGCTTTAAAATCCTAAGTAGCAACATTCTAGAGCTCAGACTGTGATGTCATAATGCCTCATTCCACCAATGCCTAAACTCCGTCCTCATCCGCACAAGCCTCAAACGCTTTAAAATCCTAAGTAGCAACATTCTAGAGCTCAGACTGTGATGTTATAATGCCTCATTCCACCAATGCCTAAACTCCGTCCTCATCCGCACAAGCCTCAAATGCTTTAAAATCCTAAGTAGCAACATTCTAGAGCTCAGACTGTGATGTCATAATGCCTCATTCCACCAATGCCTAAGCTCCGTCCTCATCCGCACAAGCCTCAAACACTTTAAAATCATAAGTAGCAACATTCTAGAGCTCAGACTGTGTTGTCATAATGCCTCATTCCACCAATGCCTGAGCTCCGTCTTCATCTGCACAAACCTCAAACACTTTAAAATCATATTTCCAAGGCTTGTGCAATTAAGACAGAGCTTACAGGAATGGGGCAGGGACAGAGACAGTGGCAAAACTCACGGGGATGGGACAGGGAAACTGAGTTCCTGCGGGGATGGGGAAACATTTGCCCCATGTCATTTTCTATTACAAATCTCTTCTCTCTATAACATGCTATTCTAGTTCACCCTCTTTTTTTTTCCCTTTCATATTCTGCTTAGCCCAGGGGTGTCCAATGTCGGTCCTCGAGGGCCGCAATCCAGTCGGGTTTTCAGGATTTCCCCAATGAATATGCATGAGATCTATTAGCATACAATGAAAGCAGTGCATGCAAATAGACCTCATGTATATTCATTGGGGAAATCCTGAAAATCCGACTGGACTGCGGCCCTCGAGGACCGACATTGGACACCCCTGGCTTAGCCTCTTTGTCCAAAGGGCTTTTTGTTTCTTATTGCATCACGCCTATTCTCTGCCCCTAACCATGCCTACTTTTCAGCTAGGCATCGGAGGGTGCCTTGACTTAGGTGTTGCTAAGCATCGTACCGAATGGCGCATAACCTTAATTGGTAATAAAGATAATCGTTTTTTAATGGCATGGTCAATTAAAAAACAATTGAGTCGTTAGGCATCACTGGGCCAATCTGCATTTTCAGTGTGGGCTGCGTCTATGGAATGTAGTACCGGGTAGATTGCTTAAGACGCGTTTTTCTGCTGATTATTTGCTACAGGAAGATTGAAACCAGATGTTAGTGTTGTTTTTATGTGAACCTTGTGTGGTGATGGATTTTATGTATGTTTGGTTTGTAACCATCTAAGTTATAGGCAGGACATTTTTAAAAATAAATAAATAAATGAAGACCTTTTTGCCTTAGTAGGACAGATATTGAGATCATCTCAGTTCGGTTATTGCAACAGTTCTTGCAAAATAAAGCAGTCAGATTGATTTGTAGATTAAACCATTGCCCAAAGGTTTTCATTCGTTTGATTGCTGCTCCTTAAAATATCCTTCCATTAAAATAGTCGCTGAAGTGTGGTTTTGGTAGTTCTTTTTCTTATCAAGCCACAAGTGTTTGATAACCAAGCAGCAATTTCCATATTCCTCCTTTCAGAGATGGCTGTGATTAGATATTCAGTGTCATTACCAGCTAACCATGTTTTATGTGGTCCAGCATACCAAGCACTGGAGCCTACATAATTCCCAGCTCTGCCTCCAGCCCATTTTGGCATTAACCAGAAAGTCAGGTGGTTGTGGGACCGTGGTAGTGCTATGATGGGCCCGATGGCAACCTCGGCTTCATTCATTGCATTAAAGCACTCGCTTGTGGGTCTGAGCACTTCACATTTCACTATTGCAATATTGTGTTGAGTTGTATCTTTTTTTGCAATATTTTGGATCCTGTGTTTTAGAGTTGTATTAACCAGAAAGTGCCATGGTGGTTAGAGTGGATATTCAGGGCAACGTCCACTTAAGTGTCTGGTTAAGGTGGTCTGTTCCTAAAGTTCACTGAATTCTTGCATTGAGTATGCCTTGACAACAACAATTAAAAACAGCTCAGAATAAAGGTTATGTGGTGATTGCTAGCAGTATGGCCAGCTTGTCCTCCCCAAAAATTCCACTGGTTGAGGCATGTGTGGATGCAGCCAGTACCTACTGCTGAGGATGTGCCAAATGAGCCTGCGCTAACTGGAATGTGCAGTCATGCCCACTTCCTGCCCCTAACACAACATGCATTTAATGCAAGAAATAGCGTGCACTTATGTGGGAGCAGCACACTTCAACATCGTTTCAAAAGAACCCCTCGTTTACCCTTTGAAGACTGCACCAGAACAAAAAATTCCTAAAACTGGGTATCAGAACCTTTACACTAAATCTTATATCTGTCACGATTTTTTTTATATCATCCTACCACTACTAATCTCAGCGATTTCCATACAATAAACATACAATCTAAGAATTCCTGCTAACAAATGATTCAAAAGCTAATTACTTAGAGCTCCACAATGTTATACAAAAAATAATAAAAAAATAAAGCGGTTTTCCTAATGGAACAAGATTAACTTTGGCTGAAGTGGTTCTACAAATAACCTTCCAGAAACAGCTTAGTTTTTTTAACAGTTTCCTAAAAGCAGATTACCAGACATCTTGTTCCAAAGAGGCATTCCAGCAATAGAAAACATATCTCATGTTCTCAGCTGCTTTTGCTCTGTTTGGTCTACAAACCTCCCATAGGAACTGGAACCAGTGGGGTGCAGATTGGTACCAAAGATAACACTTTGTAGTGAATGCTTTGTTCAATGGGTAGCCAGTGAAGGCGTTTCAAAGTAGGGGTGATATGTGCCATTCTTGTAATGCCACTGATCAATCTGGCTGCTGAATTCCTCAGAACCTGTAGGGCTTTCAACTTTGTTTTGGCCAGTCCCAAGAATAACGAATTACAATATTCCAGCCTAGATTGAAACAAACATTGGACTACAGTTCTGAAATCGTAAGGTGCCAATAATGGTTTTAGCCTATACAACATTTGGAGCTGGGCATAACCCCCTTCTGAATGACGTTCGTAATCTGTTTACCTATATTCAAAACTGAATCTAAACAGACTCCCATGATCGTAATCTCCTTTTTCACTTCAATCTGCACCCCCAAAACATCCATACATTTAATCACATCAGTCTCATCCTCCTCCACTATCATAGTAAGCATAGTAACATAGTAAATGATGGCAGATAAAGACCTGAACGGTCCATCCAGTCTGCCTGTTAGTTATACCCATTAAAAATACATGATTAGATTAACTTGTCTTTATTGATATTTCTGGGTCATAGACTATAAAGTCCACCTGGTATTGTCCTAGGTTCCAAATGCTGAAGGTTTTGTCCTAGGTTCCAAATGCCGTCCAAGCTCACTCCAGCCTATCCAACCATTCTGTTTGCAGGATATCTACCAGTCTGGCCAGTAACATCCTCATGTTCCAAGTTAGTGGAGTTCCCATTGGTGCCCTCCCCAGCCCATCCTACACCAAATCACCCAGACCGTGCAAGTCTGTTCTTTAATTTAAATTTTTGTTTTTAAATTAGAGGTCCTCTGTTTATCCTATGCTTTTTTGAATTCCATCACTGTTTTCCTCTCCACTTCTTCCCTCGGGAGGGCATTCCAGGCATCTACCACCCTCTCCACGAAAAAGAACTTCCTAACATTTGCTTCTGAGTCTTCATTCCTGCAATCTCAAATTATGCCCTCTAGTGTTACCATTTTCTCTTCTCCGGAAAAGATTAGGTTCTCGTCCCGTCCCAGAGAGTTCTTTTCCTGTCCCATACCTGCAAGGTCTGACCTAATCTGCACAAGCCTCAAACACTTTAAAATCATAAATGTTCAAGGCTTGTGCAGTTAAGGCAGAGCTTACAGGAACGGGGCAAGGACAAAACTCACAGAGATGGGGAAATTTAGTTCCTGTGGGGACAGGGAAAAATTTGTCATTCTCTAGTTGAGTGCTCCTTCTGCAGCATGCACCTTGGAGATTGAACTGGGGACATTCCATATGGCAGTGCACAATTGCTCTCTCCATCTGCCTAGCTAGCAAGGATTTTAATATTTAGATTTTAAGACTTGTGAAAAATCCACATTGAATTTTCAAGTAATTTAGTTATAGTCCTCAAATAGTCACAGATGGAGATGCACGGGAGTCACTGTTTAGACAGTTGAAATCTGCTGCTTTCTTTGCTTATTACATTGGACCCTTCTGTGAATAGTAAGATTAGGTGCAAAACATGTAATTAAAATTCTTGACTTCTTTTTAATGGTTCTTTGCACAGAAACAGTGGCTCTGATTCAGAGACAGATTCTACAGAAGGTGCAAGTAATGTATGAGACCCATTTTTGGTTGACTTTCCTTTGGAAATGTGAAAGATTGAACTGGTGTCATGCAAAGTGGAATCGGGACATGTTTACTACTGCCATTTCTCTCTCGAGAGTTGCCTTTCATAACACACTGACCTCTGCATTAAGGAGAACTTCTACTCCAGGCTAGACCTGCGTTGGACTGTCGGCATAAATAACACTATGCAGACTCACAAGGTGCTGTAATCTCTATTTTTCTGATAATATTTGCAAACACTGGTGATATCTGTATATATTGTACTAATGTAGAAAGAACTTTTTTATAACAGAAACTTAATAAGATAATTTAATTTGTATTGTAAATTCACAGATCTTTTTTTGTGTGTGCAATTTATACTTGAAGCCAACTATTTTGGATGTATTATTATTGTTAATGTCTATAAAGTTTTATGGTCTAAACTGAGTTCATGCGTGTTCTATACCCTTTGTTTTATTTATTTTGCCAAGATATTGAATTGATTTTCAAAAGGTTACCTAACATACAGCAAACATGGATTGATAAGGGCATTCTTACATTCATAGATCTTCTCAACTCACATTGTGGAAATTAAGAACCATAAAAAAATGTTTTGATCCTTTATCGTTCAGACTATTGGTGCAGGCATTAGTTTTATCTATTTTAGACTATTGTAACATCATCTATTTAGGAGCACCCAAAAAAATTCTAAGGAAATTAAGGATAATTCAGAATACAGCTGTTCGATTGATTTTTGGTTTAAAAAAGAATGACCATATTAGTCCATATTATTGTTTACTTCAGAGACAAGAGTACTATTCAGATTTTCCTGTATCTGCTTTAAGCTGATATCGGGATTGTCTCCAGCTTACCTTTTTCCTCATTTTGTGTTGCATAGATCATCAAGAGAAACTAGAAACTTCTACTTATTTGCTTATCCAAAAATTAATGGTCTTAGATAGGACCCTAGCATTTCAAGCTGGAAGGCAACAATCTTGGTTAGGTAAATGTATTCAGCAAGCTATGTTATCCTATTGGTGTTTTCGGAAATTAATTAAGACCACTTTGTTCGATAAGTTTATTACTTAGTGAGTTTTATTATTGAAATTCTATTTGATAAATATTTGTATTTTTTACTGTATTATTGTATTTCACTGTTTGTTCAGCTCTTTTTAGTGTAAACCGCCTAGAACTTTTGGTTATGGCGGTATAAAAGAATAAAGTTATTATTATTATTAAATATTTACTGTCATTTTCAGAACTTCAATCCAAATACTCTCTTTCCAACAAGAATTTTTATAAATGGTTACAACTACAACATTGTTTTCATAACAATTTTTTGCTTATCAATCTTCATGATTGGGGTTTAAGAAAGGATTGGACAATTTCCTGTTGGAAAAGGGGATAGAGGGGTATAGATAGAGGATTATTACGCAGGTTCTGGACCTGTTGGGCCGCCGCGTGAGCGGACTGCTGGGCACGATGGACCTCAGGTCTGACCCGGCAGAGGCATTGCTTATGTGCTTATGATTGCATCCCCACTATACAGTATATGCCTTGGTGATGACTTTATTACTCATTGGTCATACAGCATCAGCTTTATATAAAATGTTCATCTCCAACAACTTGACTTCTTCCAAAGATCTGCAAAAATATGGCAATGTGATCGTGGTTACTCCAGGGGTGTCAAACTCAATCACATAAGGGGCCGAAATCTAAAACATGGGCTAAGTCGCAGACTTAAATAAAAATTACTTAGTATTAATAAAAGATACTTAATATTAGTAGAAGTATAGATCCTTCCTCATCCTCAGATACCTGTGGCATGGTCAGGCACTTGTGTGGAGTGCCCTGCTCCAACCTAGCTGTCACATTGGGACTGGGGCCTGCAAATGGATCCTGAGACAGCATAGTGAGGAGCTTGGAGTACTGCTGGGAGTGGGGGAGCACGTTCAAACACTTGGAGCACCACCGGGACTGGGGCTGCACAGTCAGGCACTTATATGCAGCACAGTCACCGCAAGCCACATAAAATGGCCAGGCGGGCTGGATTCAGCCCCCGGGCCTTGTATTTGACATGTGTGCCTTAGAAAACCATGAGACCTCTTTCCTCAGCCAATACATTACAATCAATGTTATGGACCCCTCATAAACTATCACTTCCTGGACTACTCCCAACAAATCTACGTAATATAAATGCTGGAGTACTTTTATTACATATATGAATGTTCCTATACTCTACAGCAGTGTTTCTCAACTCGATCCTGGAGTGCCCCTCTTGCCAGTCAGGTTTTCAGGATATCTTTTGTCCAAGCTCCACTGGCTTCCGATAATCTCCAGAGTCCACTTCAAATGTGCCTGCCTCACTTTCAAGATCCTACATGGTATCCTCCCTCCCTTCATTCCTCTTTCTTGGAACTCCTCTAACCCCAATTCCGCCAGATCCACCCAAAAACTGAAACTTTCCTTTCCCTCTCTAAAAGGCGTTTCCCTTGTAGGAAAACTAGGTTCTTCCCTCCCTTTCAGAATCACTCAGCTCTGGAACAACCTTACCTCCCCTCTTAGGAATCTGAGTTCCCTCCAACTCTTCCGTAAACATCTGAAAACCTGGTTATTCTCAAAAATGTAACTCCTCCTCCCTCTCTGGTTAATCTAGTCCTAAATTTTCTCCTCATTTTTCCTCTTCCCTATACTGGAGGTCCTTTCTACCCTAACTCTTGTTAACCGTGTCAAGCTTTACGAATGTAGAGATGATGCGGTATACAAACCTAAGGTTTAGATTAGATTAGATTAGAATGTTCATGAAAGAAATTTGCATATAATGGAGGCACTGTATGCAAATCAAGTTGATGCATATTCATTGTGGATATCCTGAAAACCTGACTGGCAAGGGGGCACTTCAGGACCGAGTTGAGAAACACTGCTCTACAGTTCTGTAAAGAAATCTGGAGAATTGTACAAAAGATTTTTCATGTAACGTCTAATATATCATTGTCAGTTGTTATATTCAAGTCTCATTCTCCATACGTTATATTAGAAGATCTCCATAAAAAGCTTTTTGATATTTTACTGATTGTTGCACAAAAGATTATATTATCTCATTGGAAATCTTCTCAATCTCTTAATATACAAGCGTGGTGGAATTCAGTATTATATCACCAAAAATGTGAACTGGCCAAAGCAGAAAAATATGGTATGCTGAGGAAGGTGTCCTTACAATGGTCTCCTCTAAAGTCCTATATACAATCTGTGATTCCTAATGATTGACTCCTTATACATTGATATGTATGCCAACTCAGATTATCTTATGAGAGCTACCCTATGGAATGTGCCTGATTGTTTGATAATTCTGTTGTTCACTTTGTTATTTCTAATGATCCCCATGTTTTAAATAACACGTTTACCGATCTACCCTTTAAATTCATGTACACATATTATTGCCATGGGTCTGGCTGTGAATAAGTGTCTGCTTTACAGACTAGCTGAGAAATTATATTGGGTTAATGCTCAAAGGAGGTTCTTTAAATGCTGACCGATGCCTTTAAATACATTACTTATATTCAATGCTGCTCTCCAGAGAGCAAGGAGTGCTGAATTTTCATGGCAAATGCTTACAACTGGCAGCTCAACGGACAGAGAATATACAGTATACAGTTTTAAGGCAGCCTTTTCTCTGTCCTAAATTAAACCACAGAGCTCTACAGAGAGAGACAAGACAGCACTGCTGTCCAGAGAGCTACAATAATTAAAAATACTGCAGTTTAAGCTTACAGAGCACCCTCCAGAAGCAGACAATCTTTAAGGAAAAGTCTGCCCACCGAAGGAACACTCTCAGAGTGAATCTGCATTGCTTGGGCAATACCTGCAGCACCGAAGAAAACAAAAGACTAGAAACTGAGAAATAAAATCATGAGCAGAAGAAACTAGAAGTTCTCAGCAAGACTGCAGAAACAAACTGAGCTTCAAGGGGAATGTCCACAGAGGAGGTTGGTTTTATTTCTAAGTTTTGCAGCCAAGGCTGAAATAGATGCACAACCCACGAGTTCAGCCTCCAGAGGGATTGTACAAGAATCATATCTCCCCTGTCCCTCCTTTCCTCTAAGGTAGGTATAAATATTCAGGGCTTCCAGTCTCTCCTCATATGTCTTTTGGCGCAAACCTCCTCTCATTTTTATTGCCCTCCTCTGCACTACTTCAAGCCTTTTTGTTGTGTCCTTTGCCAGATACGGTCTTCAAAACTGAACACAATACTCCAAGTGGGGGTCTCACCAACGACTTGTACAGGGGCATCAATACCTTAGTACTTCTACTGGTTACACCTCTCTTTATACAGCCCAGCATCCTTCTGGCAGCAGCCACCGCCTTGTAGCACTGTTTTTTTCGCCTTTAGATCTTCTGACATTATCACCCCAAGGTCCCTCTCCCCATCTGTGCATATCAGCCTCTCACCTCCCAGAATATACGGCTCCTTCCGATTATTAATCCCCAAATGCATTACTTTGCATTTCTTTGCACTGAATTTTAGTTGCCAGATATTAGACCATTCCTCTAAGTTTTGTAGATCCTTTTTCATGTTTTCCACTCCCTCCTTGGTGTCTACTCTGTTACAAATCTTGGTATCATCAGCAATAAAGCAAACCTTTCCTTCTAACCCTTCAGTAATGTCACTCGCAAACATATTGAACAGGATCGGCCCCAGCACCGAACCCTGAGGGACTCCACTACTCACCTTTCCTTCCTCCGAGTGACTTCCATTAACCACCACCCTCTGGCGTCTGTCCGTCAACCGGTTTCTAATCCAGTTCTCCACTTTGGGTCCTAACTTCAGCCCTTCAAGTTTGTTCAAGAACCTCCTACGAGGAACCGTGCCAAAGGCTTTGCTGAAATCTAAGTAAATTACATGTAGCATATGTCCTCGATCCAGCTCTCTGGTCACCCAATCAATTCAATCAGGTTCGTTTGACAAGATTTTGACTATCCTGTAGAACAGTTCATAAAAATATTGGGAGTGACTTTAGATCAACACCTTACCTTAGAACAACACACAAGAAATGTTTCTCAGTTCTTTGGAAACTCCGAACCATTAAGAAATGTTTTGATACAGCTTCCTTTCGTTTGTTAGTTCAGTCATTGATACTGAGTATCCTTGACACCTTGGACACCTTTTTATTACATAGGACTATATTTAATGTGGGGATGGGGAGGTATATTATGTGATTTAATGGGTTTATTCCTGATGAATGGGATGGGTGGGGGAGGGGTCTTTTTTATACGCATTTGACAATAATTGTTTTGTACGAATAAGTGATTTGTACGAATTATCTGATTGAATTTTATACACTTGTTGCAAGAGTTAAAACTGAATAAAGAATTTTAAAAAAAAGTAATATAATCTACCTGGGTGCCTATAAGAAAATCTTCAAAAACTAAGAGTGGTTCAAAACACTGCTGTCTGACTGATTTTTGGTCTGAAAAAATGGGAGCATATTACTCCTTATTACCAAAAATTATACTGGCTACTGATTGAGGCTAGAGTTTTATTCAAATTCGCATGTATTTGCTTCAAATCAATCTTCGGTATGTCCCCAGGTTACCTCATTTCTCTTTAAATCACTCCAATAAGCCCACACGTAGAGTCCAGTTATTCACATATCCTACTGTCAAGTCATGTCATTTGAAGAAATTTCTCGAGAGAACTTTCTCTTTCCAGGCAGCCAAAATGAACGCCTGGTTTGGCAAAGTCATGCCAGGAGTCTCATCCTATTAGTTCTTTAGAAAACTATTAAAGACACAACTATTTGACAAATTTGTAACCCAAGCTTCCTAATGCTTTTTAAATACAACATGTATTGTGTACATTCTAGAAATTGATGTATCTTTTTAACTGTATATTCGCTGGATTTTCAGCCTTATTTGCTGTGAACCGCCTAGAACCATTCGTGGTCTGGCGGTATATAAGAATAAATTATTATTATTATTTAGTTTGGGGCCATGTGCTAATGTTTTACCATTAATGCTATGAAGAATCAAACAAATAAATGGAAAATCGTATGAGTCAACCAACTAAATACAAAAGATCTGGAAGCAAAAGATCAACTACAGCATATAGAGACCTAAGTGAAGGAAAGATCTCCGATGTACCACACTGAGGGTCAGATGGATTCTCCTTTGATTGCAAGTGGGTTGTTGGTCTCTTTCACAATTATGTTGTCCAAAAATAACTGGCCTTAAAATTTTTCAATATTTTCCAAACACCATACAAATAAGTGAGTCAATGTTTGAGTAAATATATGAATATATAGATGGCATTTGCGTTCAATCTTAGTGACTGCCACAACATAAGTCCCGTGCAGAAAAAAACTTTATGCCACTTATCTTAATCTTTAGCAGCTCAATCTGTACTTTCAGAACTACCCGCACTACATCATCAATGGGGCCTGTTTCACCGCTTTTCAGTCAGCTTCTTCAGGATCTTAAAACGGGTTCTTGCACGGGACTTATGATTGTAGCTATGTTGTGGCAGTCACTAAGATTGAACGCTCTCATTTTATCAGACCAAAAATCAGTCGGACAGCAGTGTTTTGAATTAGAGAATGACACGGGGAAAAAAATCTGTCCCCGTCACTGCACCGTCCCCGGCCCACCGTTCCCTTCACCGCCCCATCACCATCACTGCCATCCCATTCACCGCCCCGTCCCCGCAACATCCATACAAGCCTCAGTACTGCAATATTTAGCTTATTCCTTCCTTATAAATCAAAGTTCTGGCTGCTGAACTGGAGAAAGAGATGTTCAGCTGGCAGGACTTTGTTTATAAATTTTTATCAACACAACTAATATACTACTTTATCCTAAAGAGAAAAAAAAATAGAAAATTTTTTCTACCTTTGTTGTCTGGTTTCTGCTTTCCTCATCTTCTCATTCAATTCCTTCCATCCACTGTCTGTCTTCTCTCTGCGTCTTCCATTTGCTCTATTACTGTGCCTCTCCCTTTCTACCCCCCTTCCAAATTGGTCTGGCACCCATCTTCTTCCCTCCGCTCCCCCCATAGTCTGGCATCTTCTCCCCACTCTCTCTTCCCCATTTCCCTTCAGCGTCTTCTCCCACTCTGTCTTCCCCATGTGCTTTCAGCATCCTTCTCCCCCCTCTGTTTTCCCCATGTACTTTCAGCGTCCTTCTCCCCGCTCTGTCTTCCCCTTGTCCTATCAGTGTCCTCCCCCTCTGTCTTCCCCATGTGCTTTCAGCATTCTTCTCCCCCCTCTGTCTTCTCCATGTCCTTTCAGCGTCCTTCTCCCCCATGTGCTTTCAGCGTCCTTCTCCCCCCTCTGTCTTCCCCATGTGCTTTCAGCGTCCTTCTCCCTCCTGTCTTCCCCATGTACTTTCAGCGTTCTTCTTCCCCCTGTGTCTTCCCCATGTCCTGTCAGTGTCCTTCTCCCCCCTCTGTCTTCCCCATGTGCTTTCAGCATCCTTCTCCCACCCTGTCTTCCCCATGTGCTTTCAGCGTCCTTCTCCCCCCCCATGTCCTTTCAGCGTCCTTCTCCCCCCCTCTGTCTTCCCCATGTCCTTTCAGCGTCCTTCTCCCCACTCTGTTTTACCCATTTCCCTTCAACGTCTTTTCCTCTCCACTCCACATTTCCTCCTCCCTGCCCCTTACCTTCGTGGCGCTTTCACACACCAACCCCCCCCCCAGACAACAGGCCCGATCCAACAATCCTCCCTGCCTTTACCTGTGGCCGATGTCTAAACTGCCTTCTTACAGAAGCCGGAGCGTTGTAGTTGCATATGGCTGCCATAAAGATCGTCTCTGTTGCAACTTCCGGTTGCATCAGAGATGACTTTTACGGCAGCTACACGCAGCTTCAAGGCTCCGGCTGCTGTAAGAAGGCAATTTAGACTTGCGGCCTCGAAGGTAAGGGGCAGGGAGGGAGAAAGGGAGCTGTTTCAACTCAGCGGCGGCAGTAGGGAGGGAGCGCGATAGGTGACCGCACGCGTTCCCTCCCTTAACTGCGGGCCTTGTCCCCGTAGCCACGGTGAACACAGGTTTTTCCTCACCGTTTTGGCAGGTTACCCATGGCTACCCGCGGGTAACAGCCACCGTGTCATTCTCTATTTTGAAACCACAAATAAAATACCAGAAACAAAGAATGGGATTGTCCAAAAAAGAATGATGTGCACTAAAAAAGTGTCCACAAACTCATCTGACAATCCCATTCTTTGTTTCTGATTCTCTATTTTGAACCACTCTTAGTTTTTTGAAGATATTCTTATAGGCACCCAGGTAGATTATATTACAATAATCAAGGATATTCAGTATTGTTGATTGAACTTACAATCGAAAGGAAGCTGTATCCAAATATTTCTTAATGGTTCAGAGTTTCCAAAGAACTGAGAAACATTTCCTGTGTGTTCAAAGGTAAGGTGTTGATCTAAAGTCACTCCCAATATTTTTATGAACTGTTCTATAGGACAATCAAAAACATTCAGATGTATCATTGAAACTAGTCCATTTTATGGCCACAGTACAAATGGCGTTAGTGCACAGGATAGACCTGCATAAAGGCAAACTAAGGTCATTTGTTTTTTTGCAAAACAAACCCCCAAAAATGATGAGATTTGACTGTCTCTCAAATACAATATGTTAAAAGAGTCTAGTTGTGAGGATATTGCCTGAAACAATGGCCCTCTTTTACAAAGGTGCGCTAACCACTAACATGTCTATAGGATAACATACACGCGTTAGCGTTTAGCATGTGCTATTTACCGTGCGCTAAAAAGCATAGCACAACTTAGTAAAAGAGGGGGAATATTTAAAAATGTTCTGGATTAAAAAGGAAGATCTTAAACGTCTCAGTTTAAAAAGGATTTCCTTACATAAACTGTTCACTTTTCATTGATAAAGAGGAATCTAGAGCTACACTTCTTTATTGACCTGCTTAGGAAATGCCTCCTGTCAGTCAAGTTACACGTCATAGTAACATAGTAGATGACGGCAGATAAAGACCTGAATAGTCCATCCAATCTGCCCAACCTAATTCAATCTAAAAAAATTTTTTCTCCTTAGCTATTTCTGGGCAAGAATCCAAAGCTCTGCCCAGTTCTGTGCTTAGGTCCAACTACTCAAGGTGCATAATCTGATGTAACTGCTGGCTTTGAGTCATAGGCCTAGGGCACTACTAGCATACTACAGCCAAAGATTCACTGTTCCTCCCATGTGAATCAGGATGCTCACACAGCTGTCTGAAAAGTTGATGGAGACTGGAGTCACTCTTGTCTCTGTGAGGGAGGATACAGTGGTTCCAAAAATGTTGGTTGCAGTGTCATGAATCAAAACCCTATTCAGAAAATACCTCTATAAGATCATATTTTTCTTTCACTTCTAAAGATAACATGCAACTTTTGAGTACTGGATGGGGAAGCCTAGTAAATTTATCTTTGTTCCTGGATTATGAAATTTGCCTTCCAACTCTTTTAGTTCTCTTGGATGGAGATATCACTTTTCGACTCACAATTACTTTGGTGAACTAAATACACATCCTTTTTCTTCTATGGGGCATCCACTGGGGTCACAGCCCACGAATCACTTTAACCATTCAGTGCTGTAGAATGGAAACACACCTATTAAGATAACACAACTACATATATAAAACTAGCAGCATAACTATATAAGAATATACTGCGTCAGACCAGTGATCCATCAAGTCCAGTATCCTGCTTCCATAGTGGCCAATCCAGGTCACAAGAACCTGCAGAAACCCAATATTTTGCCTGATAGCTCACTTAAAAGTCTGACTGGTACCCTGGCATGCCCCTCCATAGGACCTCTTACACCCAAAGAATCATTAACCTAGACCAGGAGTCGGCAACCTGTGTCTCTTTTCCCTTATGGCTGTGGCTCTTCTATAGATAGGCCCTCCAGACCTACCAAAGTACCTGGTGGTCCAGCATTGGTCTTCGTAGCAGCAGTGCGGCCCTCTCACTCCTGCCTTCTAAAATGTCTGCCTTGACCTCTCCCGGCACTACAGGAAATGCCGTAAGCAGCCTCAAAAGGTCAGGGCAGCCATTTTAGAAGGCAGCCACAAGGAAGCGAGCTAGAGGGCTGTGCTCCTGCCACGGAGACCCCCGCTGGACCATCAGGTACCTCAGTAAGTCCTGGGGGGTGTATATACACGTGTTGGAGTGGAGGGGGGCAGGGGCATTGTGGGGTTGAGCAGCCAAGGACAGGGCCTTTGCTCCTGCCCTGAAGATCCTCTGCTGAACTTGGTACCTAAGTAGGCCCTTGAAGGGAGGGGGAATTGTGGGATTGAGAGGAAGATCAAAGGATCGGGGCCTGGAGAGGGGAGAGAGCCTTGGCTATGGGTTGGGGGAGAGGGAGCGATAAGAAGAACGAGAGGTACAGAGACCTGCAAGGGGTTGGAGGGGAGAGAAGAGAGACCTGGAATATCTCAAACCTCCTCTACCCATTGCAACTCTTTTTATAAATTTTGGGTCAGACATTTAGGATAAAATAGCTCTTTGTCATGTTAGGATAAAACCTTGTATTGAAAAACCTTTCACTGTAACTATGGCAAATTGCAACCTGCAAACTGTATATTATGTATATTGATATTAGATCCCTAATATGTGTTGAGTTAGGACAGGGGTAGGCAATTCCGGTCTGCGAGAGCCGGAGCCAGGTCGGGTTTTCAGGATATCCACAATAAATATGCACGAGATAGATTTGCATCTCAAGGAGGCAGTGCATGCAAATCCATCTCATACATATTCATTGTGGATATCCTGAAAACCTGACCTGGCTCCGGCTCTCGAGGACTGGAATTGCCTATCCCTGAGTTAGGATAAAAACTTTTACTGGAAAAAACTGGTACTTTAACTATAGAAAATTGTAATCTGTTAACTGTATATTACGTATGTAATCCGTTCTGAGCTCTTTGAGGAGGATGGGATAGAAAACTAAATAAATAAAAAGGTTGCCGACCCCTGCCCTAGACCAGGGGTCAGCAGTTCCGGTCCTCGAGAGCCGGAGCCAAAACATTTTGCCGTCATCGTCCAATTCATCATCCTCTCCAAACTTGACTACTGCAATGCCATTTACTTATGCCTAACAAAAAAAAGTCTTCAAAGACTCCAGCTTATCCAGAATACTGCAGCCATGTCTCCCCACTCTTGTCCAATCTTCACTGGCTCCCAGTGATTTCCAGAATCCATTAAAAATGCTCCTGCCTGGCTTTTAAGAACATTCACGGCATCCTTCCTCCCCTAATCCCACTATCCTTTAACTCCTCGAGTCCTGACTCCACCAGACCCGCCCAAAGATATAAACTATCCTTCCCCTCTCTACGCGGTATTTTCTATGCAGGTAAACTGGGAAAATCTTTTTCCCCACCTATTGTTTTTACCCTTAATGTGTGCTTTATTTAAATATTGTAGTTCTTCCCTCTTTCCCATTTGTGTGTAGTTAACTTACTTGTTCTTTGTCAGCGTCTACTAAATTAACACTGTCTTGTTTTTAATATTTTAATTCCAAAATGTTTTGTTACTTTTAAAGACTCCTTTTTATTATTGCTGTACCACCGCCTAGAAATTTGAATAAGCAGTATAACAAATATTTTAATAAACTTGAAACTTCAAAATCACAGGTCTCTGGAACGACCTTACTATCCCGTTGCAGAACCTGGGCTCTCTCCAACTATTCCGCAAGCAACTGAAAACTTGGCTCTTCTCTAACATGTAATTCTATTTTCCCCCTTACTCTTCCATTCTATATATAAGCTCATGTAAACCTTTTCCTTTCTCTTCTTATATTTTAAGTTCTTGTAAACCGTGCCGAGCTCCACTTCCGTGGAGAAGATGCGGTATATAAACTTAAGGTTTAGTTTAGTATGAGATGGATTTGCATGCACTACCTCCTTGAGTTGCAAATCTATCTCATGCATATTTATTGTGGATATCCTGAAAACCTGACCTGGCTCCAGCTCTTGAGGACCGGAATTGCTGACCCCTGCCCTAGACCAACAAGCCACTAGTTCTTCATCGTGATGAAATACCCAGAGATAGTATCATGAGACTATTGCTAGGGTTCATTGGCAATCACTGCCACCTGGGGCCCCAGAACTCCTAATGAAGGCCTCAGGGGAGAGTTGGGAGTGAAGGAGGGTAGAGGTCTGAATGGTCAGGGCTTGGTTTCCAGGGAATAGATTGGGTCCCTTCACATTGTTGGGGACAAGGTGATGCGAGGAAAGAGGTTGTGGGCTTGGAATATGTTGGGGAGGGGATCAGGAGTCTTGACTTAGACAATGTTGGGAATGGAGATTGAGGAACTTGGATGTTGTCAGGGAAGAGAGGAGAGGGCTGATGTCAGGCAAAGGATCAGAAGTGCTAACGCTATGCCATTGTGGCACTTCACCTGGAACTGCTGTGCTAATGGACTGCCAAGAGTGCAGCTGAACTTATTGTCTCCTTTGAGATGGCAGTAAGTTCAGTTGCATTATTGGCAGTCAGGACAGCTAGCAAGTGGTAAAGACCTACATAGAAACATGATGGCAGATAAAGGCCAAATGGCCCATCAAGTCTGCCCACACCTCTGCCCAAATAACACCTGGATCCTGCCTACAGTGGTGCTCTAAGTCACGAGACAGCACTGTGGCCTGTGCTAGTCTACTACACAGTAAGCTCTGTGTTAGGTGCTTGATCCAGCTTAGTAAAAGGTAGGGTCATGAATTTAAGGGAGATTTAGTTGCGTCACTCCCGCAGATGTTCATGGAATGGATAATATTAAACAAATCGATTAATTTAAATTGTATATAATATACAGGTCAGTGGCATAGTGAGGGTAGGAGAACCCAGGGCAGCGGCACCCCCACGCCCTCCCTTCATATCTCTTTAAATCACCAGCATGAGCAGCTCCTCTGGCCAAAGCTTTCCCTCTGATGTCACTTCCTGACCCCATGACTCTCGTGTTAGAGTCTGTAAAGTAGTATCATTTTCCTTTATTTTAGAAAATATCGCCTTAGTTTTTTCCCCAAAAGCTCATTGCTAATGCATAGTGCATTTGCTAGTTTATCATGAGCATCCTCCCTGATGTCCAATGATTGGAGCCAGGCCATATGTCTTCCTGCAATAGCAATGGCAGCTGCTCTTGAAGCAGTGTCGTATGCATCGGATGAAGTGCGAACCAGATATTTGATGCACTCGTAAAGGTCTGGGAGAATAGATGACTGTTCCAACTGTTCAAGCAATTCAAATAGGTATTGAGATATACGAAATTGGTGGTTTGCAATGCAGGATAACAGCATAACATTTTGGAAAACCTTTCTTGAAACAACATCCAGGAGGAGCATTAGAGAAATTACGGGTCCTTTTAACACATTTAAGTGCAGATTCTACCACCACCGAATGCTGATGAGACAATTGAAGCTTATTGTGTCCCAATGCAGATTGGACTTTATATTTTGTGTCTATTCCTCTTCTTATTGGCTGGGATGTAAATGGCTCTTGCCAGATGGCTGTCTGTTGTTCCAATAGATGTTCATGGGTAGGTAATGCAATTAGCATTTTTGGGACCTCCAAATACTTCAAAGCTTTGAGGTATTTATTTCTAGGGTTTGGCTTGTCAGAAGTTGGTAGCGCTAGTAAAAATGAAGGATAGGAAATATCTATCCTCAGGCGGATCCTGATAATACATTCAGAGTTGTTTGGTCAGATGACTATGGTGGTGAGTCAGCTGATGAGGGAGTAATTTGCTGCAGAGTTATTGTTTTAAGCTGCTGAGCTGACTGAGTTTCCTGAATTGCATTGGGAGCTTGCAAACCATACTTTGATTCTAAAAATTGCCTCCATAATTTAATGAATACTGGATGAGGCTGAGGTGGTGTTAACCTCTTTGATGTAAATTTAGAATCTATTTGAGGTTGAGATTACCGTAAGGGAGTTGACACCAAAGGGTCTGAAGGAGAAATCTCATAGCCTGAGAGATATGGAGGACACAGTGATAAATGCTGTGGAGGAGGCAATGATGTGCTTCCTCTTTTGTGTGCACTTCCTTTTAGTCTGAAAAGAAACAAGTATAAAATGGAGAGCTCTGTCTGCTTGCAGCAGAATCTGAGTCCCCCGATGTAGTATTGTTGTGTCTGCTTCTGCATGTGCTCCTGTCTGCTGGCTGGGGGTGTTCCTGACGTGATCGATGTCTATGATGTCAATGTTCCACCTCGTCTGAGTGGTGTTGACGTTTATTGGAGGAATCTGATGGCATCTTGGGTCCTGAAGGATTCATTTGGCATCTGACCATGGTGGTGGTTAGAAAATATCTGAAGGGTTCCGATGGTTTCGTTAGGGAGGGAGTCTATTACACGAGTTCGGAACCTCTTAAAGGTCAATCGCTGCTCTTGCCCACTTTAATTCACTAGTTTTACTTGTCAGTTCTACTCAATTTGAAGCATTTCTAATCATTGTAAACCGCATAGAACTTCACGGTCCTGTGGTATATAAACTGTTATTATTATTTGACGTCACCCACATGTGTGGCTGTTGCTATCCTGCTTGTCCATGGAGAATCACAAGTGACTCGAGAGGGAGCCTGGTGCAAGCAGCAGGCCAGAGAAGTTGCTCCCGCTGGCAGACTCAAAAAAGTATGGGGAAAGGGAGGGTGGGAGGATGGAAAAGTGGTGACGCCCCCCCCCCCCAAAGATAGGACCCTGGGCCTTCTGCCCCGCCCCCCTCCCCATGCCACTGCTAATTCAGTATGTATCTGTCTGCTGCTTCATTAGCTCTTTAATGAGGGAGAGTAGTTTAGTAGCCCCGAGCTTTTCCCTTCTTTCCTTGGGGTGAGAAGTCCTCGCTGTGACGGTGCTGCTGCTACTTCCTTATGCTAATAAAGTTCTCTGAATTGTGGATTGCGCTCAGTGCGCGCCGCGTCAGCCAATCAGAGAGCGCAGCACACTCTCAATGCCTAAAAAGGGATGGTGGCTGCCGAGAAGCCACGCCTCTCCCTAGTCTGGTAGGCGCTCTTTGGCGGTACGAAAACTCCGCCCCCCTGCTTGAGGGCGTGCTCATCGCGCGCTCTTTTCCTTCTGTAGCACCGGCAGGGCGTGTCGGGGGCGGAAGTGGCGTGTTTGAAGACGCTGAGCGTGCTGCGAGCTTCCTGGCGGAAGTAAGGCTGAGTCGGAGAGTACAGGCGAGGTGAGTTGGGTGCGGCGGCGCGCGTTGGGGGCTGGAAAGGGCGGTGTGTTTGAGGGCTCTGAGGCTTGACTCTGTCTCGAGACCCCCCAACGAGGGAGAAGTCGCGCAGTTGTAGCCAGTGGCACCTGGAGGTGGGTACCGTACCAGTGAGTTGGCAGCTGCGCTGGGTGAGGGAGGTTAATCCATCCCATAAATGGAATCTTGGCACTAAGTACAGAGGGGACAGTTTACAGTATCAAAGTGATGCTTGTTGCCATAGCGGTGGCGTCTGGAAACTAGCCTTGGCTACCTTGAAAAAAGCCATCTGGTGCTTCCTGAAAGACACCAGCATTCATACTCTAAAGTACTCCAAAGGTGCTGAAATTGAGGCTTGTTAGAGAATACTTTGAGCTTTTTACTTTAAGTACATTTTAAATCTAAAATTGCTGCCATAAAGTGATACTGTTGGAAGTATTTCGTTGTTAAAATTTTCCTTTGCTGCTTCAGTTTCATTATTTGGCTAAAGTGAGAGGTGCAGTCAATTTCCTAAGCCCTTGGAACAAGGGACTCTTTCTTATAGGGAAATGTTCCATTGATTTCGTTAACAGCTTTCAAAATTAAGTTACTTTTACAATATTATCTCTAGCTATTGTAACATAACAATGATACTTGTGTATGGCTTCAACCTTGAAGTACTAAGTAGTTCACAAAGCCAAGAGACCATGACATACTCTCGGGAATAACAAAAGCAGTCTTAATAAATAAAAAAAAACAAAAAAAAAACCTCACAACAGCAATAACCCAGAAAACACAGAAACCTAACCCACAACATATTTTTTAGGGGCCTGATGATCAAAGATAATCTCAAATTGCTTCATTCTCTTCCATCCTTTACAGAGGGGAAATCAAAGGAAGAGTTATTAATGGTTCTCCTGTTCCCATAAGACAAAATGATATTCTGGACAAAAGCATTTAAATTTAACCCCTAGCTTCAATAGGAAGCTAATGTAACCTCATGTAATGCTGCTGCTGCTGCTGCTACTACTATTATTTTTGTACATTAAATACAAAAGACAGTCCCTGCTTGAAAGTGCTTACAATCTAATTATGAAAGACACATTGGACAAAATGGTAAAGCAATATATGCTGTTCATGTGGGGAGATACAAAGGGAGAAAAGGTAGAGAGGGTAGGGGGCCACAGAGAGATTGACAACAAATGTGTTGCTTTTACAAATTGGTTGGGTGAAAAAGTGGACCTTCAGACTGGATTTGAATACCTCCAGAGACGGAGCCTGTCATACCAAGTCAGACAAGTTGTTCCAGGTGTATGGCACAGCAGGGTAGAAGGGATGGAGTTGGTTGTAGAGGAGAAGGGTACAGACAATAGACTTACCCGATGAACAGAGTTCCCGGGGCGGAGTATAGGGAGAGATATCAAGGATAGTGTAGCTGGTTTTAAGAAAAGTCTGTTATTGAGAAAGATATGGAATGTTGCTACTCCTTGGGTTTTGGCCAAGTACTAGGGACCTGGATTGGCCACCATGAGAACGGGCTACTGGGCTTGATGGACCATTGGTCTGACCCAGTAAGGCTAGTCTTATGTTCTTATACACGTGTAGGTCAGTAAAAGGAGTTTGAACTGTATGTGGAAGCAAACAGGGAGCAATGAAGCAACTTAAAAGGGGGGGGGGATAACGTGAGCATAATGACCTTGGCGGAATATGAGACATGCAGCAGAATTCTGAAATATTATTGTATGTATTTAGAGAAAAATCAAATCAACCACAGTATTCAGTATGTGCTGCACTCTTTTAAATATGTTTTTGAGCCACCCATCTCTAGTTTTCCACATAACTGACTGAAGTGAATCTGTACTCTGCCAGGGTATATAACTTTAGAAACATAGAGAATGATGACAGAAAAGGGGCGATAGCCCAACAATTCTGGCCACTCAAGAACCCTCCCTCCTTCGAGAATCCATCTTTTAAGCATTCCTCTGGAGCGACCCCACAGTTAAACAAGATCTAAGGAAGTGATGTAACAGCTTGCCTTAAGTTTAGCCACCTATCTCTTCCAATGGACTCTGTACCACTTATCTTGTCGCATTTTTATTTCTGCACTTGACCCTTTGCCTATTTGATGACCTGTATTGTCAAGCATTAGCATCATATATATTTTTGAAGGTTCTAATGTGTGCTTATGTGTTGCATAAGCATTATTTCAGTGCTGTTAAATATGTATAATTTTGATACTGTCATGGTAGTTCTATTATGTTTTAAATTTGCTGATTTTGAGTTTTCTCATGTTTATACTTTGTCATTTTACTATTATGCTGTTAACTAAGTTTTACGAGTATGTTGAACTTGCTTGCTGTATACCACCTTTTCATAAAGGCGGCTAATAAAGCCCAATAAATAAAATGTTGGATGTTCGTTCTGATTTCATAGTTAATGCTCATCTCATAAAGTATAATCTACAGGCAGAATATCTTTCTGCCACATTTGCCACATTTCATATGTGCTCATGATGGAGGAAGGCTTTCTTTCTCTTCATGGAATAGTCACTCAGGTGTCGTTTTACCAAACTGCTGTAAGTGGCTTACCATACATTTAAAATGCTTACCGCAGGACATGTGTTGGTATTCTGTGGTAAATTTGCCAATTTGTATGCTAAAAATTATTTTCTGAGTGGAAGTGTGTTTGGGGTAGGAGAGGGGATGTGACAGCGTGAGAGGCATTGATTGCTATCTTCTGATTGATTTAGCACGGGGGCCCTTAACCACCTACAAAATAGGTGGCATAGGGGTTCATGTGATAAGATGTGGGTTTTTTGGGGTTTTTTTTTTTATAATTGCCATGCGCCAAAGACAAAATTAATGCATGGCTATTTTCTGCATGTTGCAAAAGTGGCTTTACCATGCAATAAAGATCCGTTTAAGGGATGCGCTAAGTCCACTTTTGTTGTGATTTTAGTAAAAGAGCCCCTTAATGAATGTATGGCTAAGCTTTGGAATTCATTATTGGAGGATGTGCTAAAAGGAATTAACATAGCTAGGTTTTAAAAAATTTTGGACAGTCTCTGGGAAGAAAGTTCAAAAATCATTGAGGAAGTCTTGGGGAAATCCACTGTTTATCCCTGGGGATAAGTAGTATGGAATCTTACTATTTTTTAGAATCTTGCCATGTACTTGACTTCTATTGTCCGCTTTTAGAGACAGAATACAGGACTTGAACCTTTAGGTCTGATCCAGTATGACAGTTCTTATGTATATAGTGCTGAGATTTCAGACATTGGCACAGAGTATATCTGCCTTTTCATCGGTGAGAATTGTAAATCCCAGGTATTGACAGTTGTTTTAAGAAGTTTTTCAGGCTAAGTGCAGTTTATGAAAAACAAAATATAATTTTCAAACATATATAGAGGTTATTCTTATATTTATTAAAAATGAATTCAGTATTTAGGAAGTCCTTCTCTTAATGAATATTCTCCATGTTAGTGTTAATCTTTGGCAGGAAGTCTGAGGCACTTCCTTCCTTGATACCGTATATACTCAAATATAAATCAAGGTACCCTTTTTCCCCAAAAAAAGGAGGAAAAAAAGTTGACTTGAATATAAGCCACGGGGGTTAATATTCATGTGTCAGGAGGGATCCCTCCTGTCCCAGAAGACTGACAATTTTTTCACCTCCTCCCGCCCAGCACCTTTTTGAATCCCTGGTGGTCCAGCAGTGTACCAGGCATGAGCGAGCTTTTTGTGCTCCTGCCTGGCCCTGAGCCGCTCCCTGAATGGCTGCTGCCAGTTCTCATGAATACCGCAAGAACTGGTGGCAGCTATTCAGCCAGTGGCTCAATGCTGGGCAGGAGCACAAAAAGCTCACTCCTGCCCGGTACATTGTTAGATCACAAGAAGTCGCAGCAGCCATTTAGAGGGCTCAGCCTGGGGCAGGAGCGCGGAAAGCTCGCTCCTACCTGGTTCACCAAGGATTCAAAAAGGTATGTGGGGGGAGTCGGGAGGGAGGTAAAAAATTTTCAAAGTCGACCGGGACCTGAGATGGGAGGGATCCCTCCTGTCCTGGCCCACCAGGTCATATGGCAGGCTGGCAGAGGCCTGCAACAAGTCTGGGAGGGGGGCATGTGGGTGCTGACTGGAATATAAAACGAGACCCCCTTTTTGGGCCTTTTTTTGGCCCAAAAATCTAATCATATTCAAGTATATACGGTAAGTGTTTTTGAGACTTTCATGCTTTTGTATACTTGCATCACAGGGTGTAGCAGTTTTCAGTGGATGAGACTTGCTACCTTATGCACTTCTGTACACAGGTCAACACCATAGCAGTGAGAGAGAACCATTTCACAACAGATTGATAACTGCAGCACAGTATAACAAATGGTTCAAAACCA